>NC_136660.1:34013610-34186443 GCF_903797595.1 Erithacus rubecula | reverse complement strand
TGGGATGGGCAGAGGGATGGCATTGGATGGGATTTGGGATGCCATGGGGATGGCATGGGATTGGCGCAGGGATGTCATTGGGATGCCAAGGAGATGGCACAGGAATGGCATTGGGAATGCCACTAGGATGCTGTAGAGGTGCCATAGTGATATCATGATGTTTTTGGAGTGCCATGGGGATGTCATGATGATGTCATGGTGATGTCATTGGGATGCCAAGGTGATGGCACAGGGATGCCATTAGATGGGATTTGGGATGCCATGGAGATGCCATGGGATTGGCACAGAGTTGCCATGGTAATGTCATGATAATGTCATGGGGATGGCACAGGGATTCTGTGGGATGGCACAGGGATGGCACAGAGATGGCACAGGGATGGCACAGGGATGGCACAGGGATTCTGTGGGTTGGCACAGGGATGGCACAGAGATGGCACAGGGATGGCACAGGGATGGCACAGGGATTCTGTGGGATGGCACAGGGATGGCACAGAGATGGCACAGGGATGGCACAGGGATTCTGTGGGATGGCACAGGGATGGCACAGAGATGGCACAGGGATTCTGTGGGTTGGCACAGGGATTCTGTGGGATGGCACAGGGATGCTGTGGTTGGCACAGGGATTCTGTGGTTGCACTTTTCCCCTCTAGCACAGCAGGTGAAGCCCCCACAGCCACATTCCAGCCCGTGGCACCAAGACAAGGCCCCACAGCCCCACAGCCCCTGGCTGTCCCACAGAACCTGCAAGGGCTTTCCCTGTGGCTGCCCCTCATGGCAGCACCATGACCTCACCTGCTCCTTCTGCCCTTCCCTGACACAATATCTCACCTGGGCTGTTCCCTGTGCCCGTGGGTGGGTGAGGACAGAGCTCCCTGCCCGGGGTGCTGGGGCAGGGTTGGGCTGGGGTCCCTGGCTGTCCCTGGGCTGTCCCTGGGGTGTCCCTGGATGTCCCTGTGTGTCCCTGTGTGTCCCTGGATGTCCCTGGGTGTCCCTGTGTGTCCCTGGGGTGTCCCTGGATGTCCCTGGGTGTTCCTGTGTGTCCCTGGCTGTCCCTGGATGTCCCTGGGTGTCCCTGGGGTGTTCCTGGGGTGTCCCTGGCTGTCCCTGGGCTGTCCCTGGGCTGTCCCTGGATGTCCCTGGGTGTCCCTGAGTGTCCCTGGATGTCCCTGGGTGTTCCTGTGTGTCCCTGGCTGTCCCTGGATGTCCCTGGCTGTCCCTGGGCTGTCCCTGGGCTGTCCCTGGATGTCCCTGGGTGTCCCTGGGGTGTTCCTGGGGTGTCCCTGTGTGTCCCTGGGTGTCACCAGGCTGTCCCTCAGGGCACTCTGGTCCTGGCCAGGCTCTGAGGCTGCTTTGTCACTTGGAGCAGGTGTGTGGTCTGGACTGGAGATGACCGGGTGTTCTTCTTCAACCCCACCATGCAGCTGTCAGTGTGGGAGCGGCCGCTGGACCTGAGGCACCGCGGGGACATCAAGCGGCTGCTCGAGGACCCCCCGCACAAGCGCAAGCTGGAGGCGGCAGCAAGTAACCAAACTAACCAACCCAACCAAACTGAGCCAAACTGACCAAACTGAACCAACCCAACCAAACTGAGCCAAACTGAGCCAAACTGAGCCTAACCAACCCAACCAAACTGAGCCAAACTGAGCCAAACTGAGCCAAACTAACCAAACTAACCAACCCAACCAAACTGAGCCAAACTGAGCCAAACTAACCAACCCAACCAAACTGAGCCAAACTGAGCCAAACTGAGCCTAACCAACCCAACCAAACTGAGCCAAACTGAGCCAAACTGAACCAAACCAACCCAAACTAACCAAACTAACCAACCCAACCAAACTGAGCCAAACTGAGCCAAACTAACCAACCCAACCAAACTGAGCCAAACTGAGCCAAACTGAACCAAACCAACCCAAACTAACCAAACTAACCAAACTGAGCCAAACTGAGCCAAACTGAGCCAAACTAACCAAACTAACCAACCCAACCAAACTGAGCCAAACTGACCAAACTGAACCAACCCAACCAAACTGAGCCAAACAGAGCCAAACTAACCAACCCAACCAAACTGAGCCAAACTGACCAAACTGAACCAACCCAACCAAACTGAGCCAAACAGAGCCAAACTAACCAACCCAACCAAACTGAGCCAAACTGAGCCAAACTAACCAAACTAACCAACCCAACCAAACTGAGCCAAACTGAGCCAAACTGAGCCTAACCAACCCAAACTAACCAACCCAACCAAACTGAGCCAAACTGAGCCAAACTAACCAAACTAACCAACCCAACCAAACTGAGCCAAACTAACCAAACTAACCAACCCAACCAAACTGAGCCAAACTGAGCCAAACTGAACCAAACCAACCCAAACTAACCAACCCAACCAAACTGAGCCAAACTGACCAAACTGAACCAAACCAACCCAAACTAACCAAACTAACCAACCCAACCAAACTGAGCCAAACTGAGCCAAACTGAACCAACCCAACCCAAACTAACCAACCCAACCAAACTGAACCAAACTGAGCCAAACTGAACCAAACCAACCCAAACTAACCAAACTAACCAACCCAACCAAACTGAGCCAAACTGAGCCAAACTGAACCAAACCAACCCAAACTAACCAAACTAACCAACCCAACCAAACTGAACCAAACTGAACCAAACCAAACCAAACCAAACAAACCAAACCAAACTGAACCAAACTGAACCAAACCAACCCAAACTGAACCAAACAAACCAACCCAACCAAACTGAACCAAACCAACCCAAACCAAACCAAACTGAACCAACCCAACCAAACCAAACCAAACCAAACCAAACCAAACCAAACTGAACCAAACTGAACCAAACCAACCCAAACTGAACCAAACCAACCCAAACCAAACCAAACTGAACCAAACAAACCCAAACCGAACTGAACAAACCAACCCAAACTGAACCAAACCAACCCAAACCAAACCAAACTGAACCAACTCAACCAAACTGAGCTGAACTGAACCAACCCAACCAAACTGAACCAAACCAAACCAACCCAACCCAAACCCAACTGAACTGAACTGAACCAAACCAAACCAATCCAAACTGAACCAAACAAACAAACTAATCCAAACTGAACTGAACCAAACCAACCAAACTGAACTGAACCAAACCAAATCAAGCCAAGCCAAACCAAACTAAACCAAACTAAACCAAACCAACCCAAACTAAACCGAACCAAACCAACCCTGGCACTGCCCCCCAATAACTAAACCAAACCAAACCAAACCAAACCAAACTTGGCACTGTCCCCCAGTAACCAAACCAAACCCTGGCATTGCCCCTCAATAACCAAACCTGGCACTGCCTCCCTTCCTGAGCCCCACAGCCCCTGGGAGCTGGAGCTGGAGGTGCTGGGTGGGGGGTTGACACCTGGGAGTAGAGTGGGGGTCCTGGGGAGTGAAGGGAGGATGGATGCTGCAAACCCCAAATAACCACTGCAAACTCCTAATTTATCACTGCAAACCCCAAATAACCCCTGCAAACCCCAAACCTCCAGCAGCCCCATGCCTGCAGGGATCAGAGTGAGCCACTCTCAGCTTTGCTGTCAGCAGAAAAGCAGCTCCAAGGAGGCTTCTCTGCCTGTGTCCTCCTGCAACTCCATTTTTCTCTCTGAATTTCCATAGCAGGTGCTTGGATATGTATTTCTGTGTAATTTGAGGAACTTTAGCTGTAGTGGGTGTAATTCCTCTAAAGCCTGTCTGCTGAAATTCATTCTTCAGGAAGAAAACAGAGCTTTGGATTGCAGGGTGTATTGAGAGCTGAGTGAATTCCTGCCAAGGGATGGCTAGAGACAAAGCTGAGGGTCGTTGTTCATGGTCTTTAGCATTGTTCCTCTCTCTAATTAATTAACAGAAGAGACTGAAGTCAGGGCTGATAGGTGCCACTTCAAAAAATCTGGTTTTTGCTCGGTTCCATCGTTTGCATTTGTTATCTCTATCACAAAGATTTGATTCATGCTCCTGTTTTATTATGGCCATTGTTGTTAAATAGTCTTAATCTTCCCTGCTGTAATTGGGGCTTGTGGCTCCCAGGGTTGGAGCAGCTAATAATTAGTATAGATTAGCTCTGAGGTGAAGGGGATTATTTGTTACCTCTTCTCTGAGCTTGTAATCCCCAGTAAATAAATAACACAAGCTGAGTGCTCCCAACAATGCTTCCCACATTTATTTAGCTGAGTGGCTGCTGCTGAGTTTTAATTACGATTTTCAAATCAAACATCTTAAAAATAAAAAAGATGTCAAGAGAAGCTGTCCATGGGATGCTTTAGGTTGTCTCTGCTGGAGGATAAAGTGCTTTTTAAATTTGGGCATAAATGAAGAATTGCTCATTTCTCAATTACTCCTCCTCCACCAAGGTTTGTTCCAGGTTGATGTTTCCATCAGACCATGGGGCTGGAGAGGAGGAGCAGCCCCTGTGCTGTGATCTCATCCTGCAGCTGCTGTTTATTTATTTTCTATTTCATTTATCTGCTGTGACCTCGTCCTGCAGCTGGCCCAGGGCCCGTCTGGGTGCTCAGGCTGGAACTTTTCTCAGCTAATTAATAGAAAATGGACATTATGGAGTCATCAAATCAGGAAAAGGTTGGGTTGGGAGGGACCCCAAAGCCCATCCACTGGGTAGGGACACCTCCCACTGCCCCAGGTGCTCCAGCCCCAATGCCCAGCCTGGCCCTGGGCACAGTTGGTAGAATTCCTACTGAAAAGCAGTAATTTACAGAATTCCCACTGAAAAGCAGTAATTTACAGAATCCCCACAGATATTTGGACCCTTTGGCACCCAGACAAGTCTGAATCCCATCCCCATGAGCAGCCCATGAGCATTTCCCAGCCTGTGTGCTGGCACTGCAGGAATTTCACTTCTTGGGGGTTTTGGTGAGAGCTGCAGTTCAGGGAGGTGAAGAGAAAACCTTTCAGAATTCAGGTTTTGCTCCCCTTGTCTGTGACTGACAATCCAAGCCCTGGGTTCCCCAGGGAGAGCAGGGGGATCTGCTGGAATTCCTGGAGAGCAGCCTGAGACTGGCTGATCCCAGGAGGGGAAAGGGGGAAGCTCTGGGGGGAGTTTCCTCCAGGGAATCCTTCAGGCTGTCAGCACAGAAATGAATCTGCAGGGATGTCCAGAGTTGAAATTTGGAGGGAAGGGAGGAGGGAGGATCAGGTGAGACAATAATAAGATTTAAAGCAATCGTGTCATGAATGAAAAATGAGGAATTTTGTTGACTGGAAATGGTCATTTTATTGCTGTCCCTTCCATTTGGAGGAAGGCAATTACGAGGATTTTATAAAATTCTTGTTATTTTTAAAACCCTCTGTGGGGGTGAAACCAGGAAATACCTGAGCAGCAGAGATGAGGGAAGAGAAGTCAATTTGAGGAATTTGTATTCCCATTGACTCATCCAAATCTGATAAAGACTTACTTCTTTCCAGCAGACAAATGTGTGAGCTCTTGTCCAGGGGATGAAAATGATGATCTGAGCATCAAAACTAAGAGAAATAAGTAAGTTCTAAAGTTCACTTCTCTGTATGTAATGGTGGGAAGGGCTGGTGTGGTAGTTTGTAAAGGTGTTTTGAAATTTTTATTTCAAAATATTTAAGATTTGGGTAGTTTCTTACTGCCTTTGACCCCTGTGAGGTCGCCCC
Source organism: Erithacus rubecula (assembly GCF_903797595.1). Classification (NCBI taxonomy): domain Eukaryota; kingdom Metazoa; phylum Chordata; class Aves; order Passeriformes; family Muscicapidae; genus Erithacus; species Erithacus rubecula. The sequence goes on along the minus strand of NC_136660.1, from coordinate 34,180,765 downwards.
TCCTTGGCCAGGGCTGGGTGAAGTTGTCACTTTGCTGTGCCTTGAATTTGGGTGTCAGATCCCTCTGATGTTCCTGAGGGACTGTCCTGCCTCAGCAGGAGCAGCTGCAGCTGCCAGCAGCCCCGGGTTTGGCACCAGCTGCAGCTTTTTGGGAAATGCCCATCCCTGAGCCCCCAGTGACTCCAGGCAGCAGCTCCTGGGGTGTGCCAGGGAGGATGGAAAGGATAGAAAGGATGGAAGGGATGGAAAGGATGAAGAAAGAATGGAAAGAATGGAAAGGATGGAAAGGATGAGAAGAATGGAAACGATGGAAAGGATTAAAAGGATGGAAAGGATAGAAAGGATTAAGAGGATAGAAAGAAAAGGATGAAAAGAATGGAAAGGTTAAAAAGGATGGAAAGAATGGAAAGGATGAAAAGAATGGAAAGGATGAAAAGGATGTAAAGGAAAGGATGGAAAGGATGGAATAGATGGAAAGGATGGAAAAAGGATGGAAAGGATGAAAATGATAGAAAGGATGGAAAGGATGGAAAGGGAAGGATGAAAAGGGAAAGATGGGAAGGAAAGGATGGGAAGGATGGAAAGGATGAAAAGGAAAGGATGAAAATGGTGGAAAGGAAAGGATGGAATGAATGGAAAGGAAAGGATGGGAAGGATGGAAAAAAGATGGAGAGGATGAAAAGGATGAAAAGGATAAAATGAGTGGAAAGGATGGAAAGGACTGAAAGCATGGAGAGGATGGGAAGGATGGAAAGGAAAGCATGGGGAGGATGGGGAGGATGGAATCCCCTGGCCAGGTGAGCAGTGCTGACTCCTGTCCCTGCACAGAACAGAGCCGTGCCAGGCCGCCAGCCCCGCTGAGGAGGAGCAGGGAGGGGAGGAAGGCTCAGCCCCGCGGATCTCGCCACCCCTGGAGGAGAGGATCACCCACTTCAGGGACATGCTGCTGGAGAGGGGGGTGAGGAGCAGCCCCTCCTGGGACCCTGCAGCTCCTGAGCCCTCCCCTGCCTCAGCAGCCAGGGCAGGAGGAGCCAGGCTGGGCTCTGTCCCCGAGCCTGGCACTGGGGACACCACTGGTGGCATTTCCCCTCGTGGAAATGGGAGCCCTTCCCAAATTCCCAGGATATCCAGCAGGGTCAGGGGCTCAGCAGGACGTGGGGCTGTGGGCACAGAAACCCCAGAGGGCAAGGGATGTGTCCTGGGCAGCTCCTGAGTGTCCCTCAGCACACGCTCCAGGAATTCCTGCATGGGGAGCCAATTGCACTGACTGGCCATCAAAATGATGGGATCATGAAGGGTTTGGGCTGGAGGGACCTTAAATCAGGGCAGGGACACCTCCCACTGTCCCAACCCCGATGTCCAACTGACCTTGGGCACTGCCAGGGATGCAGGAGCAGCCACAGCAAATCTGGAAATTCCATCCCAGCTGGGAATTCTTCCCAAAATCCCATCCATCCCCCCCCTCTAGCAGCCATTAATGCTTACCCAAAGGATGTTCTGGAGGTGGTTGCAGCTGTGCTGAGCTGCAGGAACAGGGAATGCTCTGGGTTTGGGCTCAGTGGGGACAGGGAGGTGTAAAACAAGCAGGGGGTGCAGATTTTCTGTTCCCCCACATGTGCCCATCAAGGGAATTCCATCCCTGCAGGAAATGCAGCCCAAGGTGGCTGTTGTCAGGCACTGAAGCCCATCAAGTTTATCCCAGTAATCAGCAGGCTTTAAAGAGGGATAATTAGAGCTTCAGCAGCTCAGCAGTGAATTATCCCCACCCAGAGCTGCTCCAGTAATGCAGATTGTTATTTATGCTGCAGAAATGCAGAAAGGCCATGAACGAGCCCTGGGTGAAGACTTTGCTGGCAGATTGGAACTCAGGGGGCAATAAGTCAATATTTAAAGGATTAGGAGTGTTCTAGAATAGGATTCCCAGGTGTTTCTATGCAAGATTTGCTCCTAAAATTAAGAAATTTTGGAAATTCACTGTTTGGATTTGATAATGTTTAAAAATGGGGAGAGAAGAGGTCACTTTGCTTTTACCCTGAACAGTTTTGAGCTGTCCAGCTCAGCAGCAGCTGCTTGGCCTGGCTGAGGCACAGGAGACCATTAATGCCATTTAAATCTGATTATTTGGTGGCCATCCCCTGCCTTCCCTCCTCAAGGAGTTGCTGGATGGAATCACAAAGAGCTCGGAGCAGATGGAGTTTGCCAGTGGAGTTCTGCAGCTTCCTACAGAAATCGTGTCCACAGAATATTTATTGTAACATTTTAAAAACAGAGGAGGCTTGAGGGAGCTCCAAGACACTGTCACTCTTTATTCTGAGGTCTGGGGTGAGATTTCCTGCATCAAAATGTAATCTGGATATTCTTCTGGAAGTTTCAAAGTTTCCACAAAATTCCAAGAGGAAAAATTAAGATTCTTCCTGGCTCCCTCTCCCACCCAGCATCAAAATATCAATGTTCTAAACCAGCCTTTCCAAGAAAGTCTCTCCCTGCTGGGCTGCTCTCAAACCTCTGAAAGGATTCCACAGGGTGGTTTTTTTTCTCAAGGTTTTCCTTTCTTAATCCCAGGGAGAGATGGGGATTTGTGTGTGAAATGTAACAGGAATTAAACCAGAAATCCCAGGTGATTTTAGGTGACGTTTGCCAAATGTGCAATGCAATAATTGCTAAGCACAAAATCATCAGCTGCAATGATTGCCTGGTGAATTAGTTGAGCTTAATTGGCTTTGAGCTCAGAGTGGGCCTCAGGTCCCAAATCCAGCCTGAACTTTGGATTTTCCAATGGCCTCAGATCCCAAATCCAGCCTGAACTTTGGATTTTCCAATCTCAAGCCATTCTGAGAGGAAAACGAGTCCACTTAAAGCCACTTTGCTTCATCAGAGCTTTCCTGCTGGATTGTTAATTACTATTTAATTATACTTTACATCCTTGATTTTTTTTTTTTTTTTTTTTTTTGAGAATTCACTCTTTTGTAATTAGTTGGAGTGATTAGAATATTTTATTTCCTTCAGATTTTTCTGTCTCAAACACATTCCCAGGGATGCTGTAGAAGCTTCTGAAATAGTGGGAATTGTCCCTGCCCAGGCAGGGATGGATCTGGGTGGTCTTTGAGGTCCCTTCCAACCCAAAGTCTCTGTGATTCCATGAGGCTGGAGCAGCGCTAGAGGATGTGACATTCCCATGACATTCCCATGCAGGATGTGACATTCCCATGTAGGATGTGACATTCCCATGACATTCCCATGCAGAATGTGACATTCCCATATAGGATGTGACATTCCCATATAGGATGTGACATTCCCATGGAGGATATGACCTTCCCACGACATTCCCATGGAGGATGTGACATTCCCATGACATTCCCACACAGGATGTGACATTCCCATGACATTCCCAAGTAGGATGTGACATTCCCATGACATTCCCATAGAGGATGTTACATTCCCATGTAGGATGTGACATTCCCATGCAGGGTATGACATTCCCATATAGGGTGTGACATTTCCATACAGGATGTGACATTCCCATATAGGGTGTGACATTCCCATATAGGATGAGAAATTCCCATATAGGGTGTGACATTCCCATGTAGGATGTGATGTTTCCATGCAGGATGTGACACTCCCATGCAGAGTGTGACATTCCCATATAGGATGTGACATTCCCATGCAGAATGTGACATTCCCATGTAGGATGTGACATTCCCATGCAGAGTGTAGCATTCCCATGCAGGATGTGACATTCCCATGACATTCCCATGTAGGATGTGACATTCCCATGTAGAGTGTGACATTCCCATGCAGGATGTGACATTCCCATGACATTCCCATGGAGGATGTGACATTCCCATGACATTTCCATGCAGGATGTGACATTCCCATATAGGGTGTGACATTCCCATACAGGATGTGACATTCCCATATAGGATGTGACATTCCCATGGAGGATATGACATTCCCACGACATTCCCATGTAGCATGTGACATTCCCATGCAGGGTGTCACATTCCCATGTAGCATGTGACATTCCCATATAGGGTGTGACATTCCCATATAGGGTGTGACATTCCCATGCAGGATGTGACATTCCCATATAGGATGTGACATTCCCATGGAGGATATGACATTCCCACGACATTCCCATGGAGGATGTGACATTCCCATGCAGGGTGTCACATTCCCATGTAGCATGTGACATTCCCATGCAGGATGTGACATTCCCATGACATTTCCATGCAGGATGTGACATTCCCATGACATTCCCATGCAGGATGTGACATTCCCATGCAGGCTGTGACATTCCCATCCCAGTTGCAGTGGGAATGTGCTGCTCTGAAGGTGTTCCCTGCCAGCTTTCCCTGTGTGCCCCTGCTGGGTGACAGTTCCAGCTCTGGAATTGTCCCTTCCATGGGACTTGGTGCTTGTGCTGCACTAACAGCCCCACAGAATGGCATTTCCTGCAGGATGGGGAGCCAGCATCTCCCAGTCCTGGCGGGGTGGGGGCCAGCAGAGCTCTGCCAGAGATCAGAATTCCCTTCAGGAGCCTGCCCAGGGTTCCTCAGCTCCTGCCCTGCCCCTGAAGGCCGTGCCCTGGTCTGTCCCAGGTGTCTGCTTTCTCCACCTGGGAGAAGGAGCTGCACAAGATCGTGTTCGACCCGCGCTACCTGCTGCTCAACCCCGAGGAGAGGAGGCAGGTGAGTGAGCTCTGCCAGAAACATCCCAAAACAACGGGATCCTGGAGCTCTTGGGAGGATAAGAGGGTTCTGTGAATTCCCTGTGGAGACTTGTTGAGTTGTTCGTGGGTTTGGCTTTTTAATGAGAAATGAGCAGTTGTTGGTTGCTGTAAAGTTATTTATTGCATGGAAGTCTGGAAGGCAAAGAGTTCAGGATATTAAAGTCTTCTTCTCCTTCTTCCTTCTCCTCCTCCTTCTTCTTCTTCTTCTTTTCTTCTTCTCCTCTCCTCTTCTCTTCTTCTCTGCTTCTCCTTCTTCTCTTCTTTTCTTCTCTTCTCCTTTTCTTCTTTTCTTCTCCTCTTCTTTTTCTTCTCTTCTTCTCTTCTTCTTCTCTTCTCTTCTTCTCTTCTTCTCCTTCTCTTCTTTCTTCTTTTCTTCTCCTTCTTTTCTCCTTCTTTTCTCCTTCTTTTCTTCTTTTTCTCCCCTTCTTTTCTTCTTCTTTTCTCCTTCTTTTGTTCTTCTTTTCTTCTTCTTCATCTTTTCTTCTTCTTTCTCTTTTTTACTCTGGGGGCTCTCTGCAGGAGTTGGGTTTTTCTGGGGAGCTCCGAAGGGATGTGGAGTTTTTATTATTATTTTATATACAATATAAAAAACTACAAATATTTATTTTAAATAATTGTTCTAAAAATACAAATATTTATTTGCTGCCTTGATAATTTGGGCATTAATTTTCACTAGGAGTCCCAAAGTCTGCAGATGAGTCTACAAAATTTAGGAGAGACGCAGGGATCTTGCAGAGAAAGTGAACATGCTGCTCTGTGGTTGTTTCTCTCCCTTAAAAGTTTTTGTCATCCTGCAGAAACAATAATTTTGAGTATGGAATTGTCCATATTTTAAGTAAAAATGATGAAAAATGAACTCAATCCATATTGTCTCATGGTTCTCCAGAGAGCTTCCTGTGGGTGTTTACCAGAGCACTGGGCACATACATCTTCATTTGCTCCCTTTCCAACATTCCCTTTCTGAAGAAAAAAAAATGTGAAACAAAATAATATGGAAATACAGGAATGAAAATGTATGAGAAACTGTCAGGCTGGAAAGTGCTGCTGAAGAGCCTGAACTGGGAGTTTGGGAATTATTTCAGGGAATTTCAGGGCAAGGACAATGCCTGGACCACGATGAGTCAATCCAGACACATTCCTTGGAATTCCATGGAATCATTTCCCAGCCTTGGAGCCACCTGGGCCAGTGGGCCATGGCAGGGCTGGGACTGGCTGGGATTTAAGGTCCTTCCACCCCAAACCAGTCTGGGGTTCTGGGATTGACATAAACACTGCTGCCCTTTAATTAAATGACCAATTAGAGCCAGCAGAGAGTCCTTGGAGGTGATGGAATAAAAACTCCTGGATGTGTGGGGAGGGCAGAGGAGGCCCTGGGGATGCAGAAACCCCCCAAAGGCTTTGACAATGACTCCTTGTCCTGTGTCCCTGTCCCTTGTCTTTGTCCCTTGTCTTTGTCCCTTGTCCCTGTCCTTGTCCTGTGTCCCTTCCTTGGCCAGATTTTCGAGCAGTTTGTCAAGACTCGGGTCAGGGAGGAGTACAAAGAGAAGAAGAACAAGTTGCTGTTGGCCAAGGAAGAATTCAAGAAGCTTCTGGAAGAATCCAAGTTATCCCCAAGGTGGGCATTGCTTAGGAAGGGTTGGGAAGCTGGGCTTTGTTGTTTAGGCTGAGCTTTTCAGCCCAGAGTTCTTCACAGCAAGGGGAAGATCCCTGTTCCAATGGACATTTCTTCCCTGATATTTCCCAGTATTTTGTTGTGTTCCTGGGAGAGGAAATATTCCATCCCTCCCTGTCTCTGTGCCTTCCCCTCTCTCTCTCACAATGTGCAATACTTTGCACAGCACATTTATTTTATATTCCTGTAAATGCTGTGATGATAGAACACACATAACTTATGGAAAATCAGAACCACAATGTTCAGTCCCATCTACATTGCACACGCAGCTGTAATTACTCAGAAATTGTATTTAGCCTTGGCGTTTGGTGGAAGAGAAATATAATTCCATGAAGTTCCTGTTAATGCCACACCATTAAATTTGGGGAATGTGTCCCTGCCCAAGGCAGGGGGCTGGAACAAGATGATCTGTGAGGTCTCTCCCACCCCAAACCCTTCTGTGACTCTACAATTCTGTGATTAAATTAAAATACAGCGTGCAAGCCACAATTTCTGCTTTACTTTGTTTTCCAAGTGATGGATCCAGACTCACACACTGGCAGTGCTTAGGGCAGTGCTCTCTCATTTGTAAATTACATGAAAATAAAGGGGTTTCTAGTCTAAATATTGTTAAATTGCTGGAACAAAGAAATTACTGTTTTCTCTGATAAAATATGCAGATAATTATTCGGCACGACCTGTGTGGGCACACGGATCCAAACAGCATGTGGGCTGTAATAATTGTAATTACAAGAAACATTTTACAACAGAATTAGGGATACTCTGGGCTGATGTCCCACCCAAACTCTGCTCCCAGCACTGATATTCCCAGTTCTCAAGGGAAAAGCTGTGCTGGCCCAGAGCCCAGGAGCATTTCACCCCTGGAGGGTTTTGGGAGCTGGCTGTGACACCAAAGCACTGAGGAAGCTCCTTTGATTTAGGCACACAATGAGAAGAATAAATCCCAAATATTTGCCATAAAAAGCAAAGCATCACCTTGGGGAAAGGAGCTGGGCATGCAGCCTGAAAGGCAATGAAGGTAGAAAACCATGCTAGGAGAGCCTTGGAAATACAAAATCTGCAGGAGTTGCAATAAAAACTCCTGTCACTGCTCTGTGGATGTGTGACAATGGCTCAGCAGCCTCCTGCCAGCCATCAGTCCATTCCTCAATCCCAAAGTTAATCCCTGCTCCTTGCAGCTGCTCCAGCTGTCCAAAGGTCTCACCTTCCTTCATCCCAGATTTTCTACCCTGTTTCTGTTAGACATTCCCAGACCCCGTGATTTTTGGTGAGAGTATATCCTGGTTTAAGGACAGATGTCTGCCAATAAAGGCAGGAGCCCCTCTTTAAAATGGAGAATGTAAACCCCGTCCTTCCAAATTATTATTATAATTTTGAAATTAAGGGGCTCTTGTGCAAAGATATGGGAATTAGGAATAACAGTTCTTTACTAGGAAAATTAAAATAGCAATGCAGTGTTACACAGAACAATCCCAACCCTGGCAGAGTCAGAATCCAAGCTGGCACAGTCAGTCAGTCAGGGTGGTGGCACAGTCCCATTCCATGGTGCTGCATCCTCCTGCAGGGGCAGATGTGGCTCAGCTGGAGCAGTGCTCCTGGAGAAGGGGCAGTTTCCTCTGAAGCTCCAGGGATGATGTGCAAGGGTCTGGTTTCCTCTGGAATGCAGTGGGAAGAAGGTGCCTTGGTGTCCCAAATCTCAGTTTTTCTCTGGGTAGGAAAGGCTTGGCTCCTGCCCTGGCTGGAGCATCTCCCAGTGGGATGATGGAATTTTCTCAGCCATGCCCTGGGACTCAGTGGCCATGAACAGGAGATATCTCCTGGAGGGAGGATGGGCTGTGGGAAGATAAAGATGATTGCCCAGCTGGTTTAAAGGTGGCCCATTAGCAGAGAATGTGTGCCAGGAGATAAAGATCACTGCCACACCCAGTTTGTAACAATGGCCCATTAACAGGAGATATCTCCCACAGGGATAAGAATCGCTGCCACACCCAGTTTGTAACAATGGCCCATTAACAGGTGATACCTCCTGGATGAAGGGTGGGTCATGGGAAAGATAAAGATGATTGCCCAGCTGGTTTAAAGATGGCCCATGAGCAGATAATGTGTGCCAGGAGATCAGGGGCACTGCCCTACCTTCAGCCTTGGCACAGCCCCAGCCTCCCAAAATCTCCTTTTCCACAGGACAACCTTCAAGGAATTCGCAGAGAAGCACGGCCGGGACCAGCGCTTCCGCCTCGTCCAGAAGAAGAAGGACCAGGAGCACTTCTTCAACCAGTTCATCCTTATTCTCAAGAAGAGGGACAAAGAGAACAGGATACGGCTACGGAAAATGAGATAAGAGCAGCTGAAAGTGGCAATAAAGGCACGCTGGCTGTGGGAGGGGACACCAAGGAAGGATGAAACGCTCGGGTCTGTGAATCCTGCGCTCTGATTTCTGTCTGAAGAATTCAGAGACACCCTTGACTCAGTGACTCTACAGGGCTCCAGCAGCACCTCCAGGAGTGGGGGAATCCAAAGGGAAAACTGCCTTTGGATGGATCTTGGGCAGCACCCACTGCAGCTGGAACGAATGGGAAGGATCTTTCTCAAAGAATTAATGTTTCATATTGAAGCTCTCTTTTGTACAACATCCCCAGTTTGATGCATTTCTAATTGCTATGATATGTCGATCCCTTAATTGTTTTAATTATGCAAATTACTTGTAATAGACACAAGTTACGACTCCAATGCAGATTTATAATTAAGCAGAAGCAGATGCCATCCAGAGCAATCTCAAGGCATTTCCATCATTTTTGGGGAACTATCTCAAGCAATCTTTGGGCAACTCTGCATTTCCGCCAAGTGTGTGGGGTCTGGTGGTCTGCAGGACCTGCTCCCGCTGCTCATCTGTCTCTGTCCAGTCCTCTGAGTAGTAGTAATCAGCTATTAATTGTTAATCTTGGTGAAGAGTGTGAAAACCTTGGCCCATGTTCCGATCCAGAACTTCCAGCCCCAGTTCTGTGGTGAAGCCATCCCAGTCGGATTTGGGTTCTGTTCCTGTGCGTGAAGAGTCTGCATGAGATTTTTCTCATCATATTTGTACAAATAAATATTTAACTTTTGTAATTAAGAAGGATTTCAGGCCTGTTTTCAGGGGGGTTTCAGTGGTGATTTTCAGAACCTTTTGAAGAGTTTGGGGGTTTTTTTGTTGCTGTTTTTGGTTTGGTTGTTGGTTTTTTTTGCCAGAACTCAAGTGGAAAATGGTGTCAGGGCTGGGGGGATTGTTGGGGTGGACTGGATCTTTGTGGATCCCTTCCAGCTCTGGGATCCATGAAATAATGGGCAAAATACCACAGGGCTGGTGATTTTTACTGGAGAGATGAGAGGGGGCTCCTGCCAAACTTGATTTGTGTGCAAATTTCCATGGGATACATCAGAAATTTGAGGATATTGGGGAAAAAAGAATCACTATGGCTACACAAAGTAAAATGTTGTGGCTGGAAGAACATCAGGACATCTCTGTGCTGCTCCAAAGATGCTCTGATTACAATTTCTTTCTCAGGAGACCTAAATTTTAAATTGTTGCTCCCTAAATCCTAAATAGATTTCTGTTTGCTTGGAGTGAGTGGGGACACTTTAACTCACGGTCATTTTTATTTAACTGTGTGCTGGATATTTTCATAATCAAGGAGCTAAAGGAACTTTCTGCTGCCTTGGAAAAAAGAACTTGGAATAACTGAGTGGCAGAATGAGGGGGAATGGCTCCCAGTGCCAGAGGGGAAGGACTGGTGGATACTGGGGAGGAATTCTGGCTGTGGGGTGGGGAGGGACAGGGAAAAGGGATTTTTGCCACCATCCCTGGCCACATTCAGGTGCTGCTGTCCTGCTCCCAGCAGCTGCTCCAGGATTTCCCAGCTCTGAGGGATCTCCTGGGTGTGCTCTGCTCAGGTGAGTGCCCTGCGGCTTTTGGATTGCTGCATTATTTTCCAATTTTCATGGTGGAGAAACATTTCAAAGAGTGGAATGGTTTGAATGCTTTGTGATGGTTTGTGATGGTTTTTGATGGTTTTTGATGGTTTTTGATGGTTTTAATGGTTTTGAATAGTTTTTTTTATGGTTTTGGATGTTTTTTGAATAGTTTTTGATGGTTTTGAATGGTTTTTGATGGTTTTTAATGGTTTTGAATGTTTTTAAATAGTTTTTAATGTTTTTTAATGATTTTAGATGGTTTTTAATGGTATTAATGTTTTTGAATGCTTTTGAATGGTTTTGGATGGTTGTTGATGGTTGAGAGTGGATTTTGATGGTTTTTGATGGTTTTTAATGGTTTTAATGGTTTTTTAAATGGTTTTGGATGGTTTTTGATGGTTGTGAATGGTTTTTGATAGTTTGAATGGTTTTAGATTATTTTGGATGGTTTTGAATGGTTTTCAGTTCAACCAAGAGCATTGAGAGACAGCCCAGAAACCTCCCCAAAATCCCAGGCCAGGGCTTGGGGAGCAGCTGAATTTGGAGTTTTTGGGTCAGTGGGAGGAGAATGAGCCCAGAGAATCCCCAGATGAGTTGGGGTTTGCCTCCCCAGGGACAACACACTGCAAATTAGCAAAGCTGTAATTAGAAGCTGAATGAAGGTGGAAGGGCTGCCAAGGGCTCGAGCTTGTGCATTTTGGCTTCACCATTGTGCCAATAAAATGCTAATAATGACTTTGCTTGGCTGAGGGGAGGAGCAATTTGTGTGCTGACATCCTTGGCTGGGTTCTGTTGGTCTGAACCCAAGATAAACAGGAGGGAAAATCACAGGTGATGATGTTGTGTGGCTTTTATTGATTCAGGCAAAATGCAGAGTCCTCAGGGAACAGATTGTGCTCAATGTGGGCAATGTGCAGATGTGCAAAAAATTATTTGGGGAGGTTTTGGTGAATCTGGGGATTTTTTTTCTCTGCTTTTCAGCCTCTTAACAAAGCTACAAATTTTTTAGTGGTTGAGCAAGAATTAAAGCCATTTAGGTTCTCTTTTTGAAGTACTTTGTGACTGTTTTTTTTTTTTTTTTCTTTAATTCTTCATATTTTGATTTCTTTACTTGGGTTTTCTTTGGTAAATTTTGCTTTCATCCCATTCCCCTGGGAGCAGGCTTCTCTATTGCTGTGATCATTGTTGGGAGAGCTAATCCTGAGCAGAAATGAAGAGAAGTCAGAGAAATGGAAACAAATGATGGCAAAGTTCCCAGGAGAGGCTGAATTTACTCTCCTGGACTCACAGTGAGATGCTCTGGGTTTGCTGCAGGGAGCAATTGCTCCTGATGTCCATACATTGAGTTTCCTTGGCAGTCTGGAATTGCTGCCTCTCCACTGGCTCTTCCCACAGAATTCACTTTTCTGGGAGCTCTCTGGGATCCAGGCACTTTTCTGGTTTCTTCCATTTGTGTTCCATGTGCTCATTTTTTCTGGTTGCTTCCATTTGTTCATTGTGTTCCATGTGCTCATTTTTTCTGGTTTCTTCCATTTGCTCGTCCTTGGGTTGTTGTGTTTAAATCCTTCACACTGGGAAGGGAAACTGGGGGAAACTGGGAATGCAAAATGATGTTTTTCCCTGGAAAGGGGATGGAGTTTTCCCCTTTCTGCAGGGACAGACCTGGAGCTGGCTTGGAGCTTTCCAGGAGTTTGTGAATTCCTCTGAGACACTGGGCTGGCTCAGCCCTGATGGATGATTCATATTTGTCAGAACTGAACTTTTTTTTCCCCTCCTCTCCTGTGAGGGAGGGAAGAACCTACAAAAAAACCCTCCATCTGCTTTTTGATCCACTGCATTTCCTTATCCAGGTGCTCAGCAGGGTTTGGGTTTGGGGGAGAATCAAGGATTTATTTGTTTTGTTCTTTTTTTTTTCACAGTACTCTCATCTTCTCTGCAGACCACAACCCTATCCCTTTTCCTTCTCCTTTAATAGAAATGAATAATTTGCCAATATTTAACTCTGAGGATAATTTTCAGGGTAAATCATTGAATGGTCTGGCTTGGAAAGGACCTTAAAAATCATCCTATTCCCCCCAGTGCCTCCTGTAGCTGATCATTTTGGAGTTAGCTGCTGATAAAAATGAAGGGTTTGATAAAAAAAAAGGCAAAAAAGTCTTTGCCAGTTCACTGAACATTCTCTGAACACTCCTTCTCTTTCTCAGCTTGTTATTTATTTAGAGAGGAAAAAAAAAAAAAACCAACAAACCTGTCCTTGTAAATTCTCCTGCTTGTTTAAAGTGCACATTTCAAGGACTGGAGTCTCCAGTTCTTCTGGGAGATTTTGAGCTGGAAGGACTCACTGAGCTCTTCCCAAATGAATTTTTCCACATTTACCTGTTGGAATCCATTTGGCCATCATTGGTTTTGGGACAACTGGTGGGGATTAACCATCAAAATTCCAATTTGCTGTGGCTGTCCTGGGTCCCTGGCAGTGTCCCAGGCTGGGACAGGGGAGGTGGCACTGGGGGGATTTGGGGTCCCCCCAACCCAAACCAGCCAGTTCATAATCTTGGATTCTTTACCCCATGCAACAAAATACATTTTTTAATATATATTTCTCCTTTTTCTCCTTTAAAAAGCCTTTCCCTGGAATCACAGCAAAGCTGTGCTGCTTGGAACAGGCAGTGCCTGCAAAACAAGAACTTATTTAACTTTAAAGAGCATTTTTAATAAAGACCTTCTCCATCTGAGGGGGCTGGGATTGTAGGCACAGTAGGCTGACACTTTCAAGGCCCGTGTTTTGTTTGTATTGAAAATAATTTTCCCCTCAGATGTGATGGGTTTTTTTCCTCCTAAAAGAATAAAATATTGATTTCATAATTCAGACACAGACAGCTGGAGGTTGATGTGTCTGGATCTTCTGCACTGATCTCCTAACAAATCGTTTTTATGGTTTTATTGTGGAACAAAAGCTGCTCAAAAATTCTGCAAATACAGGGAATTCCTGGAAATAAAAAGAATTTCTGGAAATAAAGGGAATTGCTGGAATTAAAGGGAATTTCTGGATATACAGAGAATTTCTGGAAATATGGGGAATTCCTAGATATACAGGGAATTTCTGGAATTAAAGAGAATTTCTGAAAATAAAAGGAATTTCTGGAAATGCAAGGAATTAATGGAAATAAAAAGGGAATTTCTGGAAATAAAAAGGGATTTTTGGAAATAAAAGGGAATTCTTGGAAATACAGATAATTTCTGGAAATAATAGGAATTTCTGGAAATAAAAGGAATTTCTGGAAATGCAAGGAATTAATGGAAATAAAAAGGGAATTCCTGAAAATCAGGGAATTTCTGGAAATAAAAGGAATTTCTGGAAATAAAGGGATTTTCTGGAAATAAAAGGAATTTCTGGAAATGCAAGGAATTAATGGAAATAAAAAGGGAATTTCTGGAAATAAAAAGGGATTTTTTGGAAATAAAAGGGAATTCTTGGAAATACAGATAATTTCTGGAAATAAAAGGAATTTCTGGAAATAAAAGGAATTTCTGGAAATGCAAGGAATTAATGGAAATAAAAAGGGAATTCCTGGAAATCAGGGAATTTCTGGAAATAAAAGGAATTAATGGAAATAAAAAGGGAATTTCTGGAAATAAAGGGAATTACTGGAAATAAAGGGAATTACTGGAAATAAAAAGGGATTTTCTGGAAATAAAAGGGAATTCTTGGAAATACAGATAATTTCTGGAAATAATAGGAATTTCTGGAAATAAAAAGGGAATTTCTGGAAATAAAAGGGAATTCCTGGAAATCAGGGAATTTCTGGAAATAAAAGGAATTTCTGGAAATAAAAAGGGAATTTCTGGAAATAAAAGGGAATTCCTGGAAATCAGGGAATTTCTGGAAATAAAAGGAATTTCTGGAAATAAAGGGATTTTCTGGAAATAAAAGGGAATTCCTGGAAATCAGGGAATTTCTGGAAATCAAAGGAATTTCTGGAAATAAAAAGGGAATTTCTGGACATACAGGGAACTCCTGGGGCTGTGGGCTCAGGCAGTGAGGAGTTTGGCTGTGGCTGAAGAGCCAGGGAAGGTCTCAGCACTGCACAATTGATGGGCTCTTCTCTTCCCTGGCACTGGCAGCAGAGAAGTCCAGGAGAGGCACTGATGGATTTTTGGCTTCTCACTAATTAAAAATGAGTAAATCTTTCAAATCACTGCTGGTGTTTTCTGCTGCTGAGGTCTCAGCAGTGAACAGAGAGAGTTTGCTCCATGTCAGCTTCTGAAATTGCTACAGCAAAATCTCTATTGCCCTGGGATGCTTCGGGGAAAGCAGAGCAGTGAACTGCTTTAAAATTAAAGTCTTTGCTTTGGGCAGTTTTTGAAAAAAAAAAAAAAATCCATTTTGCTTTATAATTAAAAAAAAAAACCAACAAACCAACAAACAAAGGAAACTACAAATTGCAGTGCAGAAATGAAGAGCAGAACTATCCTGCTCACTGCTTCCATGAGCTGCATGAGTCAGGTTTTCCTGTAAATTATTCTGTTTGTTGGAAGAGGTGACTCCAGAAGGACGTGGAGCTGTTGGGAAAGGCAAAGGCAACACTTTCCTCTCAGCTTTGCTGTGTCTTTAAGTATTCCACACTTGTCCTCTGCTTGGAGAAAAGTTCTGCCCGAGGGGAAACCCTGGACAAAAGCAAACCAGAAAGTGAGAGTGTTTGCTTCATGCCCTGGGGATGAGAGGGGAGATGGTGGGGAGAGCTCAGAGGGGGAATGGCTGGGATGAGAATGCTGGGCTGCCATCCCATCCCATCCCATCCCATTATCCCATCCCATCCCATCCCATCCCATCCCATCCCATCCCATCCCATCCCATCCCATCCCATTATCCCATCCCATCCCATTATCCCATCCCATCCCATCCCATCCCATCCCATCCCATCCCATCCCATCCCATCCCATCCCATCCCATTATCCCATCCCATCCCATCCCATCCCATCCCATCCCATCCCATCCCATCCCATCCCATCCATCCCATTATCCCAGCCCATTATCCCATCCCAACCCATTATCCCAGCCCCAAACCCAAATCCTGCTCCTCCATCTCTTTAATCCTGGTTGCTCTGGCAGGAGGATTTCCTTTCCCTCTCTGCTGCATGTGCTGTGCAAGGAGCTTGTGATTATCTGTGCAAGATAAAACCTCAGTGCTGATAAATCCTTTGTGTTTCCCACCTGGAGCCTGCTGGGGCTGGGCAGGATAAGGGGTTTTCTTTATGTGTTTATTTTGAAGCAGCAAACAAGGTGAGGAATGTTCCTGACTCCAGAACACTCAGGAACACGAGGCTTTACATTTTTAATCTCACCTCTCTCCTCCCCGTGGCTCCTTGATGTGTATTTAGCAGTCCTCTCCCAGCAATGGGAGCTGGAGCTTAAGGAAAAGGAAAAATCAGAGTATTCCCTGCCTGGGCCATGTGCTGGGATCAGCCCTGGCTGGGGCACCGAGGGCCACACTCCCATATGAGCATCCCGAGAGTTGCCAGGGAAACCAGCTGGAATCACCACGTTCAACAGCAGACAGCTCCGAGCTGATTCCCAGCTCAGCCAGAGCCAGCCAAGGAAAACAGGGCAGGCTGGGGAGCCCTGGAGCTGCTGCCTCCATAATCCAGGGCCAGCAGGGCCAGCAGGGCTGGGCTGGCTCTCGGGAGCCCCAGCCTGTGACAGCAGCAGAGGGCTCAGCACCTGCTTGGATCCCTGTTCCCATGAACGAGTTCATTCTGGCTGTGCTCAACACTTGGGTTTGTCAGGAAATGAATCCACAAACAGCAGAGGTTCGTGTCCCAAAAGGAGGCAGAGGAGTCCTTTTGCTTTATTCCAATAAAGGGAGAGGCCATGGGGCATCCCCTGGGGTCTCTCAGATTTTTGGGGGACTCAGCCTCCTTTTATCCCAATTTCCCTCTCTCTTTCCTCATTGCTGAGGTACTTGAGAGGCACAGACTGCCCAAACACCTGATACTAGAGATTCCCCTCTAATGTAAAACACTCCCTTTGCATTTTTAATTCTTATAGAATCCATGGGTTTTTTTCACCATTGCTTCTTTCATCTTCCAATATCCAATTTCATTTCTCAGCAAACCTGCAGTTTGTCTGTAAAGGCAAATATCTTTTTTCATTCACCAATCAGTGGAGTCCCTCCCATTGTTCCTGTTATCTCTCAGTGCTAGCCTTATCTACCAGCAGATCCACAGCTTGTAAAGACAAATGCAACATTCCTCTCAGGTTTTATGGGATGGTCTGAGCTGGGAGGAACGGGAATCACCCCAGGGTTTGTACCCAGTGTGATCCCATTCACGGCAGTCCCAGGGATGGATGGATGTCGTGACATCACCACGTTTAACAAATCCTAATGAGCAGAGCCACCTTCAGCTGGCCAAAGCATCTGGGGCTGTGCCCTGCCCCTGTCCCACAGCTCACCCCAAACCCACAGGGGACAGGGACATGGGGCCAGCAGCCTGGTTGTGTGTTCTGGTTTGAGGACAGGTGTCTGTCAATAAAGGCAGAAGCTTCTCTTTGAAATGGAGAATGTAAACCCCTCTCCTTCAAATTATTATTATAATTTGGAAATTAGGGGGCTCTCAGGCAAAGATATGGGAATTAGGAATAACAGTTCTGTACTGGGAAAATTAAAATAGCAATGCAGTGTTACACAGAACAATCCCAACCCTGCCAGAGTCAGAATCCAAGCTGGCACAGTCAGTCAGTCAGGGTGGTGGCACAGTCCCATTCCATGGTGCTGCATCCTCCTGCAGGGGCAGATGTGGCTCAGCTGGAGCAGTGCTCCTGGAGAAGGTGCAGTTTCCTCTGAAGCTCCAGGGATGATGTGCAAGGGTCTGGTTTTCCTCTGGAATCCAGTGGGAAGAAGGTTCCTTGGTGTCCAAAATGTCAGTTTTTATCTGGGTAGGAAAGGCTTGGCTCCTGCCCTGGCTGGAGCATCTCCCAGTGGGATGATGGAATTTTATCAGCCATGCCCTGGGACTCAGTGGCCATGAACAGGAGATATCTGCTGGAGGGAGGATGGGCTGTGGGAAGATAAAGATGATTGCCCAGCTGGTTTAAAGATGGCCCATTAGCAGATAATGTGTGCCAGGAGATCAGGGGCACTGCCCCACCTTCAGCAGATGGGACAGAACACACATTGCTGGACACACCAGCCCAGCACACTGTGGTGTGAGCCCAGGCCCTGCCCAGCTGGGCTTATCCTTGACTCGACTTTGCTGATCTCTCTGTCTCTGCTCTGTGCTTGTCCTTGCAAACTGCAGCTCCTGTTTTTTTGCTCTAATTCCTGAACTCGATTATCCACTCTCCCCAGTGTTTAAGCCAGTTTTGGTTCATTTGCTTCACACTTATCTTTTTCAAAACCTGTTTGTGTTTTCAGTTTAACTCATTTAACTTTTGTTTTCCTTCTTCTCTCGCCACCATTTCCCATCTCTCCCCTCAGTAATGTGATATATGTGATAATTCATGCTTGGGGTATAGAAGAGGCAGATTTTGCCCCTGCTGAGGAGTTGTGGAAATGTGCCCAGACAGGGGTGACCCAGCCTGGCTGATGGAGGTAGAAATGGTTCATGATCAGCCCAGTGCCCTTATCCCTGTGTGTAATCAACATTTCCAACAGCTCCTGCTCCCCTCATCTCCTGATGGAAGGGGAAGCATTCAATTAGCAAACAGAGGCTCTAAAAGGGTGATTAACCAGAGCTCAGGAAATAATAAACCCGTTTAACGAGCAGGGGCTTTCTCAGCTGCCATTTAAGTACCTTTGTTGTTTGCCAGCAGCAGAGCTGCAGCTGAGGAGCATCTCTGAGCTGGGATACCCATGGGACAGTTCCAAAGCTGTTCTGGATATTCCCTGTCCCTGCTGGGCTCTGGCTGGGAATGCTGGAATGCCACAGGATGCTGAGGATGAGTTCCCAGCTCTTGCACAAGGCAAATTGAATTTCCCTCTGTTCTCTTTTCCTCCTGAGCTGTTTTTCCCTGGCTGCTGCTGTCCCAGCCAAGGGACACCTTTGTCCCACCAAGGAGTGACAGGGTGGGAGTGACAGAGCTAAGCCTGGACAAGCTTGAGAAGAGTTTTACACCCCCCAGCCTGCAGTCACTGCTCTGCAGAGCCACATCACAGGAAATTGGATTTTGTTATCACTAAAAAGTCTCATTTTTGCAAGGAAGTGCCACTGCAAAAGTTTCTTTTCAGTGGGAGAAAATATTCTTCCCTGATTGACTGTGTGGCTAAGCCAAGTCCTGGAAGGGGAGCAGATTGTGCTTCATGGAAGTAATTTCTTTAATCTTGTGGCTGCTTGAAGGCTGCAGTGTGTGCTGTGAGGATCACAGGGAGCTGGTTTATTACTGCTGGGATTGCTGATCTGCCCGGGCTCAGGCACTGCTTAATGGAAACCCCTGTGCCTCTTCCTGGAGATCACATCTCCCTCATTAATCTTTTAATGTGCTTCAGAGAGAAAAGAGAACAAGGCTGGGCTTTTTTGCTTTTGTAGCAGAGTGTTTGGGATTTGTGCTCTGCCCTTTCCTCTGCTGTTTCCCAGAGCTCCAGCAGTTTCCCAGGGCATTAAACCAGGAAAACCCCTCTGCTGGAGTCCCCAGCAGCACAGAGGGCTCTGTCCCAGCCTGGCTCCAGGAATTCAGCATTCCCAGGGTGGGAGCTGAGGAGAGGGGCAGCTTCACCTGGCTCAGTGCTCCTGGACAGTGGGAGGATGATCCAAACACACCCAGCCTGGCCTTGGACATTCCCAGGGATCCAGCTGCTCTGTGCCAGGGTTTGCATCAATATCTGAACTAATGAGCTGCTAATATTTAACCCTTCTTTTGGAAAGCAGGAGAGGCTCTGAGGAATGAGCTGCTCCTTCCCTGGGGGTGCAGGAGCTGGAAAATCAGGGAGAGGCATCACCCCAGGAACAGCAAAGCACAGACAGCACGGTGGAATCAATCTTCCCAGTCATTTAATTGATCAGCAGAGCCACAGTCCCTAATTCCAAACAAGGGGAGTCATTATTGAAAGAAAGTCATTAACTGAGGGAGAGCTTTATTGACTGGGCAGTTCTGCAGACAATGGGGCTGGTTTGTGTGGGAGAGGAAGGAAATCACTGGGATGTCCCTGGAAGGGGTGGTGGGGGTGCAGCAGGTCCCACCTGAGCAGGGAAACTCCCAAATCTGGTGAATCAGAAATATGAAATTATTAAAAAACAGAATCCAAGGCCGGGCTGGACAGGGCTGGGGTGGTGGGAGGGGTCCCTGCATGGCAGGGCTGGCACTGGGTGGGGTCAGTGCCCCTTCCAACCAAACCATGTGGGATTCTGCTCCTGGACCAATGCCCAGGATGCCCAAAGCACCTGGACCAGAGGGAAATGGGCAGTGTGGGGCTGCAGGAGGGGCTGCAGGAGGGGCAGGGTCCTGCCCTGCTCCATCCTCCAGCACGGGGCATTCCCAGCTGGCTGCTCCTGCCAGGACTGGGATCCATGTTTGACACTGGATAGGAAATATTTTCTATTTTTCTAGAGCTGCCCTTGCAGCCTGTCCAGGTGACACAGAGCACACAGGGATCTGTCCTGCCCACCCCACACAGTGCTGGGGAAAAGAACCATTTTCTCCTTGGTGAATAAAAGGAATGAGAGGATGAGATGAGCTCTTCTCTCCTTCCAGCTTCATCTGTCTGGGGTTTTCTGCTGCTGGCCTTTGTTATTGAGTCTGAGTTCATTCCCTAATTGCCAGCTCTGCCTGCTCCAATCCTGTTTTGTTCCAGCTGATGGAGAGCACTGAGTGCTCCTGTGTGTGTGCAGCCCTGGGAGAAAGTGGGGGTGGGATCCCAAATCCTTGTTTTGTGGGAAGCAGTGGGATCCCAAATCCCTGTTCTTGGGAAGCAGTCTGGGATCCCAAATCCCTGTTCTTGGGAAGCAGTTTGGGATCCCAAGTCCTTGTTCTATAGGAAGAAGGGATCCAAAATCCTTGTTGCTGTGGGAAGCAGTGCAATCCCAAATTCTTGTTCCTGTGGGATCCAGTGGGATCCCAAACCTGCTCACCTGAGTGACCCCAAACCCACCCTGGGCTCCTCTGAGTGACCCCAAACCCACCCTGGGCTCCTCAGTGTGACCCCAAACCCACCCTGGGCTCCCCTGAGTGACCCCAAACCCAGCAGGGCTCAGCCTGGCTCTGCTCCTCGGGGGATGATCTGCTCACAGTGGGTTTGAGACATGAGTCAATAACAAACTGAGCAAGCCAGCAGCAGTTTGAGCAAAGCAGCAGGAAAACTCTGGAATTATGGTGGGTGTGGGGGATCTCTGGCTCTGAGGCTGAGCAGGAGTTTATTTTCAGAGGGTGCAGGATCAGCAGACACCAAAGCCCCTCCATCCCTCACTTTGTTTTCCAGCAGCTCCAGTTCAGGTCTCTCACTCTTTCCATGCTGCTCCTCTGTGCTGATCCAAAGCTCCACCTGCCTCTCCCTGCAATCAGTAGCAATAATTAATTAATGCCCCAAACTGAAAACTTACAGGAATTTATTCAGGAAATTGATTTTGGCTGTGATCAGAGATTGATCCCATGATTGCAGCAATCTGTCCCCAGAGTGGGTAATCAGGAGTGGCACCAGGACAAAGGAACAGGGCTGGGAAGGGTAGGGCAGGCACCCAAAATCACCAAAAACATCCCACCCTTCCAGAGGGGGGCTGCAGAATGGGATCATTCATTGCCCTGGCTGTGATGGGGAGAAAAATGACATCCTAAAGCAAATGGAATGAACAGAATGCACTTTAATGGTGGTTAACTCATTCTGACTCATGCATGGCTTTGGGGCACGGGCACCGATTTGGGTTTCACATTCTTTAGGCTGGAAGGGAATAGTTTTCCAAGGAATGGATACAGGAGGGTGTGGCAGGATCCTGGCAGGAATTGCCCCATGGAAAGGTGCTCAGGCCTTGGCAGGGGCTGCCCTGGGAGGGTTGGGGTGCCCATCCCTGGAGGTGTCCCAGGAATCCCTGAAGTTTCCTGACCCTTCAGTGGCTGGGGAAGGCGTGGCAGATGCTGACAGATAAAATCTCGGATAAAAACCGAGCAAAGCAGAACCTTTGGTTGCTCCTTGCAGCCTGCCCAGGGAGCTGCAGCAGCCCCTGCCTGCACACACATTTCCAGAGCCTGATTGCACCTTGCTGGGGTGATCCCCATGATCACCCACCCAGCCGTGGGGAGGAAAAGCCTCTTAGCTGGGATTAGCCCTTCCAAACCCAATTAGTTAATCCTGGAATTAGACTGTGGCACCACAGTCTGTGGGCTTTGTTTGCTGCAGCAGGGCTGGGCTATTCCCAGGCATGGTTTAATATCATATATTTGATCTTGTGTGGTTTGTGTTGATCTCCCTGCTCCATTCCCAGCACATTCCCAGGCAGGGGGAGGCTGCAGGGTCCCATCCCCATCCCCTGTGCCCTGGCAGCTCCTTTCCCATGGATATCTCACTGCAGGATGCTGCTCTGCTTCATGGAAGGCTTTGTTGTCAGTGAAAAAAAAAAAGTAAGTGAGAAGGAGAATTGGTTCTGTGTTAGGAATTGGTGTTTCATACCCAGCAAGAGAGATCAAGCATCAGGTTTGATGCCTCTTGCTCATCTCTTTGTAATTCCATGGATCTCTTCAAGATTCCCCTCTGATTTATTTCCTCTTGAACAGAGTTATCCCATCTTGAGTTTTCATCTCCTGGCTGGTCATGGCAGCTTTCTGCCAGCCCAGCTCTCCTGAGGCAGTGAGGAACACTCAGAGCTTTCTCCAAGTAAGGCCACTCTGATTTTAAAAATACAAATTTAGGCTGGGGCAAAGATTCTGCACCAGGTCAGATGCAGCCAGCAATGCCAGACAGGGAGCAAACGAGCCTGAAAATGATTCCCAGAGCCTCCCTACAAGAAATCTTCCCAAATTTATACCATTGTAATAAACTGGCATGCAGGGTTCCTCCAGCTCCTCCCAGCTGAGTGCTCTGAATGTCCTGAGCTGGTTTTTTCTGTTTTACCTGGTTTCAGGGAATTGATGCCACCAGCGCTTCCCTCACTGTCCTCTCAGACCCCAACAGACAGGAATTTGAACCCCACAGACCTTGGCCATTCCTGCCGTGCCCTGGTTGTGAGAGAGGTGGGTGACAAGCCTGGATTTGGGGTGAAATCCTCGGGAATTCCCTGGAATCTCTCCAGGCTCAGAGGGACCTGCTCCTGCTCCCCTGGGATCCCCACGGCTCTGCAGCTGTGCTCTCACCCCAGCTCTGCTCTCCTCCCATCTGCTCCTTCTCCCTGGGGAATTTGGGGTTTTCTCCCTGCTGGGAGCAGCAGCTGTGCCCTGGCTGCCACCTCTGTTATTCTGGACACTCTGGATTGGGATAAACCTGTCTGGGGCTGAGAGAGCAGCTCAGATTTATTCAGCTTTGGCTTCAGCTGGTGCAGAAATGGCCATGGGTGAATATTCACTGTCCCCTCAGGAGCATCCCCCAGCTCTGCCCAGCTGCCACCACACAGGTGACAACTGCAGAGTTGATCACAGGGGGGTCTCAGCCTGCAGACCCCCATGCTCAGGGGGCTGGGGGACCCCCCTGGGTCCCTGCCCCCTGTTCCTGCCCCTGCAGCTCCCAGGGCTGCTTGCCAAGGGCTTCAGGGACAGAATTCCCAGGGAATTTCCCCACATCTGGTGCTGCTGATCCCTCTCTCCTGCCAGGGCACCTCTTAACCCAGCCCAGGGTGATGATCAGAGCAGGCAGGGCTGAACCTGTGAAATGGACAGGAAAGAGCTGCTACAAAACCTTCCCCACCTTCAATTCCTGGCTTATATCAAAAACTCAGGCAGTTCTCAACTTCTTTTTATTTCTCTTTTTTTTTTTTTTTCTTTTTCATTTGGAGCTCATCTCAGATAAAAAGAATATTCTGCACTGATTGAAGCTGAGATCAGGAAAATTGGAGCCCCTCTGCTCTGGAGCCAGGCTGGGGGAGCTGGGGGTGACACTGGACAGGAGAAGGATCCAGGGAGATCTCAGAGCCTGAAGGGGCTGCAGGAGAGCTGGAGAGGGACTGGGGACAAGGGATGGAGGGACAGGACACAGGGAATGGCTCCAATTCCCCATTCCCATCAATTTCATGGGAGACATGACAAAAAGCCCTCTTCAATTAACCTTGGGGTGGTTCTGATTCCCCATTCCTGTTCTGTGGGACATTTCCCACCCACTGGCATTCCACTCAAGGGTAACTCAGGATTAATCATGCAGCCACTGGTGGCTCAGCTGAGGATTTATCTCGTGTCCCAAAGAGCAGAGCTCAGCCTTGTGAATCACATCAGTGTCACTGCCCAGACAGCTCAGGATTAATGGGTGTTTTCCTCCCAAATCTGATCTTTGCAAAAGGAAATACTTCATGCACTTTACTTTTCTCACCCTTGCCATGCCAGCATTTAGCTGCAGGGAGGAGGAGGGAGCTGGAGCTGGAGCTGGAGCTGGAGCTGGAGCTGGAGCTGGAGCCAGAACTGTGGGGTCAGGTGGGTTTGTGGGGCTGCCCCAGGTGCTCATTCCCTCCACAGAGCCAGGAGAAAGGCTGGGAATATCACTCAGGAGTGTCCCTGTCTGTCCCTGGGTGTCCCCTGAGTGTCCCTGAATGTCCCTGGGTGTCCCTGAGTGTTCCTGTCTGTCCCTGGGTGTCCCTGAATGTCCCTGAATGTCCCTGGGTGTCCCTGTGTGTCCCTGAATGTTCCTGAATGTCCCTGAGTATTCCTGGATATCCCTGAGTGTCCCTGGGTGTCCTTGAATGTCCCTGAGTGTCCCTGAGTGTCCTTGAGTGTTCCTGGGTGTCCCTGGGTGTCCCTGAATGTCCCTGGGTATCCCCGAGTGTCCCTGAGTGTCCCTGGATGTCCCTGGGTGTCCCTGAGTGTCCCTGGGTGTCCCTGTCTGTCCCTGAGTGTTCCTGGATGTCCCTGGGTGTCCCTGAGTGTCCCTGGGTGTCCTTGAGTGTCCTTGGGTGTTCCTGAATGTCCCTGAATGTCCCTGAATGTCCCTGTCTGTCCCTGGGTGTCCCTGAATGTCCCTGTCTGTCCCTGTCTGTCCCTGAGTGTCCCTGGGTGTCCCTGTCTGTCCCTGAATGTCCCTGTCTGTCCCTGTGTGTCCCTGTCTGTCCCTGTGTGTCCCTGAATGTTCCTGAATGTCCCTGAGTATTCCTGGATATCCTTGAGTGTCCCTGGGTGTCCCTGAATGTCCCTGAGTGTCCCTGAGTGTTCCTGGGTGTCTCTGAATGTCCCTGAGTGTCCCTGAGTGTCCCTGGGTGTCTCTGTCTGTCCCTGGGTGTCCCTGTCTGTCCCTGGATGTCCCTGGGTGTCCCTGAGTGTCCCTGGGTGTCCCTGTCTGTCCCTGGGTGTCCCTGACTGTCCCTGTCTGTCCCTGACTGTCCCTGTCTGTCCCTGACTGTCCCTGTCTGTCCCTGAATGTCCCTGTCTGTCCCTGGGTGTCCTGGCTCCCAAACTCATCAACACCAGCATTCAATAATGTCTTAATTCAGGAAAACTAATTTCCCCAGCCATTAAAGGCTGTTTAGCAAATTAGCTCGAATTTCTTTTTGCAGCCTTGGAATGGAAGTTGCCGTGCTCTGGTTCCCCCTCTGTCCAGAGCCACATTTCAGCCGTGCTGGGATCCAGCTCTGCCCTGTGCTCCTCCTTGGGCTCACCAGTCACTCCCAGTGAGCAGCTGGAACAGCCTGGGAGCCTCCCAGCTCTGTGTGGGGCACAGTTCTGTGTTTCAGAGCCAGTGCTCAGGTTTCTGGCCAGGTTTTATGACCATTGTGATGCTGTGGATGGTCAGAGCTGGACCTGCAGCCAGGAGCTTTGTGCTGCCCCTGGGCACAGCCTGAGCTGGAGTTCAGCTCAAGAGCAAAGCCTTGAACTTTAGAGTTTCCAAGATTAGTCCCTGTTGCTCGTAAATTTTCTGGGTTCCTCCAGGCAGAGGAATAAATACTCTTTTTCCTTTTCCATCCTTCCTGCTCCAAGGGGCCCTTTGGCTGCCTGCCCAGGCTGAGTTTGTTCCCAGCTGGAATCAATGGAATTCCCATTGCCCAGGCAGGATTGGGATGGAGAAGATGGAAAATGAGCTGGTCCCTTCTCCTCTGTGGGGAATAAATATTAAATCTTTCAGAATTAGCTGACACCAGCGTTCCCAGCAACATCAAAGCAGGCTCTCCTAAAAAAGGAGGAATATTTCACTTTTGTCCAAGGAGATGAGAGGGAATGGCAATGAAATGGAAAATTATCAATCACCAGAGTTTCCTTCAGAGCCTGAGAGTGAAATATTCCACGATCAGGTTCCCATCAGAGAGGGAAAGTCTCGGGTTTAACCTGGCCAGAGCCAGGCCCAGGTGGGGCTGCACTCTGATGGAGGATTCCTTTTGAAGATCCACTGCTTGATTTGAGAATATCAGATGGAATAAATAACAAGAGCACCAGCCCAGAGCAGGAGCTGAAAGATAAATGTCAGGGGCTGAAATTGAGAGGAGAGGGACAAGGGATGATGCCAGGAGCCAGCA
This sequence comes from Erithacus rubecula, assembly GCF_903797595.1. Taxonomy (NCBI): domain Eukaryota; kingdom Metazoa; phylum Chordata; class Aves; order Passeriformes; family Muscicapidae; genus Erithacus; species Erithacus rubecula. The sequence continues at coordinate 34,154,855 of NC_136660.1, read as the reverse complement.
ACCATCATCTGTCAGCAGGACAGTGCTGTGGCTTGGCCTGCTCCTGATGGCACTAATTGCACACTAATTACACATTGACTGTGAGTATTAACCTGCCCACCACTAATTACACCCTGAGCATCACACAGAACATTTAATGGAACAGAACCTCACCAGGGTGGCCTGAAGGAGGAGGTGGAACTTGCAGCTTGAGAGGTACCTGGGAATATTCTCTTTAGAACAAGCCCCTGAAATTCCCTGTATGGGTTCCCCTGGAAAAAGGGACCTGCAGAAGGACAGCCAGGAAGCTGAATTTTTATATCATGTTTGAATCCATTTATATCAATTTATACATCATACAACTCTCCTACTCTCCTCTTTAAGTAGATGAAAAGCCTTAATTGGTTTCTCTGGAAGAGAGAAGAGCTCAGGCTGGTTACAGAGCAAACAACAATAATTTGCTTTTCCTCTTTTTATTCAGGAGAACTCGATCCAGACATTTCAAGAGCACTTTAAACTCCTGTTTATTGTGCTCATGCCAGCCCAGTGCTGCTGTTCTGCCAGACTCACAAAGCACAAGCCCTGCTAAACCAGAGTTTAATAACTGAAAACCTTGGAGGGGCTGGGGGAGGCTGGGCTGGGATGTGCTGCTCACCCCGTTGGTCCCAGCTGAGAAAGGGAACAAAGGGAGCCCCAAAACAGGAGCCAAGCCCCAAACAAGGGGATTTGGGACCTGGGGGTGTTTTAGGGGGTTTTGGGGTCTCCCCCATGTTTTAGGGTCTGCCCAAGCCCCAAATTTCCCCCCCTACAGGCGACAAATCCCAAAGACCCCCTGAACAAAGGGAGCCCCAAAAGAGGAGCCAAACCCCAAAAAAGGGGATTTGGGGACACTACAGTGACATCTCACAGTGACACCTCAATGACAATGCAGTACTCAGCAGAACCCAGTGATTCTCTTACCCACACTGTTTTTATTTTTATTAGCTATTGTTATTAGCTAAAAATAGCTATTTTTATTGCTATTTTTATTGCTATTTTTTTGTTGCTATTGTATTTTTTATTGTTTCTTTCCCCTCCCTCCCCACTGCCCTGGTCCTGCTCCCCAGCTCCTGCCTGGAATCCTCAGGAAATCCCTGCAGGCCCAGTGGTGAGTGTGGAGCTGGGAATTCCCATTTCCACTGACGTGTGTGGTGATTTGGGCTGTGCCAGGAGCAGCAAGAGGAGGGAGCACACAGCCACTGCAGCCCCTGGAATTGGTTTTCATCTGCCACAAATTGTCCTTGGAGAGTGTTCAGCAGACCCCAGAGCCACTGGAGCTGCCAGTTCACACAGAGAATTTATTTCTCTTTCAAGGTGCTGACAGCTCCAGGAGGCTGCTGGAGCCCCACATCAAAAACCAGCTGGGATGAGCTGGGGAAGCCCAGCAGAGCAGGAGCAAAGCCAGCAGGTAGCAGGGAACAGAAATCCCTTCATTAACATTTCATCCCAAGGCTTCATCCATTTTTTGTGAGGCCCACTGACTCTTGCAGCTCCCAAAATTCACATCAGATAAATCCAGATCTTTTTTTTCCTCAGCTGTTGCTGTACTCAGGGCTCCTCAGAACTTTGGATTTGCACCATTTTTGAGTGGAGGATTTTTAAGGAATATTGACACACACCATGTTCTTCTTTATCTGCTCTTTGAGCTGCCTTTGCTTCCTGCAGGGTGATAAAATCTGTTCCCCTCAAAGTGAAGGATTCCCATCCCCATCCCTGCATTCTCTCCCCAGCTGAGGAAAGAAAACCTCTTGGGTTTGTTTCCAGCCACGAAACAGGAGGGTTGCAGGTGGTGATTTTCTTTCTGAAGGTTAAAACTCTGAATTTATGAATTTCTGAAAATCTATCTGTTTGGATCTGTGGCACCCCAAGGAGCCCAGTGGTTATTGTGGAAATCCTGGGTGAGGCAGCACTGCTCTCAGCTCTGCAGAAATTCCAATGTGCACAGCCAGGAGCCTTCACCTGGCTCTGCATTTCCTGCAAAAATCCAGATAAACAGGATTTAAACAGGATTTTATAAAGGAAAATTACATCCAGTGTTATTGGATTGAAAGAACTGATGATAAATACCTTTTACTGGATTAATATGCCATTTATGGTCAGTGCAATGACACATCTTTGCTGCAGCTGCTCTTTCTAAGGCATCCAGGGCAGGGAGAGGTGGGATTTTGGGATGGAATTGTTCCCTGGGAGGTCCTGGAAACATCCAAGGCCAGGTTGAATGAGCCTTGGAGCAGCCTAGGACAGTGGAAAGTGTCCCAAAGTCATTCACTTTGCTTGTAAGAGCTGAGAGATTAGAAAAAGAGAATTTCATTGAATGAATGTAGAGATAAAATTATACATATTTTTATTTCTATAGATTTTAGTATATGGAATTGTATTTATTTATATCGAAATTTATATAAAATATTTTTTGTTCCACTCCAAGCCCCTTACAGCTCATCCCACCTTTGTCTCTGAGCACATCCTTACAGTAGGAAAATGGTTAATCTGACACACACAGGACACTGAAGAAAACAGGTGAATCATTTTGCAAAAGAACATCTCACATTTTCTATATCTATTTTTTAAAATATATTTCATTTAAAATAACAGGTCTGAACAGCCCAGCTTGCTGTGGAACTTGAATATCACAGGTTCTTTTTTCCAAACCACATTTAAAATATTTTCTATCCCTTCCTAAAGCTTTGATTCAGTCTTGGTTAAGTCCTGCTGTGAGATGTCAATTAACTTTAATAAAGATGACATCATTATCTCACAGCCTGAACTTCCCAGTACCTTCCAGGGAATTACAGCCCCATTATCCCAGTTCAGAGCCCCAGAACTGGGCTGGAGCTGGGGGATGATCCAGGCCAGAGCTCTCAGGGATGTCCAGGAGCTCTGCCCAGGCATTTCCTGCTTTGCCTGGGATTGGGGATATTCCAGATCAGAAAAACTTGGGATTTATTGCTGCAGTGCCTTTATTCCATTTATTTATTCAAACTGGAACCACAGGTCACAATCCAAAGCTTGGGTGAGAAGGAACTTTCCAAAGCTCCATGGAAGTGCCTGATGAAATAATCCTTGGGAAGAGCAGGCACCCCCAGATGTCCTCATTATGGCTCAGACCTTTTTATTAACCCTAACTTGGGGAGTTTTCTTGTCATTTGTCTCAGGCCTGATTTCCAGAATGTCTTTATTAATCTGCTCTAGCAAGAGTTGCTGAGGAAACCCACAGAGCTGCAGGCAAGGAGAGGGTTCTGATTTCAGGGAGCCACAGAATCCCTTTGGCTGGAAAAAACCCTCCAGGCTTGGGTCCCAAATGTCCCCAGCAGTGCCAAGGCCACCATCTGATGTCCCCAAGTGCCACATCCTCCTCCAGGAGTGGGGGTTCCAAACCTCCCTGGGCAGCCCTTTCCACGGGGAAAATCAATTAATGTTTAAATTAAAAATCACCCTTTAAAAGCCCTTCAGAGCTGAACCCCCAGGAAATGTGAGCAGTGGATTTCTGACCTGCTTGGGTGGTGTCTAAATCTCAGTTTTGGTGTCTCTCCTGCTCTGGATGAAGTTCAGAGGTCTCATTCCCAAAGATCCCTGTGGGTATTGGGTTTATTTGGAGCAGTTCACACCTGCAGTGCAGGTGTCAAGGTCCTGTTTGGGTTCCTGCACTGAGGCAGCTCTCAGTGCCATTTCTATAGAATAGAGATAAATAATAATTATTTATTTATAAATAACTTTTATTGGTTAATAATTTATTAATTATTATAATTATTTATTATAATTAATTAATTTTTATTAGAGATATTATCGAAGAAAACTTTTTCTAAAAATATGTTTTAGCCCTGCTACTCTAGCTGAGCAAACAGTTAGCTTGGAACTTCCCATGTGAAAAATCCTAAGAATGAAAGCAATTAGCACAACAAACTGAACCATTTGCACCTGTAAAAAAACATGAAATCTGTTCCATGGGAACCAGTGAAGAAAATGTATAAACCACCCAAGAATAGAGAGATTTGACAAACATGGAAAATGCCATTTCCTAACCAATGAACTGAACAGCAAGGGAGTTATGAACCAGTTAGAGTTCCAGATGAAAATGGTGTAAAAATGGGCTGTAGGTTAAAGATTGGCTTTTCTGCAGGAAGAAAGTGAGTCTGATTATTGCTGCAGCAATCCTGCAGGAGGCAGCTGAGCTGGGGTGTCCATGGAGCTGCCCTGAGCTCTGCTGGGCCAGATGTGCTGCTCTGGGGGGGAATTTTGGGTCCTTGTGTTGAGGCTGAAGCTCTGCCCCAGGAACCTGCTGAATTTCACAGGAATTCCCAGGGAGAAGGGGTTTGGGATGGTCCCAAGGGGAGCAGCTCCTTGAGGCAGGGGGAGATGGGGGCTGTGCTCTGGAGCAGCTCAGGGCTCCAGGGATTCACTCAGGAAAACTCAGGGGAGCTCTTGGAACCCACTGGGATTCCAAGGTGGCTTGGGATGAGCTGCTGGGTAGAATTTGGGGGAGGGAGAGATGTGACAGCAGACTGGGAGGTAAAATGAACCCTTTCACTTTCCTAATTGGCTTTAAGGTCCCACAGGTAAGGGGGGAAACTCATCTGCTGTGAATTCCTGCCCTGTTCTCATCAGTGGGTGTGGGCAGAAATCAGAACTATTCCAGCCCAGGCAAATAACAGCTCCTGAGCTCTTTTTAAAGCACAAAATCTCCCTCAGCAGCCACATAAACATGAGGCAGAAGCAGGGAGAGCCAAAGGGGCTGCTGCTTCCAGATTCCCACGGACCAAATCATCCATCCTGCCTAACAGGCAGGAGAAACAGCCTTGGCCCTCTAAAACACTTGGATTTATTGACTGGCAGCTCCTGAGCAGCCCAAAGTTTAATTTGGGAGCTGTCAGGGAGCAGGGCTGAGCTCCTCAGCATTCATCAGACACAAACTGGCAGCTTGGCACGGGGGACAGGTTTGTTTGAACTTTCCTTTTGGCTGTAGTCACAAACTCTGTGTCCCAAATGTCCCCTGGGGGAGGGCAGACACCTTGACCTGAGCTGTGCTCACACAAAGATCTGGCTGGGCTGTGATCCAGGGACAGGAACTGATCCAGGAGAAGGGTTTGATCCAGGGGAAGGGTTTGATCCAGGGAAGGGTTTATCCAGGGGAAGGGTTTATCCAGGGAAGGGTTTGATCCATGGGAAGGGTTTATCCAGGGAAGGGTTTGATCCAGGGGAAGAGTTTGATCCAGGGGAAGGGTTTATCCAGGGGAAGGGTTTGATCCAGGGGAAGGGTTTATCCAGGCAAGGGTTTGATCCAGGGGAAGGGTTTGATCCATGGGAAGGGTTTATCCAGGAGAAGGGTTTATCCAGGGAAGGGTTTGATCCATGGGAAGGATTTATCCAGGGGCAGGAACTGATCCAGGGGAAGGGTTTGATCCATGGCAGGGCCTGATCCATGGGCAGGGTTTGATCCAGGGGAAGGGTTTGATCCATGGCAGGGTTTGATCCATGGCAGGGTTTGATCCATGGGAAGGGTTTGATCCATGGCAGGGTTTGATCCATGGCAGGGTTTGATCCATGGGCAGGGTTTGATCCAGGGGAAGGGTTTGATCCAGGGGAAGGGTTTGATCCATGGCAGGGTTTGATCCATGGCAGGGTTTGATCCATGGGAAGGGTTTGATCCATGGCAGGGTTTGATCCATGGCAGGGTTTGATCCATGGGAAGGGTTTGATCCATGGCAGGGTTTGATCCATGGGCAGGGTTTGATCCATGGGCAGGGTTTGATCCATGGCAGGGTTTGATCCAAGGGAAGGGTTTGATCCATGGCAGGGTCTGATCCATGGGCAGGGTTTGATCCATGGCAGGGTTTGATCCATGGCAGGGTTTGATCCAAGGGAAGGGTTTGATCCATGGCAGGGCCTGATCCATGGCAGGGTTTGATCCATGGCAGGGTTTGATCCATGGCAGGGTTTGATCCATGGGCAGGGTTTGATCCATGGGAAGGGTTTGATCCATGGCAGGGTTTGATCCATGGGCAGGGTTTGATCCATGGGCAGGGTTTGATCCATGGCAGGGTTTGATCCAGGGGAAGGGTTTGATCCATGGGAAGGGTTTGATCCATGGCAGGGTTTGATCCATGGGCAGGGTTTGATCCATGGCAGGGTTTGATCCATGGCAGGGTTTGATCCATGGACAGGGTCTGATCCATGGGCAGGGTTTGATCCATGGGAAGGGTTTGATCCATGGCAGGGTTTGATCCATGGCAGGGTTTGATCCATGGGCAGGGTTTGATCCATGGGCAGGGTCTGATCCATGGGAAGGGTTTGATCCATGGCAGGGTTTGATCCAGGGGAAGGGTTTGATCCATGGGAAGGGTTTGATCCATGGCAGGGTTTGATCCATGGCAGGGTTTGATCCAAGGGCAGGGTTTGATCCATGGGCAGGGTTTGATCCATGGCAGGGTTTGATCCATGGCAGGGTCTGATCCATGGGAAGGGTTTGATCCATGGGCAGGGTTTGATCCATGGCAGGGTTTGATCCATGGGCAGGGTTTGATCCATGCATCATGCATCCCATGGAGCCCAACCCCAGCCCACCCCAGCTCTGACCCCCTGGTGCTGTGACAGGGACAGGGGGTGGCTCTGTTGGCCCTTTTGTGGCACCTGGTAGCTCAAACCCAGTGCAGTGGCATTGAAGGACTTCCTTCAAAACAAACAATCCTATTTATATTGCAACTTTGCCTCTTTCCCATCCCTTGTCCTGAATCTTTTGGGCTCGTTAAGGAGGCCTGGGAGGATTTTTTGGCTTTCTTTTGTCAGGCAAGGACATTTTGATAGATACCAAAATGCTCCAGCTGCAGCAAAAAATCAGGAGTGTTAATGATCAAAGACCTTTAAGATCATGGAGCCCAAGCAGCACTGGGATTTTGGGAATGGGAGGCAGTTCCTGTCCCAAACTCTTGCTTGCCCTTGCCCAATCTCCAAACTCTGGAGCAGCTGACCTTAGGAAAAGGAGGAGACTGATCCTCAGAAAGCTGCAGGGACTGTTTGCATAGAGCAGCTTTTACCTGCTGCAAGCAACCCCATAAATCCTCTCCTGAAAATAATAAGACCCAGTAGAATAGCAGTGCAAGGCTTACAGCTCGTGCCCAGGAGCTGTTTTCCATGTGAAAACACACAAAGCCCATCAAAGCCTCTGTTGCAGCTTTTATGGGAAGGTTCAGTGTCGTTTAACAAAGGATAACAACAGCAAATCCATCGGGGGAGGAGTGCAGCAAGTTTGCTGTGTAATATAAATTACCTCGTTGTTGAGGTAATTACCTAAATTACCTGTGCAATATAAATTACCTGGCATGAATGATGCCTTTTAGCCTAATGAATCCTGTTAGTTTACAAAAAAATGTGGGATCTTTATCGAGTTATCTGCCATCAGTCACTGCCACTGGGCTGTGCTGGGGTGGAACTGGAGCTGCTGGGAGCTCTCCTGTCCCACTCTGGGGTTTGTTCTCTGCCACTCTGGGGTGTTCCTCTTGCTGTGGGTTTGTGTGGGGTGGGTGAGTGTCAGGAGGGATTCCAACAAGTGTGGGCATCCTGCCCCCACTAATTAACCATCACTAATTAACTCTGTTAATTCATCAGCAGTGCCTCTCCATCTCCATGGGAAGGGCAGGAGAGAGGCAAAGGGAGCCAGGAGGGAGCACAGGTGGGAAGGTGAGTGGGTGCTCACTGTTCCTGCACCCATTCCACTCAGATTTTGGGAAGGAGTTTGGATCCATGAGGGTTGCAGGTCAATTTTATCCCAGGGTTTGAAAATCCCTGCAAGGTCCCCAAGCTCAAGCTGTTCCTGTCCCCAGCTTGTCACCAGCCTGAGTGCCACATCCACTTTTCCCTGGACACAATAAATGCTCCTGTCCATATTTTCCATGGAAGCTCCAGATCCTCCATGAGATCCAGGACCTCCCAGGGAACAATTCCATCCCAAAATCCCACCTCTCCCTGCCATGGATGCCTTAGAAAGAGCAGCTGCAGCAAAGAATGTGTCACTGCACTGACCATAAATGGCATATTAATCCAATAAAAGGTATTTATCATCAGTTCTTTCAATCCAATAGCACTGGATGTAATTTTCCTTTATAAAATCCTATTTGAGTCCTGTTTATCTGGATTTTTGCAGGAAATGCAGAGCCAGGTGAAGGCTCCTGGCTGTGCACATTGGAATTTCTGCAGAGCTGAGAGCAGTGCTGCCTCACCCAGGATTTCCACAATAACCACTGGGCTCCTTGGGGTGCTCCCAGTGTCTGCTGGGGAACAGGGAAGAACCCTCTGCTGCAGAAAAAGCCCCCAATAAATCCTTCCCTCGTGCTTCAGATTTCCTCTGCTGACTGCTCAGCATGGAACAAACACTCCAAATGTGTTAATATTTAAAGGTGCTGTAAAATTATGTTTGCTTTAAAGGCAGAGCATATTAGCAAAGGAAAAAAATAATAAAAAAAACCCTCCTGCTCTTTAAGTAGTTTCATCTTTATTGACTTTGGTTTTTTTAAGTGAGCTGACAGCACAGGGAGTGACAGTGACAATTTGGGAATTGGTGGGGATCCAGTAGTGCCTGGATTTTGCATTATTTGGGTAAACCAGCTGCTTTTTTTTGTTGTTTTTCAGGAGCTGTGCCAGTTAATATTTGAGCAGGGCTGTTCAGAGCTGCAGGGCTGAGGTCTGAGTCAGGGTGACACACAGAGCTGGCAGGCAGGTACAGAGCCCTTGGGCATTCTCAACATTATCCTCCTAAGGTGACAAAAATATTGCTTGATTTGGCATAAAAAGCCTGTAAGAGCTGTGGGAGGTGGGAGTGAATTCCTGCAGGCAGGGTTTAAAAGCCAGAGGTACTTCCCCATTGTCCATTTGCTTCCCCTGTAAAACACTATTTATTTATTCTCATTTCCATTTATTCCAACTGCAGCTTCCTCAGCTCATGGGTTAAGATGTCAAACTGCATCCTCGATGGATAAATCCACGGATAAATCACTTTTACTGCTCCTTCCCTGCTGCTGGGACTCGTGCTGCTGTTGGAATTCCAAACACATCCCACAAAATTCTCTGCTGCTCTGCCAGCACAGAGCAGGGGGGAGTTCCAGCTCCTGCTTCCCTTCACAACAAATTCATCCTCAGCCAGGACAGCTCGGGCTGCAACAGAAACCCTGTAATTATCAATAATGCACTTTGAGATAAGCCCAAAGCCACTTGCTTTTCCTGTCTCATTTGAAGGCAATTTTTGGGGGGAAGCAGATAAAGCAGAGCACAAAGGAAAGGGATTTTTCAGATGGGATAAGTGAGATAACTTCTCAGGCCTGATGTTTTCCTATTATTTGTGACTCCTTGGGTGATTTCTTGGAGTGTTAAAGGGAATAAAAGCTGGCATCAGTCATCAGAGTGGGGGTGAGGTGGGGCAGGGCCTCTCTGTTCTTACACACACCCAAACATCCAGGAGAGTGTGCATATTTCAAGATTTATATTTCCAAGAGAGTATCCTGGTGGAAATGTGTGTTGAAAAGACAAATCAGAGCTTCTGTAACCTCTGTTTGCTCCTGGAGCAAGCTGTCAGCTTGCAGGCAGGAAAACCTTCATTCCTTGCATTCCTGGAGCTGCTCCTCTAAAACTTCTCACCACTGCAGCCTCCAGGTGAGACAGGGACAAAAAAACCCAGGCAGGGAATAACTGGGGATTTTTTCCCTCCTCCCTGAAAGAATAATCACAGGATGATTATCTGCAGGTGCTTTTATTGAAGAGCTCTGGGAATCAGGGGCATAACCCCAAATCTGACACTGACATGGATTCAAGATAGACATGTTTTTATACCATTCTCATTATATAACTATTTATTAATTATTAAGCCCATCTTGTTCTATTGTATACATTGATCTTATCCAAGCATGTATTCTTGTAATTTTCATCAGGACCGCTAAACATCCTTTCTCATGATTCTTGTTACAATTACATAGTTTCTCATGATTCTTATTACGACCAAACAATGATTCTATTCAATTACCAAACAATCATTACATTTAATAATCACATTATTTATCATATGCTTATTACACAGGTGAAATTTCACATGATCTAATAGAGACAAAGCTCAACATTTGTTCCCAGAGTTTTCCAGCCCTACCAGACCCAACCTTTCTTCCCACCCCCTGAATCTATTGTACACAATTCCCATAATTTTAGAAATGTTTTAATCCTATGGTATGACCTGTGGGAAAAGGTGTCTGGAGAGACCCAGCCCTGAGCTTGTGCCCAGGGGCTGCCAGGACCTGGCAGGGACCTTTCCCCACAGGCTCCCAGGGTCAAGGAATGGTTTGGGGTGGAAAGGACCTCAAATCCCATGCAGTGGGAGGGTGTCCTAGGTTACAATGTAAAGATGTGTCCAAAATCTGTATTCTATCACCAGGTGTTAAAACTGGGTGTGGCAGCAATTGTTGTCACAGTGGGAGATATCTCCTGTTAATGGGCCATTGTTTAAAACTGGGTGTGGCAGTGCCCCTGATCTCCTGGCACACATTATCTGCTAATGGGCCATCTTTAAACCAGCTGGGCAATCATCTTTATCTTCCCACAGCCCATCCTCCCTCCAGCAGATATCTCCTGTTCATGGCCACTGAGTCCCAGGGCATGGCTGATAAAATTCCATCATCCCACTGGGAGATGCTCCAGCCAGGGCAGGAGCCAAACCTTTCCTACCCAGATAAAAACTGACATTTTGGACACCAGATCAGCCTTTTCCACTGGTTCCAGAGGACAGAAGCTACCAGACCTTTCTTCAGGATCACTGTTTCAGCAAGAGCACTTCATCTGGACTGCTGCTACCACCCTAACCAGGGACTGTCAGGTTCTATTCTGACTCTGTCAGTGTTTTTTCTTTTGTACTATTGCATGTATTTTATTTTCACCTTTTTTTTTCCCTGTTAAATTGTACTTCTGACTTGGAGTCTCTCACTGATTTTGATTTCAAAACCATCACACAGGGACACCTTGGCCTGCCCCAGGGTGGCTGGCTGGGGCAGGAGCAGCAGTGGTGGCCATGAGGAGGTGCCAGCACTGCTCCTGCTGCTCCTGGTTTGCATCCCAGCCCCTCCAGGGCCCATATTTCAGTTTTATCCAGACTAATGAGTGCTTTAAGGATGCTGCCTCTGGAAAACAAGCTCGTTTTTCTTCCTTCCCCGAGTGCTGCTGACGGACATTAATGGGGCTTTGAGCCGTTTCCCTGTCTCTCATTTTAAAAAGCAGCTGGGGCTTAACTGGGGGAATTAAAAGTCTGACACCCAATTGTGCTCATTGATCACAGCCTCCCTTCATTAACTCTGAGTGGCTTTGGTGTCCCACGGCTCCTGTGGCTCTTGCAGGGCTGAGATTGGGCAGGAAGGGAGCAGAGAAACCTGGAAAGAGATCTGCTGGAATTCCAGGCTGGGATCCGTGGGCAGGGACTGGGTGGATGCTGGGGAGGGGCTGGGAGAGCTCAGGGTGATGGGTCTGTCCCTCCCTGCCCTGCCTTCCTCTGGTGCTTGCAACAAAATGTGCTGCTCATTGATTCTATCTGATTTTATTTATCTATTGTATAAAACACATTGTATTACCATATATAATATCAGAATATATTTGATTGCATTTAGTGGGAATATTTGGCTGTAAGCTGGAGCTCTCCTGAACATGGTCTGCCCTTCCCAAGGGAATCTTAAGGATGATAAAACTCTGGCAAACACAACCTAAAACATCATAAAGATGACAAATATTCCCGTTGATTATGATGAAACTTTAAGGGATTTTTATCAGAAAATCCTGGTAGTGTAATTTTAATTTTTCATAAACTCTACCCTGGGTGCAGCTTCCTAAACCAGAGTGTTTAAACTCCACTGAGGTCTCTTTGTATTTTGCAAGCTGTTGTGGGCAACAAATAATATTAAAATTAATATTACATTCCTTTTGTTTCCCCTCTCCTGAGGGAGAGAGCACATTTCTTGTTTCCTGCTGTATCAAAGCTGTAATGTGAAATATTTCAGTGTGTGTGTGATGAATGGATTGCAGCTCCCAGCCCAGGATCTGCCCAGCACCATCTGTGCACGGATTTCTCTGCAGGTTGAGGTTTCTGTTGGAGCAGGATCCCAGGGAAGAGGTGGAATCCCCATCCCTGGAAGGGCTCAGACCCCTGGGGATGAACCTGGGGCAGAGTTCAGTGCTGGATGGATTTTTCCAACTTTACTGATCCTGGGGTTCCACTGACAGGGACAGGAGCAGAGGGAACAGCTCAGGCTGGGCAGGACAGGTCAGGGTGGATTTTGGGAATAATTCCCCCATGGAAAGGGAGCTCAGGGGTTGGAGCTGCCCAGGCAGGGTTGGATCCCCATCCCTGGAGTGTCCCAGGAATTCCTGGAGGTGGCACTGGGTGCTCTGGACAGGGTGGGGATGGAGCACAGCTGGGACTCGATCCTGGAGTTGTTTTCCAACCTCAGGGATTCCATAAAATAACACAAACAACATTCTGGGAAATAAATCCCACGTTTTGTGGTCCTGGGGAGGAATTCAGGGTCTGGGCCCTTGCTCAATCCCCAGCTCAGCTCCCACAAGGTGTCTCCATGTCTAATTGTGGCAGTAATTAACTGTGGAGGCAGCAGCCGTTAATTATCCCTTGTAATGAGGCAGCCTGTCCTGCAGGCTCCTCCAGCACCAGCTGCACATCTGGGAGCTCCCTGCTCAGCTCCTGCCTGCTGCCAGCTCCCTGGGAGCTGCCCCCCCTTCCCAAACTCTGCTGTGGGCTGCAGGAATCCCCCTGAGCTGCCTGGGAAGGGGAAAATCCCTGGGAATCATTTCTGGAATGTACAGGAGGCAACAGTACAGGCAGAGCTCTGCCAGGGGAGGTGCAAAGTGATTGTAGGAATGGCTCAATGCTGAGGATGTGTTACTTCCCCTAAAAAGTTTTGGTGTGGTTTTTTTTTAGCCTTTAAAACCTCTTGAACAGTTTATTCTTCCAACACGGCTGATCTTTCCTTTCTGCAAGTTTATTCTGTGGGATTGTGGCTGGCATTTGTTGTGAAACACTGAATAACAAAGTTATATTTCCTTTAAATTGCCTTTGCACACCCAGAGATCATTTGTTCAAAGGAATGTGATTCAGGGAGATCCATTCCCATCTCTTCCCAGAACCACTGTGGGAGTTGATGGGAGAGGGAATTGTGGCACCCCCAATCCCCAAACCAGCAATATCTGAAAATTATCAGTGTGTGTGTTTAATAAGTGCACCAAACCTGCAAAGAAGAGAGAGAAATCCATCAAACCCATCAACCCTTCTGCTTTGTGAAGATGCTAAACAGAAGTCACTTTATCAAATAAAAGCAAACGGCATTTTCATAACAGAGAGTAATAGGGAATTATTTTATTTGCGGCGGGAGATGATTGCCCATCTCCTGCAGGAGGCTGGGAAGGGCTCTGGAGTTGTAGAACACAAAGCAGCCAGAGATACAATCACATTACAGGGCTTGTTGGAGCATTTGTTCCAATAAAAGCAGCGTGGGGCTGCCATCCATCAGAGCTCCCAGCTCGGTGACACGGGCTCCTCTGTCACCTTTAGGCACAGCAAAGCTGCTGAATAACTCTGCTAGCAGGGCTGTGCTCCTCACTGGATCACTGCTGGAGCACAAAGCCCCTCCTGATGGCCTGATGGGGGGATTTATTGGCTTGGAAATGGATCCTGAGCCCTGGGGAGAGCCTGGAGCTCTGCTGGGGAGAACTTGGGGTTCAGCAGGTTCTGGAGCTCCTTCCACATGGTTTAGGGAGTCCTGTCCCTGTGCCCAGGGGAGCCCCAGAGCACAACAGGGACCTGGAGCTGCTGCAGCCCAGAGGAGGCACCAGATGCTCAGAGATGGAGCAGCTCTGCTGGGACACTGGGATTGCTCACCTGGGCAGGTGAGGGTTGGGGTGACCTCACTGTGGCCTCACAGCACCTGGAGGAAACAACAAGAAACTGGAGAGAGAACTCACAGAATCACCAGGCTGGAAGAGACCTTCAAGACTGAGTCCAACCCATCCCAACAGCTCACCTAACCCAGGGCACCAAGTGCCACATCCAGGCTTTTTAAACACATCCAGGGATGGTGACTGCACCACCTCCCTGGCCAGACAATTCCAGCACTTTATCACCTTTTCTGTGAAAAATTTTTTCCTAATATCCAACTTGTATGTCCCCTGGCACAGCCTGAGACTGTCCCCTCTTGTTTTGTCAGTTCTACCTCTTATTTTGGACAAGGGATGGAGGGACAGGATACAGGGAATGGCTGTAAGCTGACAGTGGGTATATTTGGATGGGATTTGGGCAGGCATTGTTCCCTGGCAGGGTGGGGATGGCATTCCCAGCTTTGCTGTGCCTGGATCCCTGCAGTGCCAGGCTGGACACTGGGACAGGGGAAGGTGTCCCTGCCTGTCTCTGTGACAGCTGGCACTTGGTGAAGTGGCATCATTGCTTTGATTCACCATTTTTGGGGCTGGAATAGGGAAAAAAACCTTAAATCACCTCTCTGATGAGACTCCTGATAGCATGAGAATGTTGTTTTAGAGCAATGTGGGGTTTGTGTTACTTTTACCAATAATGGGTGTGGAATCTGATTTCACAGGGACCCAGGGCTGGTGCAGGGCAAGCCCAGACACCCCAGCAATGCCCCTGTGCCTGAGCCTGGCACAAACACAGCTCAAGGGACACAGAGGGTGGGGGTTAGGAAGAAGTTTTTCACTGAAAGAATAAAGAATTATTGGAATGCTTTGCCTGGAGTCACCATCCTGGGTGTGTTTAAACAGCCTGGCTGTGGCACTTGGGGCTGTGGTTCAGCTGAGGTGTTGGGGAATGGGTTGGACTCGATGATCTTGGAGTTCTCTTCCAACCTGGTGATCCTGTGACAATCCTGTGACAATCCTGTGACAATCCTGTGACACTGGCTGTGCACACTGAGCATTTTCACAGCAGGGATTTTGCATCCTCACGTTTGCCAGGTCAGGTGCTGACAGCCACACACCTGCCAGTGATCCCAACATTAAAGCTGCTGTTCAATTTTTAATTGTGCTTTATGGATAAAAGGAGCCTCTACATCAGTGCAGTCTAATAGCATTGATTTCAGCATGGAGTTATCAATTATTATTCAGAATTCTCTGTTATCTCTGCAGCCTGAGCTGGTAATTCAGTGTTTCATGTGATAGCCTTTAACTACCATCACTGTCAGGAGTGAATTCCTGGGTGAAATCCCAGTTTTTCCCTGCTATGCTCCCTGGGTAAATAAGGCATTTGTTGGTTTGACAGGGAGCTGATGCATCCCTCACTTGTGATGCTGTTTGCAGAACAGAAATAACAACTCTGAGCTGTTCCTGGCTGCAGGAGGAATGGCTGCACCACCCCATGGCAGGGAGAAGGGAAAAGCAGGAAAACTCCCCATGGCTGGTGGAGTTACACCTGGGCATTGGTGAGGTGCAGAGTGCACAGAGTTTCTTTATTCTGGATCCCTGGCAGTGCCCAAGGCCAGCTGGACAATGGGAATTTGGGCATTGGGGACAGAGGGAGGTGTCCCATGGCACTGGGGGGATTTGGGCATTGGGGACAGTGGGAGGTGTCCCATGGCACTGGGGGAATTTGGGCATTGGGGACAGAGGGAGGTGTCCCATGGCACTGGGGGGATTTGGGCATTAGGGACAGAGGGAGGTGTCCCATGGCATTGGGGGGGATTTGGGCATTGGGGACAGAGGGAGGTGTCCCATGGCACTGGGGGGATTTGGGATCCCTGCCCAGCCTGGCCTGGGACACTCCCCAGGAAAAATGCAATTATTTTTCTGCATAAGGAGCTCAAGGAAGGACAGTTCCCAGGTGAGGTGTGCTGTGAATATTCCCTCTTTCCAGCATGAATGATTCCTTTCATTCTCCCCCTCCTTTCAGCCTGTTCTAACCATAACTTTATTTAAAAGCTGCTTTTCATTCCAGTGTGACTGCAATAATTTCTTAAAGAACATATTTTAATAGCTCAGCTATATGCTCAGGATTTCTGTTTGCTCCCATAATTGCTCCTTAATTATTTTCCAATTGCTGAAACAACAGTTTTCACCCTTTATTAAAAAGGCTTTTGGAAAGTGTTCCCCCAAGGCATTGTCAGGTTTTATGGCTGTCACTAAGAGCCAGAGCAAGTGAATAATCAGCACAGGGGCTGGGAGCACCAGAATGCTCCTTGGGAGCCTGGATTTCCTTCAGGGCACATCCCAAATTCCATGGGGATCATGGGAGGTGCCCCTGCTCCTTTTGGGGCTCTAAAAACAGAGGCCAAACAAAGTTAAGGGAATAAAAAGCAGTTCTATTTATTGAAGACTTTTAGGGAAGAAACCCCCCCCCCATAAATTGACCATGGTCACAGGTTTTTATATTTTTCTATGTTTGGTCCATATTGAGGTTTAATATTCCAATTTCAGCTTCAGCTAATGAAGTCATTTATCCAAGTTTTCTCCCAAACTCACTTTTGTTTGCATTTCTCAGGGTCTGAGGCAGTGAGATGTCCTTGATTCCCACCTTGGAGAGGAATTGTGTCTGTCCAAAATGGGAAAGCAGCAGCTCACACTGGATATGGAGTTTAGTTATAAAGAACTGCAGGGTTAAAAATATACATTAAAATATTATAAAATTTTATAAATACAAAATTTTATAGTCTATAAATATTTTATAGAATAGAAAATACAAAATCCTAAGGGGTTGATGGCAGGGCTGGGATGGGATGGGCTCCATCCAGCCTGGCCTTGGACAATTCAGGGATCCAGGGGCAGCCACAGCTGCTCTGTGCCAGGGCCACCTGCCAGGGGACAATTCCTGCCCAAAATCCCATTTTTTCCCTCTCCCTGGCGGTGGGAAGCCATTCCCCCCTGTGCTCAGAGAGAACTTTTGTGTCCTCTCACGACTTTGCAAAGTTCTGATACAGAGAAACACAATGAGGGTCTCTAATTAGATTAATTTCCTCCCTGCTCCAGCCCCATGCAGGTTTAAACAAATTACCTGAGAAGAGAGAAACCAAACTCCCTCTCCCCAGATCCCTGGGATTTAGCAGCACTTGAGTTGTTGCTCTTCATTTTTTTCGCTCCTGGGAAGAGTTATGTGTCCTTTTATTAGCTGGAGATGCAGAGATGCTTTACAGCCTCTTATCCCAACCACTTCCAGGGAAATGGCCAAATGCAGTCATTAAAGAGGGTTTTTTAGGAAAAGAGGAGCTGGCTGTGTGTCTGGAACTGCTGCTGTTAAAGGGTCAAATCCTGGGAATTCTCATCAGCCTCAGCTTCCCACAGGCTGGGCATTTTCCCCATGTCCCTTTTTGTTACCTCTGAACCCTCTGATCCTCCCTGATGGAACCCAAGGGTGGCCTGAATTCCTCTTTGCAGGGGAGGTTTGGGAGCCTGGGTGCCCCTTGACCCCCTTTAGAAATTAGGAATATTCCTCTTTAAAATTATCTCACTTTCTAAAATCCATCATTTAAAGACCCATCCAAAACTCATTGTTTCAAGACTCTCCCTTTCCCAAAGATGGGATTTTGAAGCTGTTGGGGGATATTGCCCCCCATTAGTGAACTTAAATCTGCATTAATGTCATTTTCCTGTGGGGTGAGCACTGGGACAGCACTGTCCCTAAAAGTGCTCTGAAGGTGCACTGGAGCCTCATGCCCTGCAGATAAAAGCTTTTCCCCTCTCGTTGCCATCTGTGCCATTAAATTCTGCTCAGAGAGTTCATTTGCTGATGCTCCTGCTGCTGACTCAGCACCTGGGTGATCTCTGGGCCGTTGCATTCCCAGGCTCTGCCCAGCCTGCTTTTTGTTCCCCCTGCTGAATAAATTGCAAATGCTAATTTCTGCTCTCTGGAAGGGAAGATTAAGGCAGCAGAACAGACAGGGATGCCAAAACATTTATTGAATGAGTTGCAGAAGTGAAACAGAGGCCTGTGGATTTCCCATTGAGCTCAGAGCAGGATTCCAACCCTGAATTGAAGATCAAGCCCTTTACTTACCCACAATCAAATTTAGTGCAAATACATCATATCCCACATTTGTATTCTGCAGCCCACTGCTGAATAACCCTTGGAAATGTTATTTTCTCTCCTTCCCGTGTGCACTTGCCCACGGTCCTTGCTAAATCACAGTAATGACCCTAATTCCACATGAAGCACCTCGAGCAAACCGTGTCCCTGAACTGATCTCCCCTCCCTGCACGGGGGGTTTTCATTCATTCCCAGCCCATTCCCAGCCCATTTCCAGCCAGCCTCGTGCCAAATGAGCAGGGGAACAACCTCCTTGGAGCCTTTGCAGCAATATTTGCACCAGAGCTCTGCATTGGTGTGAGGCTGGGTGGGAATTGCCGTGGCAATGCTGCAGATCCTCAGGGATGTTTGCTGCTGGTGAACCAGCCCCAGCAGCCCTGACAGCCCTTCTGGGCAGGGAATTTCCCCAAATATTCTTGAAACACCTCAGGGAACTTAAATAACATCCCTTGGTACCACTGTGTATAGAACTTTCTTGTAATTCTCATCCATTTGGAATTGTTTAGAGCAGTTTGTAAAATCGCCTGTATTTGATATACAGAAATATAAATGCTGTATTTTATTCTACTTTTGAAAAATAATTTCTACAGAGTCACATTTGCTCCTGCAGCCATTGGAGAGGTGATTTTGCTGTCTGAAGCAATGAATTATTCTGTATTAAAGAGCAAATATTTGCATTGGGCAGGTGATGATCACCTGAGATGATCACAGGGATGGAGCAGCTCTGCTGGGAGGAAAGGCTGGGATTGCTCACCTGGGCGGGAGAGGTTTGGGGTGACCTCAGGGAAGGAGCCCCAGGAAAGATGGAGAGGGATTTGGGACAAGAGATGGAGGGACAGGACACAGGGAATGTGGCACTGGATGGGCTTGAGGGTCCCTTCCAGCCAAAGTGGATTTTTTCCCAAAGGTAAAAACCGAGTTTATTCCTCTCTCTCCTTGGTTTGCTCCCTCCCACCACAGGGATGTGACCCTGAGAGACCAACCCTGCCCAGTTCCACCCCTGGGGCTGCAGGAGCAACTCTGCAAATCTCCTTTCTACCTCCAGATAGAAATATCATTTCAAGCCCAGTAATTTCAACCATTTCTCCATTTTTCTGTTTTGTTCTCAGGTGGAAGGGTCCCTTTCACACCCAGGCTTGAAAGGCTGCATTTCCCTGCCTCACCCAGAGCAGATGATGCTTGATGGGCAATTTAGGGAGGGCTGAAATCTCAGAGAGGGGTTGGCACAGAGAGAAAAGTTGTCATGGAAACAGAGCAGGGAGAGCTCTGAAGGACCCACGGAGGATGGAGAGGGCTGTGCCAGGGCAGGAGGGCACCTGCTGCTGCTGCTGTGTGCCTGCAGGACTGGAGAGCAGCAGCCAGGAGAGAACCTGGGGAGAGCAGACAGGAGAGAAACTGGGGAGAACAGACAGGAGAGGAACTGGGGAGAGCAGCCAGGAGAGAAACTGGGAGAGCAGCAGCCAGGAGAGAAACTGGGGAGAACAGACAGGAGAGAAACTGGGAGAGCAGACAGGAGAGAAACTGGGGAGAACAGACAGGAGAGAAACTGGGATAACAGCAGACAGGAGAGAAATTGGGAGAGCAGACAGGAGAGAAACTGGGGAGAACAGACAGGAGAGAAACTGGGAGAGCAGACAGGAGAGAAACTGGGGAGAACAGACAGGAGAGAAACTGGGAGAGCAGACAGGAGAGAAACTGGGGAGAACAGACAGGAGAGAAACTGGGGAGAACAGACAGGAGAGAAACTGGGGAGAACAGACAGGAGAGAAACTGGGATAACAGCAGACAGGAGAGAAATTGGGAGAGCAGACAGGAGAGAAACTGGGGAGAACAGACAGGAGAGAAACTGGGAGAGCAGACAGGAGAGAAACTGGGGAGAACAGACAGGAGAGAAACTGGGATAACAGCAGACAGGAGAGAAATTGGGAGAGCAGACAGGAGAGAAACTGGGGAGAACAGACAGGAGAGAAACTGGGAGAGCAGACAGGAGAGAACCTGCGGAGAACAGACAGGAGAGAAACTGGGGAGAACAGACAGGAGAGAAACTGGGGAGAACAGATAGGAGAGAAACTGAGAGAGCAGACAGGAGAGAAACTGGGATAACAGCAGCCAGGAGAGAAACTGGGGAGAACAGACAGGAGAGAAACTGGGAGAGCAGACAGGAGAGAAACTGGGGAGAACAGACAGGAGAGAAACTGGGAGAGCAGACAGGAGAGAAACTGGGGAGAACAGACAGGAGAGAAACTGGGGAGAACAGACAGGAGAGAAACTGGGGAGAACATACAGGAGAGAAACTGGGGAGAACCGACAGGAGAGAAACTGGGGAGAACAGACAGGAGAGAAACTGAGAGAGCAGACAGGAGAGAAACTGGGATAACAGCAGCCAGGAGAGAAACTGGGGAGAACAGACAGGAGAGAAACTGGGAGAGCAGACAGGAGAGAAACTGGGGAGAACAGACAGGAGAGAAACTGGGAGAGCAGACAGGAGAGAAACTGGGGAGAACAGACAGGAGAGAAACTGGGGAGAACAGACAGGAGAGAAACTGGGAGAGCAGACAGGAGAGAAACTGGGGAGAACCGACAGGAGAGAAACTGGGAGAGCAGCCAGGAGAAAACCTGGGAGAGCAGACAGGAGAGAAACTGGGATAACAGCCAGGAGAGAACCTGGGATAACAACATCCAACATCCCTCCAGGACAGAACCTTAGGAGAACAACATCCCTGTTGGACAGAACTTTGGGATAACAGCATCTCTCCAAGAGACAACCTCAGGAGAACAGCATCCAGGAGAGAACTTTGGGATAACAGCATCCCTGTTGGGGAGAATTTTGGGATAACAACATCCAACATTCCTCCAGGACAGAAGTTCAGGATAACAACATCCAACATCTCTGCTAGAGAGAAATTTGGGATAGCAATGTCCATCATCCCTCCTGGAGAGAACTTTGGGATAACAACATTCCTGCTGGAGAGAAATTCAGGATAGCAACATCCAACATCCCTGATGGAGAGAACTTTGGGATAGCAACATTCCATCAGAGAGAACTTTGGGATAGCAACATTCCACCAGAGAGAACTTTGGGATAACAACATCCCTGCTGGAGATGGGTGGGATTCCCTGGAAGCAGAGAAAAGCAGGAGTTATCCACTAAGGATTCCTGAGTTATCCACCCAAAATTCCACCATTATCCACCCAAGATTCCATCATTATTCATCCATGATTCCATCATTATCCCCTTAGGATTCCTGCATTGTCCACCCAAGATTCCATCATAATCCACCCTTGATTCCTGCATTATCCACGCAGATTGCACCATTATCTACTCATGATTCCTGCATCATCCACTCATGATTCCATCATTATCCACCCAATATTCCATAATTATTTATCCAACATTCCCTCATGGTCCACCCAGGATTCCATTGGATCCACCCAGGATTCCATCAGGATCCCCCCCAGGATTCCATCAGGATCCACCCAGGATTCCACTGGATCCCCCCAGGATTCCATTGGATTTTCCCAGGATTCCATGAGGATTCCCCCAGGATTCCATTGGATCCCCCCAGGATTCCATTGGATCCCCCCAGGATTCCATTGGATCCCCCAGCTCCTGAGCAGAGGGAAGTGCTGTGGGGGTTGCTCAGCTCGGGCTGTGCCTGGCATGAAGAGCAGAGCCATGACATCCTCCTGACAAGTCCCATCCACATTAATTGGCTTCATTTCTCCTTCAGTGTCTGGGTCGTTAATGAGATTTGTGATCTAATTTCACATCTCTTTGTCATATCAGCTGGGAATAATCTTCCTAACAAACATTTATGGACATAATATTCACACATCCATCCGATACGTCCTTCACAGCCCAGTCTTCTCCAGAAAGGATTTCTACTTTGACAGATGAGTTTAATAAAAAAAAAAAAAAATCTTGGAGCTGAGCGTTCCTAAACTCGAGAATTCAATAATAATAAAAACTTCCCCCAAAGCAGAGTGTTCCTTCTAAAGTGAGAGAGGCAGAGGGAACATCTTCACATTTAGTCCATTTCAGCCCATGGATGGGAAAGGCTCTTACAAATGTTATTCCCATTTTTCCATGAGGCTACAAAACTACACAGGAGCAAAGGGATTTGGCAAATCCAGCTCTCAGTTCTCTTCCTAAATCTGCTTCCAGTTCCTTGAAAAATGTAAAAAATAAAGTTGAAGGCCAGGCTGGAGCACTCTGGGACAGTGGAAGCTTCTTAAGGTCCTTGCAACCCAAACCACTCCAGCATTTTACAATTAATCCCAGCCCCTCCCTCCACCCTGGGGCACAGACTTCACTGAAGAATTTCTTGTAGAGAGGGGGAATGTGAGGGGGTTTTGTGCTGAGGTTTCCCGTTCTCTGGGTCTCAGTCACTCCAACTCTGGGTGCTCACATTGCTCCAAGGCCAGTGAGGTTTATTCCAGCAGTTCCTGACAAAACCCCTCCTGGGAGCACAGGAATATCCTCTGAGGGTTTTCTTTCCTTCTCACTGATCCTTTCTTAAGGCAAAACAATCTTTATAATTCATGAGCAATGTTTTTCCCCCTCCACCTCTCCCAGGTGTCAGAGCTGAGCACAGATCAGCAGCATCCCTTGATCCAGAGCTCTGGGAATTAAAAGCTTCTGAAAATCTGGAACTCTTCAGGCTTTTCCTTCAGCTGCAGCTGGGGGATTCTCACAGATTGGGGTTTTTTGGGGTGTCCTGCCCATCCCATGGATGCTCTTCCCCATCTCCCTCTGCTTCCCTGGTCCAGGGGCTCAGCAATATTCCCTGAGCCCTCTGGTGCCATCCTGGCCCAGGGTTCCTTCAGCCCAGTGGTGTGTGAGGAGAACATCACTGAACAGGGCAGCTGTGGTGGCTCAGGGGTAAAAAAATCCTGTTTTAACACGTGTCAGGAATTTCTGTGTGCAGTGCTGAGAGGGTGAAGTGCCTCCCTGTCCTGGCAGTTTCCTTGGGAATATTCTACTGAGGGCTGGGGCAGAGGGCAGGGGCTCCTGTCCTGCCCTGGCCAGCCTGTCACCCCATCAGCCACCAGCTGCTGCTGTCTCAGAGCCACTTACAGCCATCAGGAATCCTCTCTGCTTCCTCAATTGCCTCTAACGAGGTGCAGATAGGTTTCCACGGGAGAGGTAATTCCCCAAACGCACGGGGTTTAAAATCATTTCTTATTTTAGGATGCCACGCTACTGTTAACCTTATAATCGTTCTCTCTAGGAAGTCATTGCAGAATTTACATACTCTTGTGTGTCTGTGCTGCTGCACCCTCTGGATAAATCACACGTAATTACTTGGAGAAGGAGATCTGACCTGTCTGTTTAGTCTTTCTTCTCAATTACCCCTGCAATTACAGCAAATGGAGTCGAGCAGCACTTCCCTCACCACACTGTGCCAGGGCTGGCAGCACTCCCAGCTGCCAGAAAAACCATGGAGAGCTCCCAGCCTGCCTGGGGGAGCAGCCCCAGTTTGGGGGGAGCAGTCCCAGTTTGGATGGAAACAGCCCCAGTTTGGGGGAGATAGCCCCAGTATGGGGGGAGCAGCCCCAGTTTGGGGGGAGCAGCCCCAGTTTGGATGGAAACAGCCCCAGTTTGGGGGAGATAGCCCCAGTATGGGGGGAGCAGCCCCAGTTTGGGGGGAGCAGCCCCAGTTTGGATGGAAACAGCCCCAGTTTGGGGGAGATAGCCCCAGTATGGGGGGAGCAGCCCCAGTATGGGGGGAGCAGCCCCAGTTTGGGGGGAACAGCCCCAGTTTGGGGGAGATAGCCCCAGTATGGGGGGAGCAGCCCCAGTTTGGGGGAGCAGCCCCAGTTTGGGTGATAAACAGCCCCAGTTTGGGTTGGAACAGCACCAGTTTGGATAGGGAACAGCCCCAGTTTGGGGGGAGCAGCCCCAGTTTGGATGGAAACAGCCCCAGTTTGGGTGATAAACAGCCCAAATTTGGGTGATAAACAGCCCCAATTTGGGGGGAAACAGCCCCAGTTTGGGTGAAAAACAGCCCCAGTTTGGGTGAAAAACAGCCCCAGTTTGGGTGATAAACAGCCCCAGTTTGGATGATAAACTGCCCCAGTTTGGATGATAAACAGCCCCAGTTTGGGTGGAGCAGTCCCAGTTTGGGGGGAGCAGCCCCAGTTTGGATGATAAACAGCCCCAGTTTGGGGGGAACAGCCCCAGTTTGGGTGGGAACAGCCCCAGTTTGGGTGATAAACAGCCCCAGTTTGGGGGGAACAGCCCCAGTTTGGGGAGAGCAGCCCCAGTTTGGGTGATAAACAGCCCCAGTTTGGGGGGAACAGCCCCAGTTTGGGGGTTTGATGGGAGATGCTCAGAGCTCACTCACAATAATGCAGGAAGGACTCTGCAAGTTCCTGTTCATAAAATCCATGTTGGCTTCAAACCACCCAAATTCCTGGCTGGGTGAGCCCCTGGTGTCTCTGCTCAGAGGGGACAATGCAGAGCTGCTGGTGGCAGATTCTGGAGATGAGCAGGAGCACAGGGAGCAGAAATGGGATTTTCCAGAGCACAGGGAGCATAAATGGGATTTTCCAGAGTCCAGAGTGGTCTGGGTGGGAAGGCACCTCAAAGCCCATGGCAGGGACACCTTTCCCTGTCCCAGGTGCTCCAGCCCCAATGTCCAGCCTGGGACACTGCCAGGGATCCTGGGGCAGCCAGAGCAAATCTGGGAATTCCCAAAATCCCACCCAGCCCCACTCTCCTGCAGCTGCAGGCCATAAATGAATGTTTCACTCCTGAGCTCCCACAACTGTGTGTGTTTCAGTCTCTGTGTGTCACCTGCCTGCTCTGAATTCCCTTTTCCAGCACACCCAGTTATCTGAGGCTGCTGATTAATTGCTGTCAGGAAAATGAGAACTTTATGTGTGTTATCAAGGAAATGACAGGCAGGGTTTGACAGCTGCAGTCATATTTTCCAGAACATATTTCCAGTATATATTTCAAAGATCTATAGAATGTATGTGGGAATTGTTCCTCCTTCAATCCCTTTTCTAATATTAGTAAAACTGTCAAGTCTCATTAGCTGCAGGTTAATTCTGCCTTTCACAGGTGATTAAAATACAGGCACTGTGGAGCAGATGTCACCTTTTCTGTGGGTTCTAATAAAAGGGGAGGAAAAGCAACAGCACTGAAATGCACATTTCAGAGATTTCTGTCATTTCAGACACCTCAGCAGTGGGGAAACACCACAGACAAGGAGAGTTCCAGGTTAAGGGTGACATTCATGGACAGTCACACTTTGGGGCAGGACCCACGGAATTACAGAATTATTTAGATTGGAAAAGAACTTCAGGATGATGGATCCAAGCATTCCCAGCAGGGCCAAGGCCAGCACTGCCCAAATGTCCCCGAGTGCCACCTCCCCAGGGCTGTAATTCCCCAGGGATGGGAGCTCTGCCAGGGCTGGGCAGCTTTTTCCAGGGAGGAATTTTTCTGAATGTCCACCTGAACTTCCCCTGGCACAGCCTGAGGATGATTTTTCCTCTTGTCCTCTTTCCTCTTGTCCTTTATCCTCTCGTCCTTTTTCCTTTTGTCCTTTTCCTCTTGTCTTCTTTCCTCGTCCTTTTTCCTCTTGTCCTTTATCCTCTTGTCCTTTTTCCTCTTGTCCTCTCCCCCCTTGTCCTTTTTCTCTTCTCCTCTCCCCCCTTGTCCTTTTTCCTCTTGTCTTTTTTCTCTTGTCCTTTTTCCTCTTGTCCTTTTTCTTTTCTCCTCTCCCCTCTTCTCCTCTCCCTTGTCACCTTGGACACTCCCCAAGCCAGGAGTGACCAGTCTGGACAGCCAAGGGGGAAAGTTCTGGGTGTCTTCAGGTGTTTTTCTAGAGTTTCCCAAGTATTTGGAAGTGAGGCTGGGAATGCTGTGGAGCAGGACCACAACACCCAGAAAATCCTTGTCTGGAGCCAGGAGCTGTGAGGACATTTATTCTCTGCAGCTTCACCTCCTGCAGTTGCTGCTGTCACTGTCCTGAAGGGACATTTCCCATCTTTTCCATATTTTCTATCATCTTTTCCATCTTTCCCATCTTTTCCAGGGTTGCACACCTGGTGTTCCTGGAGCCATCACCCCAGCACCTCCCTCCAACTGTGCTTTCCTCGAATTTTCCTCAATTATTTCATAATTCCACAAATAATTCACTTCATTCGCTAAATTTATCATTTTATTATTTGCTAATTTATGAAATTAAGTTAAATTTGTAATTCCACACACTCCCCACCAAGGCTGTGCTTCCTGAGCTTTTCCAAGAGCAGCCCCAGAACTTGGCAGGAGTTTGGGCTCTTGCAGGGAGATTTGTGCAAGGTCTGTGTAAAACCCTTCTCAATCCTGCCCACCCTGCCCTGATTTACAGCCAGAGCTGACTCTGCCCTGAGGAAAAGGTTCCTCTGCCAACAACCTGGATTTGCAATGTGAGAATTCTATAATCTTTTCACAGATTACTGAGTTGTGTCGATAACAATAAATCAGAAAGTTTATTAAAGCCCTTAAGGAATTTATTCTCCTGATTCCAGGTGAAATAAAGAAGAATCAAGCACTTAAGTGCCTTTAAACCCTGTATTTATTCCCTGAAACAAAGGGGAACACTCAGCTCCCTGCAGCACTGGCTGTGGATTGCAGCTAATTTAAGTTAAATTTAAACTTGTATCTTATAATTAAACTCTAAATATTTTCAGCATGTTTTTCAAGGCACTCAGCTCCAGAGCAATTGTTGATGATTGGCAATGTTGTATCAGTTTCCAGTGGGGACATTACCAAGAAAATGCCAATGTCTTGTTGCACTGACTACAAAAAAAAGGTTTATTTATGAGTCAAAACCCAACATTTATTTTTTTTGTCTCTTGCATGCATTGCTGGAAGTGTAAATATCAGCCTTGCCTTGCTCTGGTAATAAAGACAAATGAGGTACATGCAAGGAGCAGCCACAGAAATGAGAGAGCACCACAGACAGAATCACACAGTGAGCAATGGTGCCTCCCTGGCTTCTCCTGCTTTTTGCACCCCTTGGACAGGAATTGTGTCCAAACAGCTCAGAGCTCTTCTGTGGGATCACAGGGAGGAGTTCCAGCTGGGCTGGGATTTCCTTGGTGTGTCCTGGTCCCAGGGAGCAGAAATGGGAACTGCCCCTGTGCTGGCCCTTGGCAGGATTTTGGGACATGGGGAGAAGGATCCAGGAGAAGGAAAGGATCCAGGAGAAGGGAAGGATCCAGGAGAAGGGAAGGATCCAGGAGAAGGGAAGGATCCAGGAGAAGGGAAGGATCCAGGAGAAGGAAAGGATCCAGGAGAAGGGAAGGATCCAAGGATCTCAGAGCCCCTGGCAGAGCCTAAAGGGGCTCCAGGAGAGCTGGAGAGGGACTGGGGACAAGGGATGGAGGGACAGGACACAGGGAGTGGCTCCCACTGCCAGAGGCAGGGCTGGGTGGGATTTTGGGCAGGAATTGTTCCCTGAGAGCTGGGATGGAATTCCCAGATTTGCTGTGGCTGCCCCTGGATCCCTGGAATGTCCCAGGCCAGGCTGGACACTGGGGCTTGGAGAACCTGGGACTCTTACTCAGGTTTTTACATTTTTTCTTCCTGGATTCTCCTGGGACAGATCTATTGTTTGTTTGGTGCAGATTTACTTTTCTTGCTGGAACAGGTTGTTGTGCTGACTTTTCATTCCCAGGGCTGTTCTGCATGGGAACCTGGCTGGCTGCACTTGGAACATGGAATTACCAGCTGGTAACTCAGCAGAGCAAGGCCTGGGTTTATCAGGCATTTCTTTTACAATATCTTTTATAATATCTTTTATAATATCAGACTATCAAAGTCTGCAGAACTTTGTACCACCCTGAGCCCTCTCCTGTCTGAGCAGGTATTCCTGGCACATCAGACATTCCCAGGTTTGGGATGAAGCTCCTCTCCTCCCTGACACATCATCCCACAGCTGGATCAGACAGAGATCCCTCTCAGGTTAGGGATGAAGCTCCTCTCCTCCCTGACACATCATCCCACAGCTGGATCAGACAGAGATCCCTCTCAGGTTTGGGATGAAGCTCCTCTCCTCTCTGACATCATTCCACAGCTGGATCAGGCAGAAATCCCTCTCAGGTTAGGGATGAAGCTCCTCTCCTCTCCGACACATCATCCCACAGCTGGATCAGACAGAAATTCCCCTCAGGTTTGGGATGAAGCTCCTCTCCTCTCCGACACATCATCCCACAGCTGGATCAGACAGAAATTCCCCTCAGGTTTGGGATGAAGCTCCTCTCCTCTCCGACACATCATCCCACAGCTGGATCAGACAGAAATTCCCCTCAGGTTTGGGATGAAGCTCCTCTCCTCTCTGACACATCATCCCACAGCTGGATCAGGCAGGGATTCCTCTCAGGTTTGGGATGAAGCTCCTCTCCTCTCTGACACATCATTCCACAGCTGGATCAGACAGAAATTCCCCTCAGGTTTGGGATGAAGCTCCTCTCCTCTCCTCCCTGGCTCCCCTCCCTTCCCCAGACCACACACAGGTTTTAGGAGAGCCAGAATTAAAGCTGGCAGATGTCAAATTGCTGTGGCAGTGAGAGGAGCATTTCTCAGCTCATAAATTGGTTTATGACTTTTCATGTAGCAGTCGGAGTAAAATAAATTTATGGACTCAAGAACAGCTTTTTTAATGGAGGAGCAATGGGGCTGAGGCAGAAGTTCTTGGCACAGAGTGTTTGGAGGATAATCAGGAGCTGGCTGGACAAGGCTCTAACACTGGCCAGGCAGTGAGCAGGACTTGGGGCTAAACATCCAATCTGTGACTTTGTAATGGATTTTGATTGGTTTTATTGATTTTCATCATGTTATTTGAGTAATTATCAAAACATACCTGCCTGTAAGAAACATGCCACGAGAATTCAAGTGGGAAAACCTTACAGGTAAAAATTAGAAAGACAAGGACTGGGTTATTTTGGGTCTGCAGGAATTGCTTTGCATTTAATGGAGACTTTGCCATGGCAGGGTCAGTCCCTGAATGTGACACAGCACAGGGGGAGCGAGGAATGAAACTGGGACCAGCATGGGATTGAAACTGGGACTAGCATGGGATTGAAACGGGGACCAGCATGGGATTGAAACTGGGACTAGCATGGGATTGAAACGGGGACCAGCATGGGATTGAAACTGGGACCAGCATGGGATTGAAACTGGGACAACTGGAAATGTCAGCAGAAGCTTGCCCCAGCCTGTGGGTTAGGAATCTTCACTTTCATGGAATCAGGGAATGCTCTGGGCTGCTCTGGATCAGCATCTGCCACCAGGTGTGGTTTGGTGCTCAGTTCCTCAAAGCTGAGGAATAATGGGATTTCTGCAACTCCAAACCCCAAAGACATATGCTTTGGTGATGAAAGATCTGTCCATACAAATGTGACTCCTGATAATTAAATATGCCCTTCCATCAAGCTGGGAAAGACATGGAGCAAAGATTTAGGGGCAGCAGAGGGAATCTAAAATTAGATCTGCACCATAAGCTGCATTACTTAGGGAAAGCAGAATTTATTTGCTCCAGTTGTGGAGTCACTAATATTCCCAGAGAGAGACTTTCTCCTGCAATACATTGAGAAGATGGATCATCTTTTAAACCTTCCAGGGTGTTTGGTGCAAGGTGCTTTGTTAGGGAATGGCAAACATCTCAAAAAAGGGAAGTCACCCCATCCTGGAGTTATTCATGCTGAATACAGAAATTAGAGAATCACAGAATCACTGAGGCTGGAAAAGCCAATCCCTACCACTGTTTTTCTCTCTGGATATCTGTCTTTTCTTGGCTAAAATATGAATTTCCCCCTTCCCCTGTGTCCCATGAGCACTCTGGGTGTGAGTCCTTGGGGGTGACAGGTATCAGGATATATCCAGATATCCCCAGCCTGGGGGTGACAGGTAGCAGGAAACAGAACAGAAACCAGGGATTCATTCCTGCCCTGATGGAGCAGATCCTCCTGGGGGCTCAGGGCTGGCACCAAAGCCATGCCTGACCCTGCAGATCCCCAGTTCAGGTCACTGTGAATCTCTGCTGGCCCAACAGAGTTTAATTCCCCCTGTCTGCCCAGACCCTTCCTGCCCGAAAACCAGGAGATGTTGGAGTGTTACCAGCAGAGCCAGCCTTGCCCTGAAGGATGTTTCACCTCCATGGTGCCCAATGCTTTGCTCTGTGCCAGTTTGTCTTGGGCTGCAATGCAGGATGTGCCCAGCAATGTGTGTTCTGTCCCATCTGCTGAAGGTGGGGCAGTGCCCCTGATCTCCTGGCACACATTATCTGCTAATGGGCATCTTTAAACCAGCTGGGCAATCATCTTTATCTTCCCACAGCCCATCCTCCCTCCAGCAGATATCTCCTGTTCATGGCCACTGAGTCCCAGGGCATGGCTGAGAAAATTCCATCATCCCACTGGGAGATGCTCCAGCCAGGGCAGGAGCCAAGCCTTTCCTACCCAGAGAAAAACTGAGATTTTGGACACCAAGGCACCTTCTTCCCACTGGATTCCAGAGGAAAGCCAGACCCTTGCACATCATCCCTGGAGCTTCAGAGGAAACTGCCCCTTCTCCAGGAGCACTGCTCCAGCTGAACCACATCTGCCCCTGCAGGAGGATGCAGCACCATGGAATGGGACTGTGCCACCACCCTGACTGACTGACTGTGCCAGCTTGGATTCTGACTCTGGCAGGGTTGGGATTGTTCTGTGTAATACTGCATTGCTATTTTAATTTTCCCAGTAAAGAACTGTTATTTCTAATTCCCATATCTTTGTCTGAGAGCCCCTTAATTTCCAAATTATAATAATAATTTTGATGGAGGGGTTTTACATTCTCCATTTCAAAGAGAAGCTTCTGCCTTTATTGGCAGACACCTGTCCTTAAACCAGGACACAGTCCCTTGGTCCTGTCATGGGATTGGCACTAACCCAGGGTCACCTGGGCAAAAGGTGATTTTCCAGCATTTACAGCAAACCTGCCAGAGCAGCAGGCTTGGCTCTCCTCGCTCCAAACCAGGGAATCTGCAGAACACAGAATCCAGAGCTCTCAACGTGCCAGAAAATCAGGCCAAGGAATGGAATGGAAGCCTGCAATCCTGAATCCACAGTTAATTAATTAAAGTCCATTAGTGTTTACTCTGCCATCCATGCAAAGCCAAAGGGTGTCTGTGGTGCTACTGACAGATCCCACACATCGATTTTCCTTTAGGAAAAATTCCCATTTCACCAGGGAATTTTAAGCAAAGGATGAAGCTGAGCTTATCTGAGCTTCACTGGGCTTGCTGAGAGAATAAGGTTTAAGAACAAGAGAAATCTCTGGGAATTAATTGTTTTTTCCCCTAAAGTGACTTGGATCAGCCCAGCTTTTCCAGCTGCCTGGGAGTTCATGGGAGCAAACAGCAAATCCCCCTCTTCAGCAGGGGTTTAATGCAGATTTCCCCTCCCATCCACAAAATTTCCTTCATCTCACTCACCCCACCCTCATGTTCTAACACTTGTAATATAATAAAAATTAATGTATTAATTCCAGTTTTCTCCCAAGCTTCTCCTGAATCAGGCAAAAATTATCTCCTGGGACAAACTGACAGATCTCAGGGGCCAACACATAAAATTACTTGTAAGAAATAATCAACCTGGAGGATTCCATTACTTGATTAGCTTAAATAGTTTGCCTGTTTTTTGTTGTGTTTTGTAATTTTTTTTTTTTAATTTGAATGTGCCTTCAAGACTTTTAAATACACACAATCATTTCATTGAATCCCTGGAAGGTATTTCCCCCTTGGAGGATTTTGTTTCCCTGTTCAAAGCAAGAGCTAAAATCTTTAATGGCTGAGTCTGAACAAACAGAAACATTGCACCACATCCTGAAAAAACCTGTGTTCAGTAATCAAACAATTAATTGCCTCAGACAGAATGGAAGAAAAAAATAATTCCAATTCTCTCAGTTTCAACCAGCAGCAGTTTTTGGAAGCGTTTCCCCAGGAAGAATTAAATGAAGTTAAAACCCTTCCCTGAATTGCCCCCTTAGGAATTGCAGGTTTGAGCTCAGCCTTGGGAACAAACAGAGGGAATCCTGCAGGGATTAAACCTCAGCTTAACCATAAATCCAGAACAAGAGAGGTTTTGGCCACAGGTACAAGCCAGGCTTTGCTTTACACAACAAATTTGGTGTTCTCTGCTCTGCTGAGGCTCTGCAGAGAGAAGGGAAGGGGAAATACAGTAAGAAAGGAAATAAAAACAAGCAGGAGAAAGGCTCAAGGGAAATTGTTCATATTTTCCATACTCAGCTCTTATATAAAAAATATCAATATGTACATGGAGAATAATTATTTTACCCACCTCCCTCCTGCTGCTATCCCTGCACAAGGCAGAAATTACCTATTCCTGGGAAAACATCTTTTAATTCTGTCTCTTTTTATTTGGATCCCCATCCAGTTCCTGCGAGCTCTGCTGTGTGCAAACATTAAATAACAATAATGGGGAGCTCACTTGGAGAGCCCATGTAAAACTGCTGGTGCAGAAATCCCATATTTTCCATCCTGCCAATGGGTGGGAGGAAAAGGAGCTGCCAAATTTCACACCCTGGCACTGAAGCCCAGCTCACTGAGAAAATCCCTGAGCTCTTTCAAAACAATTTGGGAGCAAAAGAATCAAAAAGAGTTAATTTAGGGATTTCCTTGAAATGTGGCACTCACCTCCTGCATCTCTGCAGTCTGTAGATTGCTCAGATGACTTTAGTACAATGTTTTCCTGCTCAAGGATCAGGCAATTTTCATAGGAAATTTTATTTTCCCCACCCTGTGCTGTGGGTTTCAAAGGGACAATATCCCAGCACAGGGAATTCAGGAGTTATTGCTGTTAAATTCCTTCTCACCAATGGAATCAAGAGCTCTCCTCTGGCTGCTTTTCCTACAAAAAAAAAAAAAATTCAAATCACAGAATGCTTAAAGTTGGAAGAGACCTCCAAAACCAATAATTCCAACCTTTGACTGAATTCCTGTGTCCACTGAACCTTATCCCAAAGTGCCAAAATCAATGGATCAGAAAAATAAAAATCATACCAGATTTCATTCCAAACTCTGCAAAACTCCACTTGTATAAGCTGGGGGATGCCAATATTCTTATTTCTGGAGCAACTTCTTTTTAAATGTTTCATTTAAACATCTTTCAAAAGATGTTCCATACAGGTGCTTCTTAGGGAGGCTTTCCTTATCTTTGCAATAAATTAGTTTAAAATCGATCCAGGAAATGCTCTAATCCAATATAAAAATAATGTCCCAAAGATCTGAGGGGCTTCTTATCACAGGTTTGTGTCTTTACCTGTCCAGGTGTTGCAGCTGAGAGGAATGAGGGATTTGTCTTTACAAAGGAGCTGTGGGGCTGCTGGTGGATAAAAATAAACACTGAGAAAGAAAATAACAATGGGATGGATTCCATTGATTGATGAATGGAAAAAGATATTTGCTTTTACAAATAAACTGTAAGTTTGCTGATAAATTAAACTGGATATTGGGAGATGAAAGAAGCAATGGGGGAAAAACATGAATTATAGAATTTAAAATGCAAAGGGAGGGTTGTACATGAGGGGAATCTCAGTGTCAGGGTTTGGGCAGTCTGTGCCTCTCAATACCTCAGCAATGGGGACAGAGAGAGGGAATTGGGATAAAAGGAGGCTGAGTCCCCCAAAAATCTGAGAGACCCCAGGGGATGCCCCATGGCCTCTCCCTTTATTGGAATAAAGCAAAAGGACTCCTCTGCCTCCTCTGGGACACAAACCTCTGCTGTTTGTGGATTCATTTCCTGACCCAACCAAAGCTCCCAAGCCCTCATTTAATAAACGCAGAGCTCAGTGCCCATGGCAGCCTGGGAACAGGGATGTGCTGTGCCTGGAGCAGCACGAGGGATGCAGGAGAAACAAGGCTTGGCTGTGGGACACCCCAAATAATGAAATCCCAAACCATCCCAATGGCAGGGACACCTCCTGTTGGAGTCTGTGAGTCAGGGATCTCTCTGAATTTTTCAGAGAGAAATCAGAGTGCAGGGATTGAATTAAAGCTTTTAGATGGATTGGAGGATATTAAGCTTCTCACACATAAAGTAAGTTATTTAATTAGTAAGTTTTAGGGTGAGTTCTGATGCTTTTAGTGAGTGGAGGGTTTCAAATGCCAGAGCAGCAGTGAGTGTTCTAGTGAGGGTTGGAACACACTGATCTCTGCAGTGGAGGCTCCAGGCCACAGCTGCAGACAGGACATAAGAAACTGGAATTCTCACAGGTTAAGGAGTGCTGGTCTGAGCTTGTGTCTGAGCTTGTTGGGAAAATCCTGTATAAGATTTTGTGCTGGGGAGAGTTGGTGCTTTCAGCCATTGTGGCTTTCAGCCATTTCTCTTGCCAGGTTTTTGCTTTGCTACTGCCACTGCATTTGCCATTGCCTGTTGAGACTGGTGTGCTTTGTAATAAATAACCTTTTTAACTATTAGCTGCTTTGCTTATTTAAGATAACCCAGTGAAACAGGAGCCAAGAGCTCAGGAGTGGGTGCTGAGAGCACCAGAGGTCCAAAGAACATCCCAACCTCCCACTGTCCCAGAGGGATGCAGGGGCAGCCACAGCTCCCAGATTTGTCCCAGTTCCAGGAGAATTCCCAGCACAGCAGCAGGGCAGGGACACATTCTGCAGCAGGAAAAGCCAAATCCAAGCTGGAGATGGGAGGGAAGCCCCAGGGCAGGAGTTTGCTGGGCTGGAACCGGAGATCAGCCCCAAAGGGAGCTCTGGGAACACAAACCCACCACCCCTGGGGTCTGGGGTCTGCAGCAGACCGAGGGGCTGGCAGCTCCCAGCTCCATCAATGTGCATCCATGAGAGCAGCCCCTGCCATGGGATTATTCCAATTGTACTCAATTATCACCGCAATTATCAGCCAGACAAAACAAGGGATTGTTATTCCGGGCCATCCTCGAGGAGATGAATGGGGGGAAACAAAAGGGAAGGGAGAACCATCCTAACCTTCAAACAGGAGCTGCCAGCCCATCTCCTCCTCTCCAGCCTTCATCTCCTCCGTGCTGCTGCCCCAGCCCCCTGAGCTTTGCTCCTCTCACTAACATCTCCCCTCCCTGCACTCATGGGCTGCTGGGATCCATTTCTAATCTGTAAAACCTCATAAAAACAGGGACACCCAGCCTGGAATGGTGTCCCCAAGGACACCTGTCTGGTCCTGCTGTCACCTCCAATGTCCCCACGCTCTGGTGAAGCAGAGATGGCACCACAAGGTGCTAAGAATCCCTCCCGGGACACCCAGGGTTTCAACCTATTCCTGCACCCCAAAATGAGCCTGGACAGGGTCACACAGCTCCTATTGCTGCACCCCAAAATGAGCCTGGATAGGGTCACACAGCACCTATTGCTGCACCCCAAAATGAACCTGGATAGGGTCACACAGCACCTATTGCTGCACCCCAAAATTAATGTGAATAGGGTCACACAGCACCTATTGCTGCACCCCAAAATTAATGTGAATAGGGTCACACAGCTCCTATTGCTGCACCCCAAAATGAGCCTGAATAGGGTCACACAGCTCCTATTGCTGCACCCCAAAACTAATGTGAATAGGGTCACACAGCTCCTATTGCTGCACCCCAAAATTAATGTGAATAGGGTCACACAGCTCCTATTGCTGCACCCCAAAATGATCCCCATGGATCACAGAACCATTTGGGCTGGAAAACCCTCCCAGCCCCAGCCCAGCTTTTGCCCATTCCAGGATCCAGGCACCAGTTTGTCCCTGGAGAGCCCCAGACCTGGGAAGTGGTGACTGATTTGGAATAAGCCCTGGGGACCTGTCCCCAAACTCCTGTCCTGTGCCATGCTGAGGGTGGCAGTGCCACCAGCCCAGGGACTCAGCCCAAACCCTCCCAGAACTCCTCTCCCCATCAAAGCAATTGGAACTGAGTTTATTCCCCTGATTTGCCTGAAGCAAAAGCCCAGCTGCCATCAGCTGCAGCAACTTTTTAATGTATTTATTTAGTTATTTGATATGGAAGAAACAATAACCACAAAAAAAGAAGAAGAAAGGGAGATAAAACCCTCCCTACATTAGCCATGGCAAGCTTATCAGGCAGCTCATTAAGAAATTCATTTCACTGATTAAAGCCAATAATGGGCCTTCAGTAGAAAGGCAGAGATAACAGGAAAAGGGAATTGGTGCCAGCAGTCCCTGGAAGGAGCAGTTTGTGGGGAATGAGGGGTGCAGGGCTGGATGTTCCCCTGTGGGGCCAGGACAGGGGGTTAATTCCAGCTCAGAATTTGGGATTGCAATGCCCAGAGCAGCTGTGGGTGCCCTGCACCCCTGCAAGGGTCCAAGGCCAGGCTGGAGCAGCTCAGGATCCCTCCCAATCCATTTATTCCATGATTCCCTTCAAGGACAGTTTGTGTTTGACAGAGAGCAGAGAGGGAGGCAGGGAGCACTGGAAACACTGTGGGGTCTGTCCCTGGGATGTGGCAGCATGATGGACCCCACAAACCTGGGGGTTCAGCTTTCTGTGCCCCCTGCCACTGACCCCTGGAGAAGCTTCCACATCTGAGTGATGCAGTTAAAATCATGGGGATGGAGTTAAATAGAAGTGTGTGATTTCACGTGGTGGAGGGTTTGGAATTTGAGGTTTTTATAATACAGTAACAGCTATGGGACAAGATGGAGGGTTTGGGGTGGTGTTTCCATCTGTGTTCTTCTTTCCTCTACAAGCCTTCAGGCAGGAGGTTTTGGATGGATAATTAGTGCTGCACTGTGGTCACAGGTATTTGGCTATTGGGTCAAAAGGATAAATAATATAGGTGTTAATTGTCTATTGGACTGTTAACTCTAAGAGAGCCTGTAACTAGCTAAGCTCACCTCCATTCTCCTCACTTCTGGCAGGGAGCTGGGAGTGTTGCTGAATGCTCTGTGCTCTAGATAAGATTTAATAAACAGCCAAGCATCAAAAGGAGAAAAATCTGTTTCCTTTGTGTGTTTTTTAATCCTGGCTCTGAGTTAAGACAGAAGAAACTTCAGACAACGCACTGATTAAGTCATGCAAAACATCAGGAGGGAACAGCCTGGCTGGGAAGGACCCTAAAGCTCCCCAATCCCCCTTTGTCCTAAAACCTGTGGGGTTGGAGGGGGGAATCAGGACACAGAGCTGGTTGGGGTGTGTGGGATCCCTGGATGGTTCCAGGGACTGGAAACTCTAAAGGAGAAGGGATGGGGCACAGTCCTAGAGACAGAGCTCAGAGCAGGTGAGTCCAGATCAAATAAAGCATTTTCCCTTCTTTGTTTCTCATTAAGGGATTATTCCTTCCCCCCTTGCAGATGAGTTTTGTGTTGTAAAACACCTTATTGAATTAAAGCCAGGAAAATTGTATTTTTAATTTAGAAGTTTTGATTTCTGCTCTCTCTGAACAAAAAAAAAAAGCCTGTTTTTCATCCCATTCAATGTTTCCTCAGGTAATCCCAGTGTACATAAGAAGCCCACAGCAGCTCCCAGGGCTTTGATGAGGAGCTGCTTTTCCATCCACAGATATTTCAGCTCACTGAGCAGAATATTGCAGAGTCTGTGGGGCTCTGATGGAAGGAGGAACCATAAAGCCATGCAAGGAAGAGATTAAGGTTCTGCAAGTAAATGACAAAGCTGTGGAAAATTAGCAGTGCTGCTGTGGATTGTCACGTTTGCAGCTTCCTCTGTGCTCGTTGCCATCCATCAGGACACTTTGGGAAGTGCCTCATTTGGATCTGGAATGGTCATCCAGACACCTCCAAGGGTTACAGCCTGCCTGGCAGAGCTGAGCTGGAGAAAATTGCTTTATTGTGCTTTATTGTTTGTTTTCTGAGCCTGGCTTCTGTGATCTATAATAACACACGGTGTTGTTATGATCTCTGTGATTTCCATCAATTCCTGCTCTGGAGAGCTGCAGAAACCCCAGGGAGAGTGATGGGAACCATTCCCTGAGCTGGGGGAGGATGGGGAGGCAAAGGCAGAGCAGGGATTGAGAACATTCCTGTGCTGGGTGAGGGGGGAGGCTGGAAATGACCCCAGAGAGGACCCTGGGCTGGGACAGGAGCTTGGGATGGGACAGAGATTGGGACAGGACCCAGGATGGGACAGAGATTGGGACAGGAGCCTGGTATGGGACAGAGATTAGGACAGGAGCCTGGGATGGGACAGAGATTGGGACAGGAGCCTGGGATGGGAACAGAGCTCAGGTTGGGACAGAGCCCAGGACAGAGCCCAGGATAGGACAGAGCCAGGACAGAGCCCAGGACAGAGCCCAGGGTGGGACAGAGCCAGGACAGAGCCCAGGACAGAGCCCAGGACAGAGCCCAGGGTGGGACAGAGCCAGGACAGAGCCCAGGCTGTGTCCAGCCCCAGGGTTGTCCCCAGTCCAACCTCTCAGTGCCAAACCCACTCCCAAATCCCATCCTGCATCCCCAGCCTGGCCAGGAGCTGTGCCAGTGTCACAACCTGGTTTGTCACTGTCATTTCCTCCTCTCCCTGCAGAAAACCAACCCCAGAGTTAGCAAAGCCTGGCAATTCCCTGGAAAAATTGCTCCAGAAATCCTCCAGCACCTCTCTCATGGTGACAGATGCAACTTGGAGCAGACTCTGGGTCACTGCAGTGTCTGTGTTCCACCACTTCATTCTTTCCTCTCCTTCTTCTTCATCTTTTTTTTTTTTCTCCAAACCACAAATCAATTGGATTTTCATTTGTCATTTCATATTTATACAGGAAAGAAAGAAATATTTCCCCCCTAAAGCAAATCAGGGATAGAATAACAACCTGAGAAAGGTCAGCATCCCCCTCCTTTGTTAATTAAATCTGTCTCCAGCAGCACAATTCCAGTTCTCCAAGGGCAGGAAAGGGCAGGGATATCAAAATAATGGAAGCAAATGTCTGTGGAGGAATTGATACTGGATGAGGACACACCAAGTGCAGCCTCTGCTTCCAATCTCCTCTCAAAGAACCATCAGCCCTGAGAAATGTTATTATTTTCTCAAGGTAAATGGTTCCAGGAGGTTTTAATCCTCCAGGGGTGGCCCCAGAGGTGTAAATTCTCCTTAATGCTCCAATTATTTACAGCCTGTGCTGCTCCCAACACGGGGATGCTCCAGGAGCTTCAGATGTTTGATTAAGGTTGGTTTGTGCTATTTTGCCATGTAAAATATCCAATATTCCTGAGTGTCCTGTTCTGCCAGGAAGGGAAAAGGGGAGAAAATCCATCTGGTTGTGTTTGGGTCCCAGCACAGCTTGGATATCAACTGACCAATTCTTTTAATTTGGAAATTAACTGAAAAGTTATTTAAGTTGCATATCAATTAACAATAACTTGGGGATGAACTGTTCTCAGCCAGAGCTGTGCCTCCTGCTGAACCTGCAATTCCAACAAACATAACCCAAAGTCAGTGGGAATTATTTGGGGATGCTGCTGGCAGAAGAATTGGATGATTTGGGGGTTATCAAGGAAGTTTTCATCTTAATTTAATTGGGCACCTTATTGCTCTGAGGGGCTCAGAATTGCAACCATCTCATAAATAATTTGAGCTGGTTAAATAAAATCCAAATAAAATCCACTGACACAAACCCTTTGTTCCTCTGATCTCTGGGTGAAGGAGAATTACCCAGATTAGGATAATACTTGTTCAGCAAACATTAATGCTGAAAAATGGAAACGGAAATATTTTCTTTTGGTTTTACTCAGGAAAGGCCATGAATGGCTGATTTCTTGCATAGCAATTAAATGTTGATTTTAGAGAAATGAGCAGAGATTTTTAGATAAGAAATTGGACAAATGCATCCTGGGTGAGAAGGCTCAGGCACCCAATCCACATCTGATTTCTCCAAGGTCCCCAGCCCTGCTCACCTCATCACCCAGGCCTCAACATCTCCTATTTCATTTCCATTTAATTGCAATTAGAGTATAAATGGTTTTAAAAGATGAAATTATATATATATGTTTAACTCGAACATGGTCTATTTTAGATCTCACTTTATCTCAAATACTCATTGGGCTGCACGTACCTGCTGTAAGATGGTTGTTTCCCATTAAATCAGAGTTAATTTCATTTATTCAATCCTGTTACTAAATTGCAGCTAGAAAAGAATAAAAACTTTCCTTATCCGTGTTCTGCATCTCTGTGTAAAACAACAAAGACAAATCCAGAATATTCCTATTGAAGACTGAGGAAAATCTGTGTGTGGCTGTGGAATATACAATTATGAAAAATTCATTAAATTAGGGAAAACCCTTCTTTTGAGTTTTGATGAGGCAAAAGCAACTTCAGGTTTCCTTTCCTTGCTCATTCTCCACCAGCTTAATCCAGAAGTTTCTGGGACCTTTTCCTGCTTTTTCTGTATCATTTCCATTGGGAGCAGCCCTGGTGCTCCATTTCCCTTTAATTTCCCTTTAGATCCCCCAGACTGGGATCACTCCCAGCTGGGATTCCCAGGAGCTGAGCTTTGCTGAGAATCAGCCCCAAACTCAGTGTAAAAGTGAATTTTGTGCAGGGCTGGTGGAGGCAGAGCAGTGGTGAGTTACTGGAGTGTCCCAGGAATTCCTGGAGGTGTCCCTGGGTGCTCTGATGTGACACAGGCTGGTCTGGATGATCCTGGAGGGTTTTTCCACCCTCTGGCATTCTGTGAAACCACCACACTCGGGTTTTTTGGCTCAAATATCTGCACCCACCTGGGCTGTGCTCGGGGAATTTCCACTGAACTGAAGCTCTCAGCTCTTCAACCCCCTTCCCTAATTATTAATTGTCCTCCACACAAACAGTGTGTGTGCCCTGAGCAGGGTGTGATGGATGTGGGGAAGGAGCTGCAATGAATCTCCTGCAGGCAGGGAGGGATATTTCAGCAGCAGTGAAAGGAAACAACTGCTGGGGAGCTGCCAGGGCCACAATGGGAGAAGAATTAGGGATTTATCAGGCTGTCATTAGCCCTGCTCATTAGCCCTGACAGGGCCTGGGCTGTGCATCTTTGTTCTGTCCCACAATAGAGGAACTGGAGGGATTGAGCAGAGCTGGAGAAATTGAGCAGAACTAGAGGAATGAACAGAAATGAAGGAATTGAGGAGAAGTGGAGGAATTGAGGAGAACTGGAGGAATTGAGGAGAACTGGAGGAATGGAACAGAAATGAAGGAATTGAACAGAAATGAAGGAATTGAACAGAAATGAAGGAATTGAGCAGAACTGGAGGAAGGAACAGAACTGGAGGGATTGAGCAGAACTGGAGGAATTGAGGAGAATTGGAGGAATGAACAGAACTGGAGGAATTGAGCAAAACTGGAGGAATGAACAGAACTGAAGGAACTGAGGAGAACTGAAGGAATGGAACAGAAATTAAGGAATTGAACAGAACTGAAGGGATTGATCTGAATTGAAGGAATTGAGAAGAACTGGAGGAATTGAGAAGAACTAGAGGAATGAACAGAATTGAAGGAATTGAGTAGAACTGGAGGAATTTAACAGAATTGAGAATTGAGGAGAACTGGAGGAATGGAACAGAACTGAAGGAATGGAGCAGAAGTGGAGGAATTGAACAGAAATGAAGGAATTAGACAGCACTGAAAGCAAAGCACTTGCAGAAACCCCCAAACACATTTCCTGTCTCCAGACACTGTGGGAAGACTGGCAAGGTCCAGAGTTCTTCAGATGCAAGTGATTAAGAAACTCAATTTTTCACTTTGTCCAGGAAAGAACAGAGCACACAGCAGACACTGATCTTCTCATTAAAGCTCTAGTGCTAATTAAACTAATTACACACATGAGGCTGGCAAATTGCTGGAGCCTCACAGTCAAAAGAGCCTCACATAATTCAAAAGGGCAATGATTTTTTAAGCATAAAATTGTTGGGAAAAGATATGTAAATGAAATGGAACAATCCATTAGCAAAAAATTATTGCCTTCCTTGCCTTAATACCAGGCTTGTTTTAATGTCAGGCTGATCATTTCTCAATTGTGTGCAAAGTGCTGCACTAGAAACATTTGAGTTCATAAATATCTCCTTTCCAAGCCATTATCCTTCCCTTAAATTTGGGATCCTGATAACGACTTCCTGTTTGATGAGAGCAACTCAGCATTTGGTGAGTGGGAGATTTCTGTCTGAGATGGGCCTGGGCAGCAGAAGGACAATTAAAACGTGATTTCATCAAAAAGAGAAAATGTGGAACCAGAGAATCGGGGAATTGTGGGATGCTTTGGGTGGGAAGGGATCCCAAATCCCCCCCAGTGCCACCCCAATGGCAGGGACACCTCCCACTGTCCCCAATGTCCAGCCTGGTCTTGGGCACTGCAGGGATCCAGGGGCAGCCACAGCAACTCTGGGAATTCCATCCCAGCCAGGGAACAATTCCTGCCCCAATCCCATCCAGCCCTTCACAGGGAATAATTTCTTCCCCAGTTTCCCATCTAATCTGCCCAGTTTCAATCCAAAGCCATTCCCTGTGTCCTGCCCTTCCATCCCTTGCCCCCAGTCCCTCTCCACTGTTCTCCCAGGCCCTGCAATCACAGATTTAGTTCCCCCCAAACTTCCTTTCTCCAGGCTGAACAATCCCAAACACTTCTCCATTTGCACACACAAACCACTGGGACAAGTGAGGGATTCCACATTCCTGTGCTCCCAGTGCCTCCAGCCCTGCCCTGTGCTGCTGCCAGGAGCCAACAAACCCATCTCTGAGCTCCAGCACAAATACCCTGGGGGATGAAAATTCCCCAGCTCCCCTTCTCTCCCCAGCTGCTGATGGATTGCACAGCATGCCCAGGAGTTTTTCTCCTCCAGAGCAGCTCCATCAACTGCAAAATCCCATTCACCTGTTTCCCCAGCTCTATTAACTCAAGCAAACCCTTCTTCCCCTGCAATTGATGCCAACATTTTATATTCCTTAATGGAATGTGTGAGTTCCATGTAGAACACAGAGACACAGCTCCTTTTGCAAATAGTGGAGTTTTACACGGAATATTTTATACTCAGGGCTGTAGATCACTCCCATTTCTATTGCACTGAGGAAATTTCCATTTTTCCCCTGTTTACAAGCTGTTTTCTGTTCAGAACAACATCTGTAAAGGAACCTGAGTGAAAAATAAGCAGGGAGAGTTTGGAAAAGCTGCAGAGGTGTTTTCTGAACATTCCCATTTTGGGGTGTAGGTTTCAATTAGGAAGAAATTTTTTACTCAGAGGGTGCAGGACAGATTTCCCAGATTTGCTGTGGCTGCCCCAAGGCCAGGCTGGAAATTGGGGTTGG
This sequence comes from Erithacus rubecula, assembly GCF_903797595.1. Classification (NCBI taxonomy): domain Eukaryota; kingdom Metazoa; phylum Chordata; class Aves; order Passeriformes; family Muscicapidae; genus Erithacus; species Erithacus rubecula. The sequence continues at coordinate 34,111,527 of NC_136660.1, read as the reverse complement.
AGCACCTGGGACAGTGGAAGTGTCCCTGTCATGGCAGGGGGGCACTGGGTGGGGTTTAAGGGTTGGGATTTAAGGGTTGGGATTTAAGGTCCCTTCCCACCCAAACCATTCCATGTTGTGCCTTCTGGACTCCTGCAGGGATGCTGCAACACCCCCAGATGTTGCCAGATGTGCTCTCCTTGCCTTGCAACCCCCTGGCTGCAGGAGCATGGAAAGGAATCCCACCCATTCCCATGGCAGCAGCAGCTCCTCAGCTGAATTTCCTGAATTTCCACAGGAATTCTCACCCTGGGTGAGCCCAGGCAGCTTCTGTGAGCTGGGGGGAGAAGGGGAAATGCTGGAAAAGCTGCTGGAGCCCCCCTGGGTCCCACTGCAGTGATCCCTGCAAGTTCCAGCTCTTTCCCCTTTTCCCAGGACACAGGAGCCAGAGCACAGCGTGCTTGGCACTCAGAGTTTGCAGGGAGAAAGGAACAGGAATTCTCCTGTGAGTGATTTTTCTTCTCCCAGTCAGGGGCAGCAAAGGCAGCTGGAGATGGAATTTCATCTTGCCTGCGTGTGGCTGTGGTTAAAGAGAGTTTGGAGTTATAACTGGAGCAGAAATTGCCCCCCTCTCTCCCTCTCTGTTTCTCCTTGGCACAAGAACATCAATATTTCTGTTCAGACATCCCAGACCCCACTGCTGGGCTGCCACCATCACTCTTCCCTCCCCTTTAATTATTTTCTCCTGTATATAACAATTTGTTTTCCCCCACTGATAAATATCATCAATTTAAGGAATGTTTCTATAATATAAGCCATGAATATATTTAGCATATAGAATGCGTGCTCTCCCTTTGTCACTGGAACAGAAATGCAGCTTGATTTAGGATGTTATTCTGCCCCACAATCAATTCATTTCTCCAGTGGAAAGGCTGCAGATGTGGAATAGAGAGGAGAGAGGAGTTTACAGGCTGCTCCCAGCACTGCCAGGGATCCAGGGGCAGCCACAGCAAATCTGGGAATTCCATCCCAGCCCATCCCAGGGAACAATTCCTGCCCAAAATCCCATCCATTCCCTGTGTCCTGTCCCTCCATCCCTTGTCCCCAGTCCCTCTCCAGCTCTCCTGGAGCCCCTTTAGGTCCTGGAAGGGCTCTGAGCTCTCCCTGGATCCTTCTCCTGTCCAGTCCCATCTCTCCCAGCCTGGATCCAGAGGGGCTCCAGCCCTTGGAGCAGCTCCTTGGCTGCTCTGGCAGTGGCAGATCTGATTCACAGCCACTGTTTTGGGTGGAAATCCTTTGAACTCAGTGTCCTACAACCCCTCCTCTTCCATCTCTATAAACTCAGCAATTGCTGTAAACCCTCATTTGCTGCCCTCCTTCCTAATTGGGAATTACAACCAAGCCCTGCCTGCTTGGACCTGTCAATATTTGCTGCAGCCTCTCCCATCCCTGGATTTAAGCCCTGTCAGTTATTAACAAACCCTTCCCTTTGTGGCACAAATCCTCCCTGGTTCTGCACAGTGAATATTCCTTTTGTCTGCACAGCAAACACGAGCTCAGGGTAATGAGAGCAGAGCCTGTCCTTGGATGATGGACAGGGCAGGAGCTGTGTCCTGGGGGATTTTCCTGAACATCACCCTCCTTGTATCCAAACATCAAAATATGTTTTCTTCCTCCTTCCCAACAGCACTACACAGATAAATTTTCTAATGGATTTTCTGTTTGCCTGTCACTTCAGCTGATCCAGCAGACAGAAATATAACAGCAATATCCACTTATTGTAAAAGCACCTGGGCAATGCCAGCGCTGCTGTGGATGGAGCTGGATGCTCTGGGATGCTGGGAATTGCAGCAGCATCGTTGCTTTTTCCACTCTTCCCTCTTTTCCATGAGGACAATTCTCAGTGCTGGCTGGGGGTGACAAAGAGCCACTGAAGCCATTGCTGAGCACTGGGGTCAAATAAAGAGAACAAAGGTGGGAAATTGGGGTGTCCCTTCCCCTGTCCCCTCCCACCCCTGCAGCTCCACCTCAGCCACCAGTTGCTCCAAATTGGTGCATTTTTCCACTCAGGGCTGTTCTGTGAGGAGCTGGGGACAGGGCTGTGGTGCATGTCTGACACAGGTGTAATTATTCTTATTCTTATTCTTATTCTTATTCTTATTCTTATTCTTATTCTTATTCTTATTCTTATTCTTATTCTTATTCTTATTCTTATTCTTATTCTTATTCTTGTTCCTATTCTTATTCTCATTCTTATTCTTGTTCTTGTTCTTGTTCTTTTATTCTTATTCTCATTTCCATTCTCACTCTCATTCTCATTCTCAAAGCAGAATTCTTCCCAGGTGTCCTTAGGTGTGGCTGCAGCTCCTGCTGCCTGACCCCTCTGATGTCCTTGGAGCTGGGGGCTGATCCTCCCCTGGGACACAGGGAATCCCAGAAATGAGGCTGGAGAAGCCTCCCCAGCCCCAGCTGTGCCCATCCCCACCTTGTCCCCAGCCCAGAGCACTCAGTGTCACCTCCAGGGATTCCTGGGACACTCCAGGATGGGCACTCCAACCCTCCCTGGGCAGTTCCAATCCCCCTTTCCGTGGGGAAATTGCTGCTGCTGTCCACCCTGACCTCCCCTGGTGCCCCCTGAGCCCTTCCCTGCTGTCCTACCCCATTTCTCACAGTTTTAGCCCTGCCCAGTGTGAATTTGGCACATGGGGGTTCCAAGCTCAGCCTCCAGCCTGGGCTCCAGGCTCAGCTCTAACCACAGAAATGCCATTTTCTGCCACCACCCATTGGGAAACAGCCCCCAAAGGTGCTGGGGTGTCCTTTCCCAGGCCTCCCTTCCCTGCAGCAGGGCCAGGCTGGGAGGATGGAGCAGTGCTGCTCTCCATCCATCATCCCTCAGTGCCCACTCCTGGCTCAGGCTGGCCCAGCTCCAGCTGTGCTGGGATATTGCTTTGGGATGGATTAGCCCTGGGCCTGTCTTTAGCTGTCTTGCAGGGGAGTTATTGTGCCATAATCCTCTGTAATTACAGCTCACAGGGGAACTTTTCCACTCAGTGCCCAGGATGGAAATGGATGGACAAGCAGCAAGGGTGCAGGACAAATAGGGGTTTGACCTTCAAGGGCTTGCCTTTGCAATTGAAAACATTCCTTCCTAATTCTGGAGGGCCCTGATCTGCAGGTGGCACTGAGCAGCAAAATTCCTGCTCTGGTGCAGAGCCAGGAACCATGAAAAGAGTCAGGAAATTCATGGGCAGGCAGGAGGTTAGGGCAGAGCAACATTTCCAGCAGAGGGGCCATGCAGGAATTTCCTTCCTTTGTGCCTCTCTGCAGCCCTTTCCCACGTGTCCCTGAAAGATTTGGATTCATCCCAGTGCTGTGCTCATAACCCTGCAAAAAAACTGCCTGGGGGTGGGGGAATCTTCCCAGCATGAAAAAGGTTCAGTGGCCAGGAGGTGTTGGGAACACAGGTAGGGATGGCCAAAGGGAATACCAGAGTCCCAGAAGGGATCCAGCAATTCCAACCACTTGGGGTGATTTGTCTGATGGATGATTTATCCAATGGATGATTTGCCCAATGGAGGATTTATCCAATGGATGATTTATCCAATGGAGGATTTATCCAATGGAAGATTTATCCAATGGATGATTTATCCAATGGATGATTTATCCAATGGAGGATTTATCAAATGGATGATTTATCCAATGGATGATTTGCCCAATGGAGGATTTGCCCAATGGATGATTTGCCCAATGGAGGATTTGCCCAATACTGTTTGATTTTTTTAAACACAGGTAGTCTTTTCTAGGGGGAAAATAAAATAAAACCCCTTGAAATTGTGCAAGCCAAGGACTGCAGGAGCTTCTTTTCAGCCCTGAAGGATCAGGAGGGGAGATGCTGTGGTTATTTTTTGCCACCTCAGTGCAGTCAAGCTCTTCATTCCCCTCAAACAGCTCTGCCTGGGCAACCCGTGGGTTTTTCCACCCCTGATCCGATCCCTGGATGTCATTCCCAGTATCTGTTGGCATTTCCCTGCATGGCTGAACTCCTCTTTGGAAGATGGGAATTCTGCACAGAATGGGCAGTAAATAAAAAGCAGGTGCAGCCCTTGGAAACTGCCCCAGGAACTCAGAGCAGGAGATAACCCAAATGGAATTAAAGATTTTAGCCTTGGCTGGAACAGGAAAACTGGGGGAAAATATCCCATAAACTCTCAAATTAACAGGCCTAAGAAGGAGGGGGGAAAAAACTCCTGTAAAAATCCCAAAGAGCTTTGTTCCCAAATCTTAAACTGGGACTAAAAGCCACTCTTGGAAAAAGGTCACTGTGATCCAGAGTCAGGAAGGCTGGAAAACCTCCAAGATCACCCTGAAACTTTCATCATTTGAAACCCAGGCTCCTCCAAAGGCATTGAGAAACAAATGCCTGAAGATGGCCCTAAAATACAAATCCTAAAACTAGTTAGTCCTAAACAAACCCTGGTCAGCCCAAAAAGGAGTCCCAAATTCCTCCCAGATTGCAGAACTCCACGTTTTCCTCCTCTCTGTGTCCCACTGGATGCTCCTGGAGCTTTGCAGAGCTGGGACATCCTGAAATTCCTGAGGGTGAATATTCCAGAGACCCTGAGCCTGAATTCCCCAATTCCCAGCCTGTTTAACCCCCCCAGGGCAGCTCAAATCCCCACAAAAGGCTCCAGGGAATGCTTGGGGTTTTTTGTTTTTTGGGGGTTTTTTGTGGGGTTGTTTTTTTTTTGTGTGTGTGTGTTTTTTTGGTTATGTTTTGTTTGGGTTTTTTTGTTTGTTTTTTTTTTTTTCCAATAAAAGTCTCCCAAAGAAGAACTCCCTGCCAGAAACCTTTAAGGATTGTTCCAGCAGTGGTAATAAGCATTATAAATGATTTCTGGATTTTTTCCCTTTTAGAGTATATATCAGAGAAATGAGTTTTAATGGCCTTTATTAAACTGCTCTCATAGCCAGCAGTGCATTTGCAGTGGTGGGGACTCTATAAAAAAGCAAACGTTTATGATGAACACCAGCAGAGTTTTGCATAATAGCTGATCTTTTTCATTTTAATTTATCTGCCACGATTTATCCTCTTTATTCTTTCCCAGCCCTTTTTTTTCCCCCCTAACCTACTGAAAAACTTCCTCCTCCTAGAAATTCTCATTGTCTTGCCCTTAAATCAGTGGGTTTGATTGATTCTGTTCCATTATGGAGCAGGACAGTGGTGCTAATCATGTTTTCCAGTCTGGAGATAAACAGACTTTCCCCAAAAAAACAAAAGCATGTGGAAAGGACATGTGCAAGCTGCTGGGTTTGAAGTTGGAGACTGGCAAAAAAAAGAAAAAAAAAAAGAGAAGGATCCTGGGATCACAGGAAAATCTGCAGAGAAAGCTCTGAGCTGAGCCCTGACCTGGAGGAGGCTGCACAAGTGGGAGATAAGACACATTTTCTGGTTTGATTCTTCAAGAAAAATCAGACTTTTATGTGGTGTGTAATAATCTTCAATCAGTGGTTTCCCAGCAGTCCTGGCTCAGCAGGGACTGGAGGGTGGCCAAGGGGAAACTGCCAGGAGGATCCAGGGAATGACAGACCTGGCCCCAGCAGGGAGGGCAGGGAAGCAGGGAATCTGGAATGGGTTGGGTTAAATCCCATTAAAAAATCCATGGAATGGGTTGGGTTAAATCCCATTTAAAAAAGCAAAACAAAACAAACAAACAAAATAAAACCCAAACAAACAAACAAAAAACCAAACATGGAATGGGTTGGGTTAAATCCAATAAAATAAAATAAAATAAAATAAAATAAAATAAAATAAAATACCGTGGAATGTGTTGGGTTAAATTCCATAAAATAAAATAAAAAAAAAAAAAAATTTTTCATTTTAAAAAATGAAAAAAACAAAATAAAACAAACAACAACAACAAAAAAAAAAAAACATGGAATGAGTTGGGTTAAATCCCATAAAATAAAAAAAATAAATAAATAAAAATAAAATAAAATAAAATAAAATAAAAATAAAAATAAAATTTTAAAAAATTACAAAAAAACATGGAATGTGTAGGGTTAAATTCCATAAAATAAAATTAAAAAATGAAACAAAACCAAAACAAAATAATTGAAAGAGTTGGGTTAAATCCCATTTGGGATAAATCCCAAACCCCCAAATCCCCTCCATTCCCACCCCTCCCACTGTCTCAGGTGCTCAGTGTTGTTATTACTACCTGAATTTACCTGGGGAAATAAGATTTCTTTAATAGAAACCTCCATAAAAACCTGTTCCTGGTGCTGGGGGTCTGAGCAGGCAGCTCAGAAACTTTGGGATGCATTAAACACATCAGGGCAGCACTGCCCCCAAAATCTGGGATTCTGCTGATATTCCAGGTCAATTGCTGTCTGAGCACAGGGAATTGTGATGACAGGGGTGCCAATGACAGGTTGGGAAAGGTTCAAAATTGCATCCCAGCCCAAAGATTGCATCCCAGATAAATCACAGCCCTGCCAGGTCAGTGCCACTCGTTTGAGGAGGAATAACACAGAATATCAGGGGAAAAACTCAAACCTCTCCAAAGTCAGGGTGTGCCCCAGCTCAGGGGAGCTCAGTGTGACAAATGTCAAGAGCCAGTTCAGAACTAATGGGATTTAATTTCATGAATTGTTTCCATAAATGTTCTAAAATGTCTCTTGAGGGACTCTGGATATCCTTTCATCTGTGAATCCATGGAAACACTCCAGCATGGAACAGGAGCAGTTCACTGCTGGAATTCTGTTTGTGAAGGGAACAGGGCTTCACTGGGCTGGGGTTAAACCACAGAGCTCCCCCAGCCCCTGGAGGTGCCAAAAACGCTGCCCAGATCCCTGCCCTGGGCAGAAGGTGAAAAACATTCCCTGGATTGCACAAATTCCATGTAAAATATTCCCTGGATTGCACAAATTCCATGTAAAATATTCCCTGGATTGCACAAATTCCATGTAAAACATTCCCTGGATTGCACAGGTTCCATGTAAAATATTCCTTGGATTGCACAAATTCCATGTAAAACATTCCCTGGATTGCACAGGTTCCATGTAAAACATTCCCTGGATTGCACAAATTCCATGTAAAACATTCCCTAGATTGTACAGGTTCCATTTGAAATATTCCCTGGATTGTACAGGTACCATTTAAAACATTCCCTGGATTGCACAAGTTCCATGTAAAACATTCCCTGGATTGTACAGGTACCATTTAAAACATTCCCTGGATTGCACAAATTCCATGTAAAACATTCCCTGGATTGTACAGGTTCCATTTGAATATTCCCTGGATTGTACTGGTACCATTTAAAACATTCCCTGGATTGCACAGGTTCCATTTGAAATATTCCCTGGATTGAAAATTCTCCATTTAAAATTCCCTGGATTGCACAGGTCCCATTCACAATTCCCTGGATTGCACAGACTCCATTTCCAGTTTCCTGGATTGCACAGATTCCATTCACAATTGCACAGATTTCATTCACAATTACACAGATTCCATTCACAATTGCACAGATTTCATTCACAATTACACAGGTTTCATTCACAATTACACAGGTTTCATTTACATTTTCCCTGGATTGCACAGGTCCCATTCACCATTCCCTGGATTGGACAGATTCCATTGAAAATTTCCTGGATTGGATTCCTGGTACAGATTCTGTTGCCAATTCCCTGGATTGCCCAGGTTCTATTTAAAGCTGCACAGGTTCCACTCACAATTTTCTTGGATTGCACAATTTCCATGAACAATTTCCATGGTCCAGTTAAGCAGCTGGGATTGTGGAGCTTTGGACCAGCAATTATCATATCCTTAATAAAAGCTCAAAGATCACCTCCACCTCACTGAACCTGGGCATGCAGAGGGCCAAACCTTTCTTTTTTTATTTTTCTTTTTGGCAGAGGGAGTAGCTGGAATAACCTGGACATTTTAAACTCCTTTTTTTTTAATAAAAGAAATACCATCACACTATACAAATATATATAAATTATATTTTTTAAAAACCAGAAAGATCCCACTTATAAGCAAACTGCTTTTCTTTGTTGCTGGCTGCTCCATATTTCCTGACATGACTTTACCATATTTAACAATAATTCTAAATCCCAGCAAAGGAGGAACATTTGCTCGTTGCAGCACAAGTGATGAGGGCAGAAGGATTCCCATGAGGTGGAGAAATCTTGGCTCATCCCTCTGAGATGGAAATCTCAGCTTTTCAAAAAATAAAATCATCAGCATGGAATCCCAGGGCTGGGAATGAGCACCTGGACATGAAAGGTCATCAGACCTGTGGTGGTTTGATCCTGATTTAAATTAAGTTGGATGAATTTTAATTAGGAAGGAAATTGGCACTGGATGGAGGAGATGGACAGGGAGGGTCAGATTTTGTGAACTGGCCAACAAAATCCAAATATTGCAAGAGGAGGGATGTTAATGAAGGATTTGGGGCAGAATTCTTGTATGAAATGCCTGTCCTGGTCCTGATCCTGCTCAAAGTCAGAGTGAATAAAAACCTGCTGGTTGTTTTTCCTGAGCTGTCAGCACGTCCTTATTTAATGACTGCAGGAGCAGATCAAGTGAAAAGAGCTTTCTCTCTCACTTATCTGTCACCATCAAGCCTTTATTTCCTCTGTCAGCTGTGATTTCCAAGTAGCAGGAACTGTGGACACGATTTTTTGATTTATTTATAGTTCAGAATTATTATTTTTTTATCAAAATGCAGCTGCTTTCCCGAAGTTATTCATTTTATCAGACCTGAGCCGTGATATCTCACACCTCACACACAGAGAAGGGAAGGTTCCTAATTACAAAAGCTGAGTCTTGTAATTCCTTCCTTGATTAAAAGCTCTTTTTATCTCACAGGATCAGAGAATCCCAGAAGGGTTTGGGATTGAAAGGGACCCCAAATCCCATCCAGTGCCACCCTGCCATGGCAGGGACACCTCCCACTGTCCCAGTGCTCCAAGCCAATGGAAAAACCTGAAAAAATCCTAATGCACGAGCAGCCTTTCCAGGGGACTGGTTGTTATCCCAAAAGTTATTTATCTCAAAAATTATTTACCCCAAAAATTATTTATCCCAGAAATTATTTACCCCAAAAGTTATCCCAAAAGTAATTTATCCCAGAAGTCATTTATACCCCAAGTTTTTACCCCAGAAGTCAATTATCCCAGAAGTTATGTATCCCACAAGTTATTTATCCCAAAAGTTATCCCAAAAGGATTGCTGTGCCCACCAGTGCACCCCAAAAGGGACAGAGGGTGACCCAGATCTCTCCAACACCCTGGGCAAAATCCAATTCTAGCCCTTGTAGGATTTCTGTTCTGAATTTCAACAAACACGGGCACTGCCTGAGCTCACACAGCAGAGCCTGGCACCACCAGGGGCAACCCAGCACCCCCAGCTCCACTCCTGGAGAAAAATAAAAACTGTGGGAATGGCTGAGGGGGCTGGGGAGGGGCTGGAGAATCCCTGAGGGGCTGGGAATGGAATGGAGAATCCCTGAGGGGCTGGGAAGGGAATGGAAAATCCCTGAGGAGCTGGGAAGGGAATGGAGAATCCCTGAGGGGCTGGGAAGGGAATGGAAAATCCCTGAGGAGCTGGGAAGGGAATGGAGAATCCCTGAGGGGCTGGGAAGGGGCTCAGGCTGCAGAAAAGGGGGATCAGGGGGAAATTCTGGCTCTGCACAGCTCCCTGCCAGGAGGGGACACTGGGGGGATTTGGGATCTGGAAACAGGGACAGGGACAGGAGCAGAGGGAACAGCTCAGGTCAGGGTGGATTTTGGGAATAATTTCCCCATGGAAAGGGAGCTCAGGGGTTGGAGCTGCCCAGGCAGGGTTGGATCCCCATCCCTGGGGGTGCAGTGGGACAGCAGCTCCTGCCCAGCGCTGAAGATCAGATTTCCATTGATGTTGCCACGCTTATAGAGATTTTCCCTGCCCTGAACCAGCAGAACATCACTTTTCTGGCTTCTCTCTAATGTGGATTCTGTTGTGAGGTTCATGCTCTGCACAAATCCCATCTCAGGAACACAAAGGACTCTCTCAGTTCTGTGACTCAACAAAGGCTGGCAGCTCCTTGCTGGGGAGAGCTGGGTGTGATCAGAGCTCAGTTAGCATCCCTTTGTTCCAGGCTGATGAAATGTGGATCCTGTGTTAATATCCACAGCCAGGGACAGGGACTGCACAGAGCCAGCCTCAAACCAGCTCCTGAGGAGTCTGGGGATGTGAGGGGGACACTCAGGTGTGAGGGGAACACTCAGGTTTAGTTGGGAACACTCAGGTTTAGTTGGGAACACTCAGGTTTGTTTCAGAACACTCAGGCTTGGTTTGGAACACTCAGGTTCGGTTTGGAACACTCAGGTTTGGCTGGAACACTCAGGTTTAGTTGGGAACACTCAGGTTTGTTTCAGAATATTCAGGTTTGGTTTGGAACACTCAAGTTTGAGGGGAACACTCAGGTTAGGTTTGGAACACTCAGGTTTAGTTTGGGAACATTCAGGTTTCTTTCAGAACACTCAGGTTTGATATGGAACACTCAGGTTCAGTTTGAAACACTCAGGTTTGTTTCAGAACACTCAGGTTTGGTTGGGAACACTCAGGTTTGATGTGGAACTCTCAGGTTTAGTTGGGAACACTCAGGTTTGTTTCAGAACACTCAGGTTTGGTTGGGAACACTCAGGTTTGATGTGGAACACTCAGGTTTAGCTGGGAACATTCAGGTTTAGTTTGGGAACATTCAGGTTTCTTTCAGAACACTCAGGTTTGATATGGAACACTCAGGTTCAGTTTGGAACACTCAGGTTTGATGTGGAACACTCAGGTTTAGTTGGGAACATTCAGGTTTAGTTTGGAACACTCAGGATTGGGTTAGAACATTCAGGTTTGGCTGGAACACTCAGGTTTGTTTCAGAACACTCAGGTTTGGTTGGGAACATTCAGGTTTGCCATCTCAAGCCTTGCAGAATCCCCATTTACAAAGCAACAGAGAATCTCTGGAGCTCCTTGCAGGTTTTATCCCATTTCTGACCAGCTCTCAGCAGTTTTTACTCACCCATCATGTGGGAATGTTCCTTTCTTCATCCAGAATCACCCTTGGACCAACATTACCTGAAGAACTCCCTTTTATTTGTTTCCCTTCTGTCCTGCTCCATCTCCAGCAAAAAGCTGCTGCTTTTCCCTGAGCTCTCAGGTTTTTTTGCCCAGAGCAGCAGCCAGGAGCATCATCCTCAGCTCTGCAGGGCTGGGCCATGATTCCCCACCATCCCTGCTGCAATCTGTGCTCTGCCTTTAGTCTCACTTGGAAGTGACTTGGGGAGAACTCGTGTCTGGGATAATGTTCTTCCTGATAACAAATTAAGCTGCTAAATTAGCATGTCTCCACAGAACCAGCTGAAAGGGAAACATTAAATTAAAAAAGCAATTTTCTCCATGAGGTGATGATTTAGCAAGGATTTCATCGCTCCCTGTGAGTCCCAGCCTGCTGCTGGGTCAGGTTGTTGTAATAAATATTGGAGAGTCAAGGTTTGGGTCTGTATTTCTTCAACCTTTTCGTTGATCACAGATAGAAATAATCACAGAAACATCTGGAGCTGAATGAAATCCATAAAGACCATCAAACCCAGCTCCCTTTTGGAGCAGGATTTGATATAAGGAGCATTCAGACATCACCTACTGCAGGATTTTGGGGATGATTAAAAAGCATTTAATGACATTATCAATCCCCATCAAGTGATTTCCATCCTCTCATGCCTGAAAAGAGGTTTAGGACAGAGCTAAAAACTTCATTAAGATTATAATTTTCATATTTTACAGCATTAGGAATAGAGGAAAGGAGTGTCTGAGGGGGAAAAGAAAATTCTGGGAAGCAGCCTTGGAACTGGGGGTGGGGGCTGTGAAACCTGGCTGGAAGTGGCTCCTGGTTTAAAGGTTGGAAAGGTGACTGATTCTGGGATCCTACAAAACCCCCTTGAGGTAGAAACATTTCAAATTCCTGTTTTTCTTTGGTTTACAGCTCCTTTGGGTGAGCTGGGAGGTGGAGGAGCTCAGCCTGGCTCTCCTGCCCCTTGCCCTGCTGCAGAATTCCTGAATTCCCAACCAACTTCACTGCCTGGGGTTGCCTTGGCAACTTGGCTGGATGGGTTCCCCTCTTTTCCCTTCCCTTTCCCTCGGCTCAGGCTTCCCTCTGCATTTCTGGGAGCCAAATGTGAATGTTGGAGTTGGGGGTGAAGGAAGGGACCGATTCAGAGGAGGAGGGAAAGAGCTGAGAGTTCTGATTTTACAGCCTGGGGAGCTCCCAGGGACCCCTCTTCACACTTTACAGGGCACAGCTGTAAAATCAGGGAATATCTGAAAACTTCCATCCTCTCATTGCTCTGTCCACCTTACATTGGAGTCGTTTTCCATCACTTTTCTCTCTGGGAGGAGGGCAGGGAGGGGAAAAGGACAGATTGCAAAAAGCAGCTGGAAAGTTCAGGCTCTGGCTGCTCTGAGCAGAAGCTGTTCCAGCAGCAGAGCTCTGGCACTGCAGAGCAGAGGGAGTGAGAAACCACCAAGCTCCCTGTCCTGGTTTAAGGACAGGTGTCTGCCAATAAAGGCAGGAGCTTCTCTTTGAAATGGAGAATATAACACTCTCCCTCCAAATTATTATTATAATTTGGAAATTAAGGGGCTCTTGTGCAAAGATATGGGAATTAGGAATAACAGTTCTTTACTAGGACAATTAAAATAGCAATGCAGCATTACACAGAACAATCCCAACCCTGCCAGAGTCAGAATCCAAGCTGGCACAGTCAGTCAGTCAGGGTGGTGGCACAGTCCCATTCCATGGTGCTGCATCCTCCTGCAGGGGCAGATGTGGCTCAGCTGGAGCAGTGCTCCTGGAGAAGGTGCAGTTTCCTCTGAAGCTCCAGGGATGATGTGCAAGGGTCTGGTTTCCTCTGGAATCCAGTGGAAAGAAGGTGCCTTGGTGTCCCAAATCTCAGTTTTTCTCTGGGTAGGAAAGGCTTGGCTCCTGCCCTGGCTGGAGCATCTCCCAGTGGGATGATGGAATTTTATCAGCCATGCCCTGGGACTCACTGGCCATGAACAGGAGATATCTCCTGGAGGGAGGATGGGCTGTGGGAAGATAAAGATGATTGCCCAGCTGGTTTTTAACAATGGCTCATTAACAGGAGATATCCCCACAAAGATAAGATTCACTGCCACACCCAGTTTTAAACAATGGCCCATTAACAGGAGATATCTCCCACAGAGATAAGAATCTCTGCCACACCCAGTTTTAAACAATGGCCCATTAACAGGTGATACCTTCTGGATGAAGGGTGGGTCATGGAAAGGTAAAGATGATTGCCCCACCTGGTTTTTAACACCTGACCCATGAACAGGAGATATCTCCTGGAGGGAGGATGGGCTGGGGGAAGATAAAGATGATTGCCCAGCTGGTTTAAAGATGGCCCATTAGCAGATAATGTGTGCCAGGAGATCAGGGGCACTGCCCCACCTTCAGCAGATGGGACAGAACACACATTGCTGGACACATCCTGCATTGCAGCCCAAGACACTTCCAGCAGCAGCTTCCACTGGAGAGGATCCCAATCCCCTGGAATGATGCAAAGGAGTGAAACCCAAACAATTCCCTCAGCAGAGCTGCCCTGCAGGGGCTGCAGTGCATCCCTGGGCTGGGTGATGTCCCTCTGAGCTTGAGAGTGTAGGGTTAAAACATGTCTAAAATCGTGGGAATTGTGTACAATAATTCAGGGAGTGGAAGGAAAGGTTGGGTCTGGTGAGTTTGGGAAAGGGAACTGGGCCCTGGGAACAAATACTGAGTTTTGTCTCTATTAGATCATGTGAAACTGCACCTGTGTCATCATCATAGGATAAATAATGTGGTTGATTGTTTGGTAATTGAATAGAATCATTGTTTGGTTGTAACAAGAATCATGAGAAAGGATGTTTGGGGGTCCTGATGGAAATTACTGATGAAAAAATACATGATATGATCAATGTATACAATAGAACAAGATGGGTTTAATAGTTAATACATAGTTATATAACAAAAAGGTATAAAAACCTCTCCAATCCATGCCAGAGCCAGATTTGGGGTTGTACCCCTGATTCCCAGCAATAACCATCCCATGATTTCATGTTTCCACACGAGCTGTCCCCAGATCTCCATCCCCAGGCTCAGCACTGCCTCCTGCTCCTCCTTCCCATCCCTCCCTCCCTCCCTCTTCCCACTCTTTCACCCTCCCTGTTCCTTTCCCTCCCCCTGCAGCTCCCACATCCCTTTCCATCCTCCCTCTCTGCTGAAGTCCCTGCCCTGGCTTTTCTCTCTCACAAATGAATTACAGCCCTCACCAGTTGCATTTTAAAAAGCAGAATTTTGTTATATACGACTCCATATTTTTTATCCTTTTTAATTTGCAACTCAATTTTCTGCCCCCGCTCCATCCCCAAGTAGCTTCTTCTTGGTAAAATATTTCCTGTAGAAGTTGTTTTCATTGTCTGGGCTCTCCCTGCAATATTTCTTATCAATTAGATAATAAATTATGTCTCTGACAGTGTTGCTGAACTGGAGTTCAGGCTCACAGTGACTCCTAATGATCCAGCAGAAGTGAATCCATCCTGGGCAGTTCCATCTGCTCCCTTCAGCTGGAGAACCAAGGCATTGATTAGTGCTGGAATTTCTGATTGCATCCCAAGGGATAACCTGGAGAAGAGGGACAAGAGTAGAATCAGGGTCTCAGTAGAGACTTCTTCAGAGAAATCTGAGATTTGCCTTGAGGTTCTTCAGAATCTTTCTCCTAAAAACCTGTTTTTCCTTTTGGCAGCCAAGGCAGAGTCTCCTAAGAGGGAATAAAAAGCATTTGTGTGGGCAGGTGATGTCAGCACTGCCCCAGTGGGAGCCTGAGCTGCCCAAATTCTTATCTGATTCCAATTCCTTTCCCTTTCCCTTTCCTCCCTGTGCTTTTTAAGGAGTTTGTCAGGAAATTAAGCATCTCTGTTTTCTCCCTCTGCAGGTTGCTGCAGTCACTGTTCCCCTTTCAAGCCTTCCCTGGTTTCTCTCTGGGAGAGGGAAGTATGGAGAAGAAGGAGAGGGAGGACAAGCACACAATTATTTTGTGCTTTCCCTCTCGCATCAAACAACTTTAAAAAAAAAAAAAAAGAAAACAGAAAACTAAACAAACAAAAGAAACACCAAAAAATCCCCCCAAAAAACAAACCAAAATAAAACAACCATACCAAACAAAAAACAAAAAACAAAAAAAAAAACAAACAAAAAAAAAAAAAGGAAAAAAAAAAAAGAAACAAAGAACCCTGGGTAACCCCTTGGACAGAGCCACAAAGGGCTTTGCACTGGCAGAGCTCTCAGCATATTCTCTCCAAATATTTCCAATATTTTTGGGATATTTTGGGCTCTCCAAATATCTCCAGTGTCTCAGGATATTTTGAGCCCTCAGGATCTCTGGATCAGGGATTCACAACCCCACAGCTCATCATGCACCCCCTGAATCTGCCCCAAAACCACTTCAGAGCACAAGAATCTCTTTTGACAGCCAAACTTCCAAGAGTTGATGTCTGCAGGGATAAAACTTTCCTTTCACATCATTTCCAGCACTGCCAGGTCCCTGGGAATTCAGGAAACTGCAAAAACAAGCAAATATTTGATTTTTAAATCATTCATTTGTGGTTTCTTTGCAGTCTCTTCTTCTGAAAGCCATTAAAGGAAGCCTAAGGGATTGTCATTTTTTGGGGATAAAAAACCCTCCATAATCTGGGATTTCTGTCACACCAAGAAAACTGACATGGAGCTGAACCACAACACAAATTTGGACAAACAACCCAAGCTGAGGAAGCGACTGGCAGTGGCAATAATGAGAATTATAGAATTAGAATTGCAGAATTAGAATTATAGAAATAGAATTACAGAATTACAGAAATAGAACTACAGAATTAGAATTACAGAACTAGAATTATAGAATTAGAATTACAGAATTACAGAATTATAGAATTAGAATTATAGCATTAGAATTATAGAATCACAGAATATCCTGAGCTGGAAGGGACCCCCAGGATCATCAGTGCCTGACCCAGCCCAGGAAAAAAAAAGGGATAATAAAGCCTGGATCCATCAACCTGGCAAGGCAATTACAGCTTCTGTGTCTCCCTCTAAAAAGCAGCAAAGAGCTCCCTCCAAGAGGAATCATCCCCCTGTTTAAATGGAAGGGCTTCAGAGACTGCAGTGACAAGAAAAATATGAGGAGAATTTTTATAAAGGCTCAGGAACAAAGCAATAAAAGGATCATTTGCTTAATTCCATCATTACCAGCAGCAGGTGTCCATGGATGGAATCAGAATATCAATTTGGGAGGCTTTTTTCCCGTTGAAAATGGGGGGGAAAGACAATAATCAGAGCAGGTTTTCTGTGCTGTGTGGTTTGGGCACCTCTGTGGGTTTGTGTGCAGCTGGAGGAACCAGCCCTGCCCTCCCAGGGATTTGGGGTCTGGGCACCTCTGCACCCCCAGGCTCTGCTGACACCACCTGCCCATTCTGAGCCAGACTGGGAAATTCCCACACAGCTCCCAGACAAAGAAAAAAACAGTTGTGTGGGGAAGAAAAGAACAAAGTTATGTGGCAAAACTCAGCGAGCCTAGAAAAAAAAAAAACAAAAAAAAAAAACCAAAGCCTTCCATGAAGATTTGTGATGAACCTACCTGGATGTGAACCTGGTTTTTCCAGGGAATGAGGGCACTGCTTTGGGCTGTTCCACTATCTGCCTCCTGTTCTTATAAAAGCTGCTCATCTTGGGGATCTCTGCAGCTGTGGGAGGGAGGGAATGAGAGGTGACAGCACAGAGAGGTGGCAGAATCCAAGCTCGTGTCCTTTGGAAAGGAAACTGAAAGATTCACAGTGCTGGGGGAGCTTGCTGGGATCATTCTTTGGGCTCTGGCACATCCCAGCATCATGGCAAAGAAAAAAGTAGTATGTTATATGCTTGGTCTAAGTTTGGGCTGATGGAAAATAGAATTTGCTATTTCCTTTTTCAGACTCTTTTCTTCTCAAGTTTTGTTTCTTTCCCACCCCATCCACTGCTTGTGTTATCTTTGGTTGTGTCTCTTTGTCCTGTGCACTGTTCCCACTCAGGGAATCCCTCACACACTGACAGGACTGGAGCTGGAGCATCCAACCTTCCCTCAGCTCCCTGGTGGATCTGCTGGCTCCTAATCCCAGGCTCACCATCATTCCCTGGACTGGGAGCTGGGCCAGCACAGGAGGGACCTGGAGCTGAAAGAATCCAGAAACACCAAATGCAGAATCCAGAAACACCAAATGGTGAATCCAGAGACACCAAATGGAGAATCCAGAGACACCAAATGGTGAATCCAGAAACACCAAATGGAAAATCCAGAGACACCAAATGATTAATCCAGACACCAAATGGTGAATCCATAAACACCAAATGGTGAATCCAGAGACACCAAATGGAGAATCCAGAGACACCAAATGGTGAATCCAGAGACACCAAATGGTGAATCCATAAACACCAAATGCAGAATCCAGAGACACCAAATGCAGAATCCAGAGACACCAAATGGAAAATCCAGAGACACCAAATGCAGAATCCAGAGACACCAAATGGAAAATCCAGAGACACCAAATGGTGAATCCAGAAACACCAAATGGAGAATCCAGAGACACCAAATGGTGAATCCAGAAATACCAAATGGTGAATCCAGACACCAAATGGTGAATCCAGAGACACCAAATGGTGAATCCATAAACACCAAATGGAAAATCCAGAGACACCAAATGGTGAATCCAGAAACACCAAATGGTGAATCCAGAGGCACCAAATGGAAAATCCAGAGACACCAAATGGTGAATCCATAAACAACAAATTGTGAATCCATAAAAAACAAATGGTGAATCCAGAGACACCAAATGGAGAATCCATAAAAAACAAATGGTGAATCCAGAGGTACCAAATGGAGAATCCAGAAACACCAAATTGTGAATCCAGAGACACCAAATGGAGAATCCAGAAACACCACATGGAGAATCCAGTAACACCAAATTGTGAATCCAGTAACACCAAATTGTGAATCCAGAAATACAAAATTGTGAATCCAGAGTCACCAAATGGTGAATCCAGAAACACCAAATGGTGAATCCAGAAACACCACATGGAGAATCCAGAGACACCAAATGGTGAATCCATAAACACCAAATGGTGAATCCAGAAACACCAAACAATGATTCCAGAGGTACCAAATGGTGAATCCAGAAACACCAAACAATGATTCCAGAGGTACCAAATGGTGAATCCAGAAACACCAAACAATGATTCCAGAGGTACCAAATGGTGAATCCAGAGGTATCAAATGGTCAGGGATGGAGCAGCTCTGCTGGGAGAGCTGGGATTGCTCACCTGGAGAGCACATCTGGGAACAGCTGGAAAAGGGAAGGAAAGCACACTGATCTTCATCACAACTCCCAGCCTGCTATTTGTACTTTTTTTACATTAAAGATATGTGGAAGCAAATTCTGTGGGGTCACTGTGGGTCAGAGCCATAATCTAACAGCCATAATTTAATGAGGTCTAATGAGAAATCAGAGGGAGCTGGGAGACAGCTGGGAGGGAAAGGTGAAATCCTGGAGCTGCTCTTACAAGAATGTTTCAAACCCCCAAAACTCTTCTGCTCACTCCTGGAAATGCTGTTAAATTACTGGATTCACTCTGAAAAAAAAAAAAAAAAAATCTAAGAGGTGAATTCATGAACTTGCAACAAGCTTAATTGGTGAAATACTAATTATCTTCCAGCTCCTCAGCCTGGATCTGAGACACTGGAGCATTTCCACTAATTAGGGCATGGATTGATAAGGAGAAAGGAGCATTTCAACGGACAAAAAATGGTGCTGGAAGAGAACATTTTAAATTCAATCATTATTTTATTAGATGAGAAAATAAACACTAAAAATGCCACGCTTGGCTCTGCTCCCTGGAGCACAGAATCCCAGGATTATTGAGGCTGGAAAAACCCTCCCAGGCCAGGCTGTGCCCATCCCAGAGCACCCAGTGCACATCCAGGAATTCCTGGGACACTCAGGAATTCTCACCTGGAAAAGGGCCCAGAACAGCTGAAAACTCAGCTGGGCACAGATTTTATCCCACTAAAATCTTCCCTTTATCAACCAAACGGGAAAAGGAATCTCCAGGTTGGACAGGGCTTGGAGACCCTGGGAAATGTCCCTGTCCCTGTAGGGGCTGCAAGACCCTCCAACCCAAACCATTCCCTATCCAGGGCAGGAGAGGCCAGGATTCCCAAACTTCTGGTTTAAATCCCAGCAATTTATATTTTATAATTTATATTTTATATTTTATATTTTATAATTTATATTTTATATTTTACATTTTACATTATATTATATATTATATATATTATACATATATAATATATATTATATATTATGTATTATATATTATATATTGTATATTATGTATTATATATTATAGACACATATATGTAATATATAATGTATATATTATATATAATGTATATATTATATATAATGTATATATGATATATATAATATTAAAATATATAATAAGTCTAATATACATTAGATATCATATATATATCCCCTCCACCCCAAGGGCTCCCTGGGACAGCCTCGGGTCAGAGCTGGTGCAAAGTGAATCAAACTGAAATGTCAGAGTTTAACAACTGCCACAGACCAGGGGCTAAGTTCAATATCCCACTAATTACCTCCTTTTCCAACAGGAAACGTGTCTGGTAATGAGATCAAAGATGGTTTCACTTCTCCTTGGCCGTTTTTTTGTGTTTATCCCAGTTTTGCTCCCTCCCCAGAATGAGAGCAGCTCTAAAATGAAGCAGGGCCTTAAAGTTAATCTGATTCCACACAGGTCCAGCTTTGCCTGGGGTGTTTGATGTTTCCCTGCCCTCCCAATTCCCCCTTTTCCAGGAAATGCCATTTCCTGAGGGTGGAATCTCCACTGAGCTGCACAGCCCCTGGCACTGGGAGGGGTTTGTGATAAATGGATAAAATCAAAAATAAAATCAAAGCCAGCCAGGCTGGGGCTTTGCCAGGCAGCAAACACCTGCAGGTGTCACTTCAGCCTTGTCACTGTCACACAGGGCTGGCACCGGAAAGCAGCACAGGAATGTCCCAGGAAAGGGATTTTCAGAGGGTGGGAGTCTGAAAAACAGAGTTCCTCAGAGAGAGAAAAACGAGTTTCAGTGAGAGCTGAAAAACACAGCCCTAGGTATCAGTGTAGAAAACAATTAACTATAGGAAAATTAAAAGTAAATGTTGATATTTGAGTAAGTGCCCACTTACAACAAATTGTTAAATATAGGTTGTATCTATTCAAATCAAATATAAAATGTTTTGTACCTTCATTATTTGAAGAATTTCCGAAGGGCTGAGGGCAGGAATACACTGAATTATCTCCTGGGGGCTGGCCAGGGTTTAATGGAGCAACACAGAGGAGAAACTCCAGGCCAATTAACATTTCTCACCTGCCAAACAAATCTGACAGCAAAAATCACAGAATCAATGGGGATTGTTCACCTGGAGAGGAGGAGAATTGGGGTGACCCCACTGAGCTCACAGGGCATGGAGGAGCTGGAAGGAAACCTGGGGAGAGAGAATTCCCAAGGGATGGAGGGACAGGACACAGGGAGGGGCTTTGAGCTGACAGTGGGTGGGTTTGGATGGGATTTTGGGATTTGGGAGCTGGGATGGAATTCCCAGATGTGCTGTGGCTGCCCCTGGATCCCTGGCAGTGCCCAAGGCCAGGATGGACATTGGGGCTGGACACTGGGACAGTGAAGTGTCCCTGCCATGGCTGGGGGGCACTGGGGGGGGATTTGGAGTCCCTCCAACCCAACCCAGTCTGGGATTCTGGGACAAACCCTGTTTTTTACAGGCAGGCATCTAGAACTGCATTTACCTTGTGTTCTTCATGATAAAGAACAATTATCCAGCTTTACCCCTCCCTCAGGAATTTCCCCAGTTTAATTCTCCTCCAACTTTTTTTTTTTTTTTTCCCTGAATGAACCAGGATGAAGCAGCAGCGAGTCCATAAAGAGAGAAAGGGATTTAAATAAAGTGATGGACGAGCAGGGTGTGCAAGGAGGGGGTTTGGGGAGGGAGAAGAGCCTGGCTGAGCCTCTCCTGAGTCCAGGAGGGTTTTCCATCACCTCCTAAGTGCCCCATGCCAAAGGTTATTTCACTCCTTGCAACCTCTAATAAAGATTTACTTGAAGCTGTAAAGCAGAAAAATGTTAGCCCGTGATTATGATTCCCTTTACACTGACTCTGACAGGAGCCTGTAAATCCAACATTTACATGGGAAAAAAACTGCTGGAAATGGGAACCAATAAAATCCCAAACACCTCCATAATCAGGGCAGTTCCACACCAGGAATCCCAGGGGAGCTTTAAGGACAAAGGGTGAATCCTTAAATTTGCAAGGAGGAAGTGTTGGGATTATCCTGCTCTTCCTAAGGACATTTTAAACTGCAGGCAGGGATTTGTGCAGATACTTTAGGCTCAGCTTTAGGATCAGTTTCAAGGTTAAAAAGTCTCACTGTTCTTTGGATGCTCAGCTCAGCTGAGGCCAGCAGAAATCCTGGACAGCTTCCACATCCAACCAACCCAGGAGCTGCAGCCAGGGAATTCTCCACCACTCTTCCCACAAAGTAAATTATTCCAGCCTATGTTCAGTAGGTTAACACAGCTCTGGGATTTCCACAGGCTGAGGGAGACAGAAACAAACCTGGAAAAAAAATGAAGTCATTCTCTGACCTTTGTGCAGAGGCTGAGGGTGATGTTCCCAGGGAGGTGCTGGATTTGGGGAATTTTCCCACTGTGCCCATTTAACCCCACGAGAAAATCCCAAATCCTCCCCTGGGTGCCACTGGGACTGAGCTGCTCCTGCACAGAGCAGATTTGAAATGGGACTGGGAAGAGTTTCCTGGCTTGGTGCTGTCCCTTTTCCTGGTTTTACTGAGTTTAGGGAGAAGGAGGGGATGGGCTGGGCTCTGTGATCCCAGCAGGACCCAACACAAACTCCTTGGGCTGAATCCCATGGGATCACCAAATCCTGGGATGGTTTGGGTTGGAAAGAGTTTAAACCTCATCCAGTGCCACCCCTGGGGACACCTCCCCCTGCCCCAGGCTCTCCCAGCCCCTCCAATATGAATAAATAAAATAAATTTCCATAAAATATTATGGAATGGGAAGGGACAAGGGCCAGGGCTGAGACCCAGAGAAACCCAAACAACCCCAAATGGGATCTTTGTTCTCCCAAAGAAGAGACATTTCCACTCCAGCCTGCAGTTCCTGCCCTTTTCACTCCTCTGCACCTCGGCCATGAATGTTGGATGAGCTCTTCATCAGGATTCAGGGAGGTTTCCTGCTGGCAGGAGTGAAATATTCCAGGCTTGCTGCAGAAATGGGAGTATCAGCCCTGGTTTGAAGTTCAGAAACTGCATTTTTAATGGGGTTTTCCCACAGTGAGTGAAGTTTACTCTCGTGCTTTTCTTAGATTTTATTTTCAGTCCTGAGCTGTTTCAATGCCTTGTTTAAAACACAATAAGATGATAAATATAAGTCATTTTTTTTCCTCCTGCATCGTGCTGTCAGGAGGATGTTCTTATTACTGGCCTATTCCTGGAATTATGGGCACTTTTAAAAATGCTTCCTTCAATCCTTTATGAATATTTTCCTGGAAATGTCTGAGAGTCTCTTGAAAAGTTTTGGGGCTGTTTTAGTGCATTAAATGTGAAGAGAGGATTTTCAAGGTTTGGTAATTTTTTTTAAGGAAATTTCTATTCAATTTGGGATCTAATAGTCCAGACCATTAAAAAAAAATTAATTTAATTTAATTTTAAAAAAACTCTGTTTGAGGTTTCCAGGGTCTAAAGGGGCTCCAGAAGAGCTGGAGAGGGACAAGGGATGGAGGGACAGGACACAGGGAGTGGCTTTAAGCTGGAAAAAGGGAGGTTTGGGTGGGATTTTGGGCAGGAATTGTTCCCTGGGAGCTGGGATGGAATTCCCAGATTTGCTGTGGCTGCCCCTGGATCCCTGGCAGTGCCCAGGCCAGGCTGGACATTGGGACAGTGGGAGGTGTCCCCATGGCAGGGGGGGCACTGGGGGGATTTGGGATCCCTCCAACCCAAACCCATCCATGGTTCTGTGTCAGAATTCCCAGATTTCTGTCCAGGAGAAGGAAGGGAAACACTCTGACATTCCCCTGACACTGCACAACCCCAGCAACCTTCAAGGCAGAGCTGGGAAAGGACAAACTGGAAATTGCTGGAATGTCAATTCAATCCCTTTTGGTGCACAATTGAATCTGCATAATTTGCTGCAGCCTTTTCCTGGTTTCTGTATTAAAGGAACATTTTCCCTCTAATAAACCCCAGTGTAGCCTCAGTGCCTGTGGATTCTATGGAATTAGGCTGATTTTTTTTTCCTCCCCTAATAAGCAGGAGGAGCAGCCCAGTTTTTTATGACACACTCAAGTTTGGATTTTAAATTTTAAACAACTGAACACTGAATTAAGTTTTGCATTTAGCTGAGCTCCAAATCCCATAACCAGTGGTATTATGTCTACAGAGCTTTGATGATATTGCTCTAAAGAACCCAAAGACAATTATTGGCAAAAAGTCATTTTAGCTTTAGTGTTCCCTGGTTACTCAGGGCTGGGTTGGAAAGGAGATTGGGATGTTTTTATTATCTTTTCATTATTATTTTAATATTTTTCTCTTACCTTGATATGGAATTGCCTGGAATTCTCTGCAGCCACACATCCTGGGAGATGAAGTTTGAGCAGGGAGAGGCTCCATCATCTGCTGCTGCCATTCCTGCAGAAAGGATTGTTCCTAATGGAAACCATTTTAATTAGAGGGGAAAACCACTGCTCCCACCCCCTGGAGCACCTCAGGAACTCAGAGTTTGTCATTTATAACGTTTCCCAAGTGCTGGGAGATCACTCTGGAATAACAGAGGAACCCTGTGCCCACCTGCACAGCCCTGACATTCCCAAGGTTTGTTCTGCAAATTCTGCACACAATGAATTACAGGCTCCAAACTACAGAACTCATCTTCATGTACAGCAATGCTGGAGTGGGGAAAATATTCCCATAAAACAGGAGAACAAATTCTGCTCATCCAGGAACATCACACTGGAGGAGGATTACCATAAATTACAACAAATAAATTACAGCAAATAAATTATAACAAATCCCAAATCCAGCTGCACAAACAGAGCACGTGGTGCCCAGGCAGGCACTGGGACAAGGGGATGGTTTTAAGATGGAAAAGGAAGGATTTAGTGGGATTTGGGGCAGGAATGGGATGGAATTCCCAGATTTGCTGTGGCATCCTGCATCCCTGGCAGTCCAAGGCCAGGCTGGAGCATCTGGAGGTGGGAGGTGTGAGTCCCTTCCACCCAAACCTGGCTCTCCATGATTTTCTCCAGATTTCAGCCATTGGCAGCTGCAGCCCAGGTGAGCTGGACCTGGAGCTGGGCTGGGCTCACGTGGCAGAATAATTCTCCCTCTTTAAAAATTGGCTTTAAAAAGAGAAATCACCCAGCTCCATGAAATCTGTGTGTCTGTAGATCTCATCATGGTCTGGCTTTAACACCAGTCTTGAGACTCAGTTATGCTCATGTGGGATTTTTTTATTCACCTTCCATCTCATTGAGATCTCAATGAGGAAATGAGTTCAATTGTAGTGGTGCTGAGAGCTTAGGTTCACCAGAATGAACTGGAGAGATTTTCATAAAATCCCAAATGGTTTGGGCTGGAAGGGACCTTAAACCTCAAATCCCATCCCATTCCACCCCAGCATGGCAGGGACACCTCCCACTGTCCCAGTGTCCAGCCTGGCCTTGGGCACTGCCAGGGATTCAGGGGCAGCCACAGCAAATCTGGGAATTCCATCCCAGCTCCTCCCAGGGAACAATTCCTGCCCAAAATCCATCCATCCGCCTCCTCCTTCAGCTTCTGGACCATTCTGCATTTTTTTCTGTGGCCAGCCTGCTTTGCTGGGAGTTCAAAATGCTCAGAAGCACAAACACACAAAATAAACAAAATAAACAAAGAGGAAAATGCCACAACCCCCTTCAGCAGCATCTGAGGAGCAGCTGCCACATCCCTGTGCCATAATCCAGCTTTGCTCAGCCTGGTGGAACTGCCCTGTGTGCCCTGGGGGTTCTCTCTGAGCTGAGGATTTCCAGCCTGGTTTGCAGTTGGAATTCCATCCCTGCCAGGTGCTGACACCCTGCAGCTCCCCTGGACACCTCAAGGGTGCCAAAGCCCTGAGGAAGGGCTGGCCTCAGCTCCCCCCATCACAAAACTGCCCTGAGCTCATCATTTCCCCATTTATAAACCTGTCCCAGGAGAAAATTGGGATTTGGACACCTGGCCCGTTTTTGGGAGGATTTCTGGGTGTGTTTCTCTGGTCAGGGAGTGCTGGAGCTCAGGAAAAGCCAAAGGCAGGAGCAGCCTGGAGAGGAGAAGGATCCAGGGGGAGCTCAGAGCCCTTCCAGGACCTAAAGAGGCTCCAGGAGAGCTGGAGAGGGACTGGGGACAAGGGACAGAGGGACAGGACACAGGGAGTGGCTTTGAGCTGACAGTGGGTGGGTTGGGATGGGATTGGGGCAGGAATTGTCCCTGGGAGCTGGGATGGAATTCTCAGATTTGCCCCTGGATCCCTGGCAGTGCTCAGGGCCAGGCTGGACATTGGGACAGTGGGAGGTGTCCCCATGGCAGGGGGGCACTGGGGGGATTTAGGGTCCCTTCCAGCCCAAACCATTTGGGAGTTTATGAAAATCTGGTTGGAATTTAAGATCCCAACCCACTCCAGGACTCCAAGGTTCTCTGCAGGATTCCCAGCAGATTTTGGCCAAGCCAACCCCACCAGGATGGGGGTCCCAGCCCAAACTGCCCCAGTCCCCCTCCCTCAAGGACAGAACACTCTCAAATCCAAGGCCACCCTACCAATTAAACAACTCTGAAATATTAAAGCCACAAATTGAATTTCTTTGCTGGATTTCACCCCCTTTGCAGCAGCACTTTTGTTCCCAGCTGCTTTTCTGCTTTGCTTGGTGTTTTCTTTTGAAAACTTGGTGATTTTAGGGCAGAAGGAGGAAACTCCCTGGTTTCTGTCAGGCTGTGCTTGCTGTGACTCAGGTGCTCTGGGGGAAGCTCTGGCTGCAAATGGAATTCATTTCAAACTCCCAAAGTGATGGATGGAAACTGATGTGATGGAAAGCACAGATTGAAATCTGCATCGATTTAATGCACATTTCATCACATCTAAAGCTTCAGCATTTTAAAACTTGGGTGTGAGCAACCCACAAAACTCATCCTGTGGCTTTTGTTTCAGGATCCATTTCAGGAACCATCAGGCACTGGGAGTTTTGCAGGAATGACACCAGAAGATGACAGGAATTTTGTGGGAATGGGAATAAAGGATGGATACACTCACATTTTTCAATACTGAAAGGCTTTTTTTTGTGTTCTTAAACAGACATTAAACTGCTTAAAGACATCCTGAGACACAGGATGTGTTGGGATGGGAGGGTTTTCCTGGAGAATGGCTGATTAATTAATCTGATAATTAATTAATTAACCCATTATCTGTGAGTGAAGCTGGTGGAATCCTGGGATGTCTCAGGTGGGAAGTCCCTGAGTCCATCCCTGCTCCTCACCCGAGCAAACATCTCATCCAAATTTATTCTCATCCAACTCCAGCTCTGTCACCTGCACCTGCTCCCTCTTTAATTTTGTTTTTACCCTTTTTCTTCCTTTTTTTTTTTTTTTAATTTTTTTTTTTGCTCTGATCTTGGTCCAGGGAGAGAATTCCACTGATTTTTCCTCCAGGATCAATCAGAGCCTCCTCCCTCTGTCTGAGAGTTCATCCTGAGATTCTCAGCTCTTTGCTCCTTCCCTTTGTCCACCTTTACACCTGCAGCAGGGCAAAGTGTCTCCTCCAGTTCAACCAGTGCCAGGGTGCTGGAGAAAAATAAAAATAAAATAAAATAAAATAAAATAAAATAAAATAAAATAAAATAAAATAAAATAAAATAAAATAAAATAAAATAAAATAAAATAAAATAAAATAAAATAAAATAAAATAAAATGTAAGAAAAAAAAGGGGGGGAAAAGGAAAAAAAAAGAAATAAAAAGGGGAAAAAAGAGGGGAAAAGTGAACCTGGAAGAATTATTTGATTTTGTTTCTTCTATCCTACATTATTCCCACAGTGCTGGACTCTTCTGGCTGGGCAGCCCTGGCACAGTCCCTTTTCCAGTGTGGGGTGTGGGGCTGGTCCTTTCCAGGAGGGAAATCTCTTGGAGCAGGAAAAAGCAGAAAGAGAGGAAAACTGGAGTGGATTTTTCACAGAAAAGGAAAAAGGAGAAACCCGAGTTCATGTTTGGCAGGGCCATAAATGCAGTTCTGTGGGGTTTGGGGTGGAAGGGGGAAGGTTTCAAGTGAGGGAAAGGAGTTTTGGGTGGGATTTGGGGCAGGAATTGTTCCCTGGGCTGGGCTGGAATTCCCAGATTTGCTGTGGATCCCTGGAGTGTTCAGTGCTCAAGATCCCTCCGCAGCCATGAGCCATCCCCTGACCCACCCGTGGGAAATTGCAGCTTTTGGATGTTTTCTGGCAGGGGAAACTCTCCAAGGCAGACAGGACTAAACCCAGCCCTGCACAAACTCAGGGATATTTTACCTGGGAAACTCCCAGCAGAGCAGGGAAAACTTCCCTTTGAACCCCCAGGTCTGGTGGGAGATTTTGCAATCTGCTCTCCCCTCCAGCTCTTCTGAAGCTTCACTTCAGGCTGAGTTCAAGTGAGTCTTGATCTGTGATTCCTCAAGGCATTTTTCACTCTGGAGCTCTCTGTTGCTTTGTTTGCTTGGAAAAAGAGGATAAAAAAACAGAGAGTGGAGAGAAATCACTCTGTAAATCAATGCCTGGCGAGCCCTGAGCTGAGAAATGATTTTATTTATTAAAGATGTGAAAATCCCCCTTTCCATTTCACACCTAAATCTTCACTTAAGCAAGAAAACTCCAGTCCTGGATGAGGAACAACCAGGGAGAGGAGAAACGTTCAGGAGCAGCAGAAATGGTGGGGGTTGAGCTCCTCAGGATTTTTATGACTCCCAGAAAAGAGACAGCAGAGTTCACAACACCAGAGAGAGGACAGAATCTGAAATATGGCCCTAAAATCTGCTCCATCCACAGCTGGAGCTTTTCCAGCTGTCTGACAGCTTTAAAGGTGCTCCATCAGGAGGAATAACAGGAATATTTGTCACTGAGGTCAGTGGTTATTTCATCCCCAGTTGATGTTTTCTGACTCGTTCAGGGATCAAGGGTTTGTGCCAGGCCCAGGGTGATGAAGGATTTGGGCAGTGCTGACCCACAGCACATCCCTGTGTCCAGCCTGCTCAGGAATTGCCCTCCCTGAGTCCTTTCTTATTTATATTGATACAAATAACATTTTCCTGGTCATATTTTGTAATGGAGCTGCATCATTTTAATATTAACCAATTCTCCTGCTAGAGAAAATAAAGTTCTACTGTGATTTCCCAGTGATTTGGGAAGGGAAAATTCCTCTTTTGACATCATTTACTTGATTTTTTTTTTTTTTCATTTGAACTGGAAAATTTCCATTTAGCTCAAACCAAAGAGTGCTGATTTTAGATTATAGGGTTTTTTTTTAAGCAGCAGCAATTTTGGGAATGAGGAAGGAGCTGCACTGATACAGGGCTGGGTTCAAGTTTTGCTTCTCTGTTTTTCCCATCATGGGATTGGGATCTTGGGAAGGAATCCCTGGCTGGGATGGGATTCCCAGAGCAGCTGTGGCTGCCCTGGATCCTGGAATATCCCAGGACTTTGGGTTAGGAGCAAACTTGGAAGGGACCAGGGATGGAAGAAATGAACTTCAGGTCCCTTCCCACCCAAAACCATTTGGGATTCTGGGATTCCTCCCAATCCCAGAGCAGCTTTTCCCCATTAATTCCTCCCCTCCCTGCAGATCCTCAGCCCAGCCCAGCTCCTGCCCCCTCCTGTCCCACAGCACTGCCTGGAAAGCCCCAAACCAGCAGCAATCTTGGTTAAAAACAGGAGGATTTCTGTGCTTTAACTGGGATTAAAGGGCAGCTCCTCCTCTAGGGAACCCCTCTGCCCTGGTTGAGGACAGCAAGAAGGTGAAATTAATGACTCCTCTTCTTGTTGGGACCTCTGAGCAGGGGGAGAAGCACGGGAGGCACCACTGCATCCAAAAAAATCAGAATATGACACCACAGTGCAAGCACAGCACTATCACAAACAGGTTGTAACAATTGAATTCATTATTGAAAGTTGAATTTCCCCTATTTTCAGCAAGTTCTTGTGCCTTTGGGATGGATTGTGCAGCTCTGTCCCCTCCAGCAATAAAACCTTAATAGACTGAAACTTTTCAATTGTGTGGCTGGCAATGGGATGCAGTTTCATTTTATAAGGGGCCATCAATAATACATAAAAAATAATGTAAACCAGAATGTGATTATTTTAATTCCTCAGAGCAGGCCTGGAGAAGCAGGGGGTGAAGTGCAACACTCAGCAGGGGCCAAATGCAATTTTTTCTTCCTGCTAAATTCCACTGGAGCTGGTCAGACCCTGCTGCTCCAAAAAACTCCTCCAGCCCTGGTGCCCAGAGAACTGTGGATTCCTCATCCCTGGCAGTGACCAAGGCCAGGCTGGATGGGTTTGGAGCACCTGGGACAGTGGGAATGTCCCTGAATATGGGAAGGGGTGGAATGGGATGAGCTTGAAGGTCCTTCTCACCCAAACCATGCAATTCCATCTTAATTAATTAACTCTAAAATCCCACCCCTGCTCAGCAAACTGCTCCAGCCTCTAGGTTTGGAATTCATGAGCTGGGCAGGAAATAAGTTCTAAATTTCATTTTTTCAACCAAAAACCCCTGTTAGAGCTGGAGGACACATTTTTCCATTTTCCAGAGCTCTGATCCCTGGCCTGGCAGGGAGCAGGGACACACTGGGGGCAGCACAAGGGGAAGGAGTTTCCTGCAGACACTGCCAGCCCTGGCAGGGCGTGATGCTCCCTGGCAGAAGGGGGACAGCAGGAGCTGCATGGCCAGGGGACAGGGGACAGGGGCCATGCAGCCCCCCTGGACCACTCCTGGACATCCCAGCCACAAGAAAAGCCATTCAGACATGGAGGGAAGGAGGGTTTTGAGGAGATTGGGGTTCCCTTGCAAGGCAGATCTCTGTTGGAATCCATGGAATAGCAGGATCACCACAGGCTGACTTTTAGTTCACTTCTTTTTACCTGAAAAGATAAACCAGGGGGTATTTATTTAACACTTCACAGTAATCAGCACATGATCTGTTTTAGCATCATGACAGGGGTGGGAATCACAGACCCTCCACCCCAAACCAGTCAGATCCAAAAGAATCAAAATCCAAGCATGGGGCTGATCTCTCATTCAAGCACAATTAAAGCCATTTAATTAGTATTTAATGCACATCAAAAGGCTCACAGGACAGAAGGTGAGAGATTAACCCCAAGGTTCATCCACCCCATCAATCCCCCTGTGCCTCAGGGCTCTGCCCAAACCCTTTAGGGCTGGGATTTCTGCCTGGCTCAGCATGCAGAGCCCAGCCCAGCTGTCCCTGAGCCACCCCAGGCATCAGGAGGGGACATTTCTGTGGGCAGACAGGGCCAGCAGCTCCTGCAGCTGCAGCATGAACTCATCCTGGCAGCCAGGCTCCCTTCTGGCCACATCAGCATCTCCCTGGCAGGGATGGCAGCACCCAGCAGCACGAGGGGCTGTGGGACAGACCCTGGGGCAGCAGGAGCAGCTTCTCTGTGGGTTCCTGCTGCTCTGGAAAGCACCTGCCAGGTGGGTTCATGCAGGAACAACACCTGGGGCTCACACCTGCAGAGCTTCCCAAAACAGAGAGCACCAGCAAGGGGCAGGGAGGAGACAAGGCAGCTCAGAGTGTCAGAGAGCACCTGGGACAGGTGAGACCCTCCACAGCCAGCACCTGGGACAGGTGAGACCCTCCACAGCCAGCGTCTGGGACAGGTGAGACCCTTCACAGCCAGCACCTGGGACAGGTGAGACCCTCCACAGCAGCACCTGGGACAGGTGAGACCCTCCACAACCAGCACCTGGGACAGGTGAGACCCTCCACAGCCAGCACCTGGGACAGGTGAGACCCTCCACAGCAGCACCTGGGACAGGTGAGACACTCCACAGCAGCACCTGGGACAGGTGAGACCCTCCACAACCAGCACCTGGGACAGGTGAGACCCTCCACAGCAGCACCTGGGACAGGTGAGACCCTCCACAACCAGCACCTGGGACAGCTGAGACCCTCCACAGCCAGCACCTGGGACAGGTGAGACCCTCCATAGCAGCACCTGGGGCAGGTGAGACCCTCCACAGCCAGCACCTGGGACAGGTGAGACCCTCCATAGCAGCACCTGGGACAGGTGAGACCCTCCACAGCAGCACCTGGGACAGGTGAGACCCTCCACAGCAGCACCTGGGGCAGGTGAGACACTCCACAGCAGCACCTGGGGCAGGTGAGCACAGCTCACACACCCCAGCCAGGGAGGAGCCAGGCTGCCACAGCCCCTGGGAAGATGTTCCAGAGCTAAAAGCTCTTCCCTCAGCAGCTCCATCCCTCTGATGCCCAAAGAGGCTGAGCTGGAGCAGAGGCTGGGCAGAGTCAAAGGAACCAAGCAGGGATTTGTTCAAACCCTTCACAGGATCCCCCTGGCAGTGCCAGAGCCCAGGCTGGGCTCAGAGTCAGGAGTTTCACACTTTGATCTCTTGGCTCCATCCCCACATTGGGTTCATTGCCCATCCCAGCTCCAGGCTCTGCACTCCCACCCTCCCAGATTCTCTCCTCAATTCTCTCTTTGCATTTTTGGGGCTGGAGCTGCAGCCTGTCCTTGGCTCTGGGCTGGGAAAGGATTGTTGTGTGTGCTGAGCTGGGAGGAGAACTTGGGACACTTTGTGTGGGGTTCAGTTATGTACCAATGCAGGACAAAACTGGGAATAGAAAAGTTCAAACTGAAGGCATCAGCAACCCTGGAGCCAGATGTGGGGAGCTGTGCTGGGCTGTGACATCTGCAGTCACATCAGGGCAGGACACACAGATCAGAGAGGCAGCAGCAGCTCCTGGTGCAGCACTGGGGGCTGAGCAATAATCTGCTTTTCCTTGGCTCTGCACTCGTGGCAGGAGCTCAGCCCCAGGCTGGCCCAGCACTGCTCCAGCTCCCTCCCCTGGCAGCAGCCACGTGCTGAGCATCCTGACATTTCACAGCTCCACAGCCACATCAGCTCTGCCATCTGCTCCAGGAGAACCAGCCCAAGTGACAACAGCACCAGGGGAGGTGGCACATGGCAGGGCTCGGGGTGCCAGCTGTGCCCTGCTCCCCCCTCACTGTGTCACACACGGGTTTGTGTGCCTGGGATGACACATTGTCCCTGGGGCTGGCTTGGAGAGCAGCCTCAGCTCTGCCCAGGGTGAGCCCACCACCCCTGGCTCAGCACAGCATCCCGGGGTGGATGATGCTCCATGCCCAGACACAGCTTCACCCCCTTCAAACTGAGCCTGTTTGGTGCCATCCTGCTGCAGACAGGTAAAAATATTATAAAATAAAATATATTATAAAAAAAAAACCTTATAAAATATAAAAACCTTATAAAATAATAAAAAAACCTTATAAAATATGGTTTAGGCCCTGTTACTCTACCAACTAACTCATAAGTTCCCATAAGGAAGAATTGGAGGAATGAGAAAACAGCAAAATAACCCATTTTAGTATGAGAACAGTTTGCACCTGCAGAAACAATGGGTCTGTCCCGTGAGAATCACTGAACAAAACATGTAAACAATCCAAGAATAGAGAGATTTGATAGAAAAGTAAAATGCCAGTTACTAACCAAGGAATTGAGTGGAAAGAGAACCACAAACCAGTTGGAGTTCAACACAAGGTCTGTGAAATCTGTATGAAAATGAGTCATGTGAATAAAGAATTGGCTTTTCCTGGATGAGGAAACTGAGTCCTGACTGTTTTATTGCAGCATCATCCCTCCACTGCAGCCCTTTAGTGTGTGAAGGGGATGTGGTTTGCATCCCACAGAGGCAGAGTGAGAGCTAAACCCAATGGATCTACAGGAAAACCCACAATTAATTAATCCCTGCTCATTAAACACAGCAGCTCCCCAGGGAATCCCCATCAGGGCGTGGCTGTGTCCAGGGAAAACCAGAAAGCAAAGGAACAGCCTGGCTTAGGGCTGGCAGTGATTTTCTCATTAATCAGCAGCTGAATGAACAGTGTGGGAGGGCAGGGGCAGCTCCATCCCTGCTCTGGCACAGGGACCCCAGGGAGGGCTCAGGGGGTTTGGGATGGATTTGGGGAAAGGTTGTCCAGGGGAGGGGCCTGTGTTGGGTTGGTGTGTCCAGCAATGTGTGTTCTGTCCCATCTGCTGAAGGTGGGGCAGTGCCCCTGATCTCCTGGCACACATTATCTGCTCATGGGCCATCTTTAAACCAGCTGGGCAATCATCTTTATCTTCCCACAGCCCATCCTCCCTCCAGGAGATATCTCCTGTTCATGGCCACTGAGTCCCAGTGCATGGCTGATAAAATTCCATCATCCCACTGGGAGATGCTCCAGCCAGGGCAGGAGCCAAGCCTTTCCTACCCAGAGAAAAACTGAGATTTTGGACACCAAGGCACCTTCTTTCCACTGGATTCCAGAGGAAACCAGACCCTTGCACATCATCCCTGGAGCTTCAGAGGAAACTGCCCCTTCTCCAGGAGCACTGCTCCAGCTGAGCCACATCTGCCCCTGCAGGAGGATGCAGCACCATGGAATGGGACTGTGCCACCACCCTGACTGACTGACTGTGCCAGCTTGGATTCTGACTCTGGCAGGGTTGGGATTGTTCTGTGTAATGCTGCATTGCTATTTTAATTTTCCCAGTAAAGAACTGTTATTTCTAATTCCCATATCTTTGTCTGAGAGCCCCTTAATTTTCAAATTATAATAATTTGGAGGGAGGGGTTTACATTCTCCATTTCAAAGAGAAGTTTCTGTCTTTATTGGCAGACACCTGTCCTTTAAACCAGGACAGGGCAGCATGTCCAGGGTGGGATTGTTGTGCTGGATGATCCCTGTGGGTCCCTGCCATCCTGGGATATTTTGGGATTCTCAAATCCCCTTCCCCTCACAGAGCTCCAATCCCAGCCCCTCATGGTGGCTTTGGGATCATTTTGGGGCTGTTCAGTGCCTGCTCCCTGTGACTGCTCTCAGGGAAATGCAGAATTTTCCTGATTCCCAATTCCCAAGCTGTCTCCAGCAGCGTGGCAGTCAGCAGAACAAAAAGCCAAGGCTGGTGATGAGCATTTCTCTCCTTTTTCTTGGTGAAGCTCCAAATATTAAAGCACAACAGCAGCTGAGGGTTTTTAGGGGAAAAAGATTTCCAAGACCATCAATCCAATCCCATTAAACTTCTCTGCAGAGCACCCCAAAATTTCCTGATTTAACCATTCCAGACTCCACACAAACCCCCATGAGGAACATCCCTACATATCAAGAATCTGGACAGGTTTTGGGTTTTTCAGCTTCCCTGCAATCTGTCCCTGCCTCCAGATAACAGGGACCCAGCCCAGAACAGTGCCCTGCAATGCTGCTGCTCTTCTTCATGGTGCAATTGCCAAAAGACAAAAGGAAACATGTTTGCTGCATGAGAAATGTGTTCCTAGCCCGGGAGAGGGAAGAAAACTTCATTTTCTTTAAAGAATAGCTGGAAAATTGGATATTTCTGAAAAAGAAACCCTGTGAATATCAAGCAGCCGAGTCCCTGAGGAGCAGCAGCTTCCCAAGGAAACCTCTGAGGATCCTTCCAAGCACACAGCATGAATAATTCCTGAAATAATTGTCAGGGGAAGCACATCGGTGCCCTGACAACCTCAAGTGAGGAAAACTGCAGGGAGGCAAATCTGGGCTGGGTGTCATTCCAGGAATTCTGGTGACATCGAGGTGGAGTCCAGCCCTGACATGGCAGGGACACCTTCACTGTCCCCAATGTCCAGCCTGGCCTGGGACACTGCCAGGGATCCAGGGGCAAATCTGGGAATTCCATCCCATCCCATCCCCCTCTCCCAGGGAAGGATTTCTCCCAAAAATCCCATCCAGCCCTTCCTTCCAGTGATCCACAGCCCCGTGCTGCTGCTTTGTCACCACTCCAATAAATCCAAGATAAAGTTTATCCACTCTAATTCTTGAGCCCTTGGGCACAGAGCTGACTTTGCCCTCCCTCCCTGCTGCCCATCTGAGTGCTCAGCACTCACAGCTCGGGGACACAGTGACTGATCCCCACGGCCCCCAGCAGATCTGCAAACAGATCCTGGTCCCTTATCTGTGCAGAGGGACAGTGAGCCAGGCTTTAGTCACTAATCCCTGCTCATCTCTGCTCCAAGATTAACTCCTGACAGCACTGACAACACAAATCCTTGCTTGGAGAGGCACCCACGGAGCTGGGACAGCTCTTGCTGCCACCAGAGACTTCTCCTCCCAACAGCAGGAGTGGGAATGATCCAGTCCTTAGAGAAATTCATCCCCAGAGGTGCTGGCACTGCCCAGGGAATGGGCACAGCCCAGAGCTCCAGGAGTTTGAGCACCAGGGATGCCCAGGCTGGGATTGTTGGGGTGTCCTGGCCTGATCCTTGTGCTCCCTTCCCACTCAGGACATTCCCTTGTGTTCCCTGTGACCCAGGGCTGAGTCCAGGGCTGGGGAGTTCCAGGCATCCCCAGAATCTCCCAGCACAGGAATGGCAGAATTCCCTGTTCCAGCACTGTCCTTGCCTCTCCCAGCACAGGAATGGCAGAATTCCCTGTTCCAGCACTGTCCTCGCCTTTCCCAGCACAGGAGTGGCAGAATTCCCTGTTCCAGCACTGTCCTTGCCTCTCCCAGCACAGGAATGGCAGAATTCCCTGTTCCAGCACTGTCCTCGCCTTTCCCAGCACAGGAATGGCAGAATTCCCTGTTCCAGCACTGTCCTCGCCTTTCCCAGCACAGGAGTGGCAGAATTCCCTGTTCCAGCACTGTCCTTGCCTCTCCCAGCACAGGAATGGCAGAATTCCCTGTTCCAGCACTGTCCTTGCCTCTCCCAGCACAGGAATGGCAGAATTCCCTGTTCCAGCACTGTCCTTGCCTTTCCCAGCACAGGAATGGCAGAATTCCCTGTTCCAGCACTGTCCTTGCCTTTCCCAGCACAGGAGTGGCAGAATTCCCTGTTCCAGCACTGTCCTTGCCTTTCCCAGCACAGGAATGGCAGAATTCCCTGTTCCAGCACTGTCCTTGCCTCTCCCAGCACAGGAATGGCAGAATTCCCTGTTCCAGCACTGTCCTCGCCTCTCCCAGCACAGGAGTGGCAGAATTCCCTGTTCCAGCACTGTCCTTGCCTTTCCCAGCACAGGAATGGCAGAATTCCCTGTTCCAGCACTGTCCTTGCCTTTCCCAGCACAGGAATGGCAGAATTCCCTGTTCCAGCACTGTCCTTGCCTCTCCCAGCACCCTGACTCTGCTCCCTCCCTGCTGAGGGTGGCTCTGCTTCCCCCTGCCCAGAGTGCTGAATTTGGCCAGAGGGGCTGGAGTCCATCAGAGTGCAAAGTTTAAGACCATCACTCAGCAGCCCCGTGGTCACCCCTGTCCCCAAGTGCCACACCTGCAGGTTCTGAGCACTTCAGGTGGCTCCAGCACTGCCCTGCTCCAATGCCTGACAATCTTTTCCACGGGGACATTTCCCTTAATGTCCCCCTGAACCTCCCACGGTGGCACTGAGGCCACTCCCTGTTGTCCTGTCCAGTGCAGACCTGTGGCAAGACCCAAAA
This sequence comes from Erithacus rubecula, assembly GCF_903797595.1. Classification (NCBI taxonomy): domain Eukaryota; kingdom Metazoa; phylum Chordata; class Aves; order Passeriformes; family Muscicapidae; genus Erithacus; species Erithacus rubecula. The sequence goes on along the minus strand of NC_136660.1, from coordinate 34,074,572 downwards.
ATAACCCCCAGGATTCCAAAGATTGGGATTTTCTCCACCAAAAGCATCTTTTTGCTGCTCAGGCTGCAAGGTTTGGCACACCACAGACTCCATCACACAAAGACCTCTCCCAGGGCAGATTTTCAGGATAATCCCCAGCAGAAGAGATAAATGGTGTGACTTCCACAGGGTGGGATCCAACCCAAATCCTCCTGATTCATCATGAGCTGTTAACAGCAGTGGTAATGAGCATGCACTAAACATTCCATAAAATATGTAAAGCCTGGATGGCACTCAATAGATCTTGGCAAGTGCCTCGTTTAACCTTCACAGCTCATGAAAAACTGCTCCAACTTCCCCTCTCAGACATGAAAACCATTGATTGTTTACAGCTCTGCATGACCTTTAGTGACAAGGGAGGAAAAGGATGAGATATTCGGGTGTAATTCAATCATGAAATATGCTCCAAATTAGGTGGGGTTGCAGAATGCTCATGTGGCTCCTGTACATTTATTTCAGTCTCATCCGAGTCTTTGGAGAAGGTGTGTGGGAAACTATTTCAAAGTGCAGATAAACTGTTAATGTCTGGGAGACAGCAGGGCTGAAAAGTTGCTCATAACTATAAAATCTATAATTAATTTAGAAAACATCAGCTGAACGACACTTTTGCTGTTATGGATGTGCAGCACATGCACCAGGATCCTCTGCTAGAAGAGCTGTGCAAGGATTTCTTCAACCTCCACAACACCAAATCTGTCTGACAGCACCTTCATCACCCACCTGGAGCCTGAGCCTCAGCGAGATCTTTGCTTCCCTGCTGATCCCACAGCAAGCAGCCCTTTGGGGGTTAAAACCAGGTTAAAAACAGGGCACAGGGGTTAAACAGGGCACAGGGGTTAAACAGGACACAGGTTAAACAGGGCACAGGGGTTAAACAGGGCACAGGGGTTAAACAGGACACAGGTTAAACAGGGCACAGGGGTTAAACAGGGCACAGGGGTTAAACAGGACACAGGTTAAACAGGGCACAGGGGTTAAACAGGACACAGGGATTAAACAGGGCACTGATTAAACAGGACACAGGGATTAAACAAGACACAGGGATTAAACAGGACACAGGGATTAAACAGGACACAGGTTAAACAGGACACAGGGGTTAAACAGGACACAGAGATTAAACAGGACACAGGGATTAAACAGGACACAGGTTAAACAGGACACAGGGATTAAACAGGGCACGGGGATTAAACAGGACACAGGGGTTAAACAGGACACAGGGATTAAACAGGACACAGGTTAAACAGGACACGGGTTAAACAGGGCACAGGGATTAAACAGGACACAGGGGTTAAAAACAGGACAATCACCTTTCCTCTCCTCTGGGATCTCATTCCTCCTCCTTTTCTCATTTTATTTCACTTCAAACCCTCTCACCACCCAAACTCCACCTCCTGTGACAGGGAATTGTTGTCTCTTCCTACAAACCTGTAATTACCAGGCACGACTGAGCCCTGAAATGGATTTTTTGGGAGGACAATGCTGCAGAAACACCTGGAATGGGCTGTGCCAGGAGATACCCTTTGCCCAGACCCTGCTCAGCACCATCCTCCCTCTAAAATCAGTGCTCTGACTCACCCAAACGCCTCAATCCCAACTTTTATTATTATTTATGTCCCACTCTGTGTCTGTGTTTTATCATTTTCACTGCAGCTCCAGCATCAGTCACCTGTGGAAATCAGAGTTCCCTTCCACAGGTGTTGGTTTGGAAAGACTCCAGAATGTCTCCCAAAATAAAACCTGCAGACTTTGAGGCTGGATGAGCTTCTCTGAAATGGGACTGAAAGCTTTTGAAGCAAACAGGATCACAGAAATACAGAGTGAATGTCTCAATCTTCCTGCAAACAGGATCACAGAATCACACTAAATATTTAAATCTAATGCAAACAGGATCACAGTGTGAATGTTTGAATCTTCCTGCAAACAGGGTCACAAAATCATTCTGTGAATGTTTAAATGTGACTGCAAGCAGGATCAGAGAATCACACTGTAAATATTTAAATCTAATGCAAACAGGATTACAGTGTGAATATTTAATGCAAACAGGATCACAGATTCAAACTGTAAATATTTAAATCTTCCTGCAAACAAGATAAGAGAATCACACTAAATATTTAAATCTAATGCAAACAGGATCACAGTGTGAATGTTTGAATCTTCCTGCAAACAGAGTCACAGAACCACACTGTAAATGTTTAAATCTAATGCAAACAGGATCAGAAAATCATTCTGTGAATATTTCAATGTGACTGAAATCAGGATCACAGAATCACAGTGTGAATGTTTAAATCTTCCTGCAAATAGAATCACAGAGTGAAATTTAAATCTGACTGCAGACAGGATCACAGAATCACTCTGTGAATGTTTAAGTCAAATACAACAGGATCACAGACTCACACTCAGTATTTAAATCTAATGCAAACAGGATCACAGATTCAAATTGTATATATTGAAATCTTCCTGCAGACAGGATCACAGAATCACACTCAATATTTAAATCTAATGCCAATAGGATCACAGTGTGAAAGTTTCAATCTGACTGCAAACAGGAACTTTTAACTGCAATTAATTAATTATACAAGTTATATTGCTTCATATAAAACAACTTCAAGTAGTTTGGGTTTTCTCATGTTTAATCTTCATTATCAGAGCATTTTTTTTAGATAAGTGAGAAATTAGTGCTCCATTTGTTTCTTTTCGCTCAGACTTCATGTCACTGATCAACACCTTCCCCAAATCTCAGTCCAGCTGTTCTCAGATGCAGGATAAAATCCATTGTTGGGTTTGTTTTATGCACCACGTCACAGACACACATCCTTGAGGCCAGAGCACCCCAAATATCCGTGCAACTGGCACAGCTTCCCTGCCAAAATTCAGATATTCCCAAATAAATCACATCAGCAAGCTCTGCCCCCTTCCCAAGCTGCAAACAAAACCAGATTTACAGCTGGCTTGCCATGGAAAAGGATTGCTCAAGATAATTTTTCTCATTGATTTATTCCCCTGAGGTTTAAACTCTTGCTGTTTAAAGAGGAAATTTTAACATGGGGGCAAAGCTGTGTAGCCAGAGAATTTCGAGCTCAGCAGGGCTGTTTTCTAAATTCTAAATATTTCTAAATTCAAGTCTTAAGGCACGAGGAGACTCCAAGAATGAAAAGAGCAGACCCAGCCCAGGCCAGCTCCTAAAAATGATTTTTTTTTTTTTGAATCATCTGAGTTTCTTGGCTCAGGGAGTGGGATGTGCTCTCCCTCTAGAGTTGCTGCTGGAGCCCAGAGCTGCAGGGAGAGGAATCATCCTGCTTGTTGTTCTTACCCATTCAAACACTGAAGTGGCCTTGAAAATCCATTTCTGCATCAAATCCTACCAGCAGCATTTTATCCAGCCTTGACCAGGAGCCTGAGCACATCCCAGAGCCCCACAAGAAAATCACTCACAAATCTCGTGTTCCCACTGTCTCAGCACTCATTATCCTCAGCACATCCCCCTCTTCACTTCTGCCATTGTAATTCAATCAAGCAAATTCCCCCTGAAGAGTTTAATTAAAGCCCTCTCTGCTCAAAAAAAAAAAAAAAAAAAAAGCTGTAGGATTGCAGGATCACTCCGTGGAACTGCACAGGAATAAAAAGCATTTGCCTCATGCCCATTCAAACATCTGAAGTGCAGGCAGGAGGAGGGAAAAAAAAAAAAAAAAAAAAAAAAGAATAAATAAAAGCTGAAAACCTCACAGCAAAGGAGCTCTCCAGGAGGAGCCTGAGGAGGATCCTGGGCTCGGTCAGGAGATGGGGCCAAGAGCTCTGCCCTGCCCCTGGCACTGCAGAATGCCAGGGGGAGAATTGTTTTTATCCATCCTCCAGGGGTAATCTCCTTTTTGTTTTGTTTTGTTTTTTTTATCCATCCTCCAGGGGGAATCTCCTTTTTTTTTGTTTTGGTTTTTTTTTTTTTCCCCATCCTCCAGGGGTAATCTCTTGGTTTTTTGGGTTTTTTTGGGTTTTTTTTTGGGTTTTTTTTTGTTTTTTTCTTTTTTTTGTTTTTCCATCCTCCAGGGGTAATCTCTGCTTGGTTTTTTTGTTGGTTTTTTGTTGTTGTTGTTGTTTTTTGGGTTTTGGTTTGGTTTGGTTTGGGTTTTTTTTCTATCCTCCAGGAGTAATCCCTTTTTGTTTTTCGGAGTTTTTTTCCCCATCCTCCAGGGATAATCTCTTCTTGGTTTTTTGTAGTTTTTGTTTTGGCTTGGTTTTTTGTTTGTTTGTTTGGGTTTTTTTGCTTTTGTTTTTGTTTGTTTGTTTTTTGGGTTTTTTTTTTGTTTTGTTTTGTTTTTGTTTTTTTTTTTCCTATACTCCAGGAGTAATCCCTTTTTGGTTTCTTTGGGTTTTTTTCCCCATCCTCCAGGGGTAATCTCTTCTTGGGTTTTTTTGTTTTGTTTTCTGTTTTTTTTTTTTGTTGTTGGGGGTTTTTTGTTTGTTTGTTTGTTTGTTTGTTTGTTTGTTTTCCTCCAGGGATAATCTCTTTTTGGTTTTTTTGGTTTTTTCCCCATCCCAAATCCCTCAGACTGGGGAAAGCAGGAACTCCCTAAATCCAGAGCTGTGGGTGATGTCCCTCCCTGTGTCACACCCCAGATCAGAAATCTGCAGCTCCCAAAAATCCTCCTAAACGCTCCAATTGCTTCAGGGGGTGCAAAGCTCCTCGTTTGTAACGCAGGCAGAGATTTAACCACGGGATGGGTTTTCCTCAGAAGTGTCTAAAGGTTCCTAAAAGGCTTTGAGCATGAAAGGGAATGGGAGATCAGGCTGGAATTGTGCCTGATGTTTCTGGTAATTAGAGAATTTTCCCTTCCCTCTGGAAATGGGGATCATTAGGGGAGCCTGGGAAGGAGGAGATGAGCTCAGCTCATCCACATAACAGCTCCTCAACACCCAGCTCTAATCACCAGCATGGCAATGCTGGCAAGGAAATAGAAAAACCTTAGGAGTGCCTAGATGGAAAGGATGAAATAGTAAAACCTTACAAATATGATTGCTTAGGTTGTAAGAATATAGAAACCATAAGCAAAATTGAAATGAAAGCCAATTTAGAGACACCAACCTCAGTTACTAAATAACTATAACAATAGGATGGGCAGCTGAAGGTAATCCCCTCTGGATGGAACAGTGGCTGCTGCTGGAGGTCCAAAGGTCAAAGAAAACAGTTTTTAGAGTTTGAAGTATAACACACAATGGTAATGTAAGGATTCTTGTAGGCTGTGTGTAAATGTGATAGAATTTGTATCTCGTGTTGGATTGGTTAGTGGGAATTAGAATATTCATCATAGAAGAAGATTTATTGTATTGTAAAGGAGAAATTGCTCTCCTACTCTCTGACCCCCTTGCTCTTCCTTCTCTTACTCTCCATGCTCTGCACTCTCTCTCACACCCACGCCCTTATAATAAACTACAAACCTTGAAAACAAAAAATAAAGAGTTCCTGAGTCTGTCCAGTGACCGTCCAACCAACAGTATAACTCCACCTGGCACAGCCTGGAATAACAAAGCCAAGCTTGAATTTAATCCTGCCTGACCTGGCTCTGCAAGGACCTCTCTGACCACCCTGCCAGGGAGTTTAGGTACAAAAAGAGCAAAAAAAGTGCTGCAAAAACAGCAGAAAGAAACTTCCCTTGGCAAATCTCTGCAGCATTAATCAAGACAACATAAATGTTGGTTTGAAGGGAGGGCAATTTGGCTCCACATCACCCAAACCCAGCATTTCCCAACATCCTGAAAGCCTTTCCAGCCAAAACAGCCTCTTAAGCTGTCATGTGCTGCCTCAAACCATCTCAGACCCAGCCACTGATCCCTCATGAAAGAATCTCTCTGGTGAAAGGGACTCTCAGGGCCGTGGCTAAAAATTTAATGATTCAATTATTTGGTATCATTTTAATGAAGTCATTTTGAGAACTCGACATTGATGCCACCTGTGGAACCTCTTTTGTATTTTTTATGAATTAGGGGCTTATTCAGGTCTGAGATTGGTGTTTCCAGCAGCTCTTTTGTGCAGTTATTTACAATTCAGCTTAATTACAGCATCCTGCAAGCTCAGCTGTCAGCCCTGACGTTATATAACCCTCTTTAAAAGAAACAGATTATTTAATACAGGAATGGGAAACTGTGACAAAAATCCAGAGAATGAAACAGAAATTTATCTTTCTGAACACATTTTCATTACCCCATAAATTTCCCTCCAAGCTTTGGGAGGCAAACAGGGCTCTGTTGAATTTACAGAATTATGTTATTCCAATTATACAATGGAATAAAAGGTAAAAGTCTGTTTGATCCCTGTGTTCTAACATGAGGTTTCTAAAGAAGTTTCAAAATGCCAAGTGCAATGTTGGTTTTGCACAACAACTGGGATTGTTGAGATTGATGATACCTCTTTTAATTTAAAAAAAGAAAAAAAGATGGAGAAATTAAATGTCAAAATTAAATATCAAAATAAGCATTTAAAAAAATAGACCCCATCTTCATTTTCACTGTGCAACAACTTTATTCAAAGCTCTCTGATGGAATAAATGTTTTAAAGGTGAGGTTAAAAATTGGGCTGTTCAAGATGCAGCCCCACAATGTCAGGTATTTTCATTTTCCACCAGTGGAATAATGAAGGGCTCTCCCATCTGTTAAACCAGCACAGGATGTGATCTCTCTCACTGGGATCAATGGAACCCCTTAATAACAATGCAGAGAAATCTCCCAAATAAACTGAAGGACTGCACAGCTGAAGAAGAGAAGGAAAAAAAACCAGGAGGGCAAAGAGAGGACTTTTGTTGATTTTCAGCTCCTTTGGAATTCATCCATACTTGACCTGAGAGAATATGAATATTAAAATTGTATGAAGGTAGGTGAGGAAAAAAAACACAAAATGCCAGAGTTATAAGAGGAAACACTGAGTCGTAAAGGGGAAATAAAAAGCCATTTAAGTGGCTTTAATGCTGAATTGAATCCTTATGAAGGTTTATTAATGATCTGTGGAATTTCTGTATTAAATTCATATTCAGACAAAGCTTCCATGCAGAAGGGTTTTCCCACTCGGGGCAATCACAGGAAGGACCCCAAACTGCCCTAATTGAGTGGGATTGCTCCAAAAAAACAACATGGAACAGAAAAGAACAGGCTGGAAAGGCTCAGCACAAACTGGGCAGGGGGGAGGCAGGGCTGGAGCATCTGCTGGGAAATGCAATTCTGTGCTGGGCTGGTGTGCCCAGCAGTGTGTGTTCTGTCCCATCTGCTGAAGGTGGGGCAGTGCCCCTGATCTCCTGGCACACATTATCTGCTCATGGGCCATCTTTAAACCAGCTGGGCAATCATCTTTATCTTCCCACAGCCCATCCTCCCTCCAGGAGATATCTCCTGTTCATGGCCACTGAGTCCCAGGGCATGGCTGATAAAATTCCATCATCCCACTGGGAGATGCTCCAGCCAGGGCAGGAGCCAAGCCTTTCCTACCCAGAGAAAAACTGAGATTTTGGGCACCAAGGCACCTTCTTTGCACTGGATTCCAGAGGCAAACCAGACCCTTGCACATCATCCCTGGAGCTTCAGAGGAAACTGCCCCTTCTCCAGGAGCACTGCTCCAGCTGAGCCACATCTGCCCCTGCAGGAGGATGCAGCACCATGGAATGGGACTGTGCCACCACCCTGACTGACTGACTGTGCCAGCTTGGATTCTGACTCTGGCAGGGTTGGGATTGTTCTGTGTAATACTGCATTGCTATTTTAATTTTCCTGGTAAAGAACTGTTATTCCTAATTTCCTATTTTTGCCTGAGAGCCCTTTAATTTCAAAATTATAATAATAATTTGGAGGGAGGGGTTTACATTCTCCAAAGAGAAGTTTCTGTCTTTATTGACAGACACCTGTCCTCCAAACCAGGATAACTTCAAAGCAATTCCAGCCCAAACCCAGGAGAGCAAAACAACCCTGGAGCCCAGGATCAGAGGGTGCAGGGGCAGCACTTGATGCTGCTCTGCCAAATCAAAAAGAGCATCAAAGGGAATTTCCCCATCAGTGGGACACAGGGATGAGGAATTCTCACTCCAGCTCTGATGTTTAGAATGGTTCTGCTCTGAGTTTTCAGCCCATGACAGAGATGACAGTGCAGAGATAAACCCCACAGCAGGACTGTTGGAGTCAGTGAGTCAGGGGTCTGAATCCCTCAGGGAGAAATCAGAGTGCAGGGATTGAATTAAAGCCTGTGGATGATTGAAGTACATTAACCCACTCACACATAAAGTAGATGTTTAAGTTAATAAATCAGTAAGTTTTAGGCTGAGTTCTGATGCTTTTAGTGAGTGAAAGGTTTCAAATGCCAGAGCAGCAGTGAGTGTTCTAGTGAGAGTTGGAACACACTGATATCTGAGTGGAGGCTCCAGGCCACAGCTGCAGACAGGACTGAGACATAACAGAGTTATAGTGAGAATATTGCTGACATTTCAGATAGAAGAAGACAGTTTGTATGTGTAGTTCTTTACATAACCTGGTGTGCTGAGAAATTAGGATTTTAACAGGTTAAGGGGTGCTGGTCTGAGTTTGTTGGAAAAATCCTATATAAGAGTTTGTATTGGGAGAGTTGGTGCTATTAAGCCATTTTTGCTTTTAGCCATTGGTTTTTGCTTTTCTTTTTTTTTTGCTGCCACTGCTTTTGCCATTGCCTGTCTGTGCATTGTTGAGACTGATGTGCTCTGTAATAAGATGTGCTTTGTAATAAATAACTTTCTAACTATCAGCTGCTTTGTTTATTTAAGACAACCTGACAAGTAGGAGCCAGGAGTGGGTGCTGGGAGCACTGGAGATTCAGAGAACCCCAGACAGGGCAGGATCCCAGGCTGGGCTGGGGGTTGGAACCTGAAATCCTGCACCCCCAGCCTGGCCCTGAGGATCCAGCACAGGGATTTCTGCACCACCAGGACCTGGGGCTGTGCTGGGGGTCTGGGGGGGCAGGAGCTGCTGAAGCAGCTTTTCCTGGGATTGGAGCAGTCAAAGGACATTTCTCAAAGGCTGGTGCTGCCGTGGGGCTGATGATTCCTGACTGATTGAGGCTCTGCAGGATTCTCTGCTGAGGGCTCCTGCTGTGTCACCCAGGAGGAGATGTCACGCTCAGAGCCACCCCAGGGTGACACCCAGGGTGACACACCAAGTGTGGCAGCCTGTGCCTGCTCCAAACCCCAGGGCAAGGGGGTGTTTGACAAAACACAGAATCCCTGGGGGTGGAAAAACTCCCAGAACTGAGTCCCAGCTGTGCCCATCCCCAGCCTGTCCCTGTGTCACCTCCAGGAATTCCTGGGACACTCCAGGGATGGGGATCCAGCCCTGCCTGGGTCTGTTTGATCTTTGTTCCTTGGCCTCATCTGGGGGGAGATCTCCTGTCAGGGACACCCAAAACCAGCAGTGAGTTCTGAAAAAACAGGCAAATAAATCCTGAAAAGGGGGTTTATATTCTCTTAAATCTGCATTTCTTTATCTCAGAATCCCAGAATGATTGAGAGGGACCATAAAGCCCATCCCATTCCACCCTGCCATGGACAGCAGCACCTCCCACTACATTAAAAACCTGAATTATTTCCATATCCTGTGTAACTTAATGAACTTCACAAACATACAAGCCCCAGGGTGAACAAAAACTCCCCAGAAGCAAACAAAACAATTTTTCCCAAACTTTGCTTAAGCAGCAAGGTCAAAATCTGGAGGTGGCCTTGTTGATGTCACTTGGAAATGATGGATTTTGACATCTAAATGTGAGGATTCATTTCCTGACCTGAAAAACCCCACGTGGCACCCAGCATGAGCAGTTCATTCAAAGAGGGGTCATTAAAAATGCAAACAAATCAAGCAAGGAACCCTGAGGATCAGACAAAGGTGTGCTGAGAATATGAAAATACATTTTCATATTTTTAGATAAGATACAAAAACCTATAAAACCACTCTTAAAAATACATATAAATAGCCTGTGATTTAACTTTATACATCAATAATATATAAATAATAAGGGTTTTAAATTCACTCATGGCTGAGCAATCAAGGAGAAAGCAACTCCTGAAGACTCAGGACTACCAGAACTCCCTGTTACACATTTTAAAAGCAAGCAGCAATTACCAAGTTGCCTGATCAAAGCTTTTAATGCTGAATTTTCAAAGCAATTTGTAACCATTAAGCAAATGTTTCAGCTCATGGGCAAGGCAAACATTGCTGTGCAGCTTCACTGAAGAGTTAAATTTGAGTAAAAGAGAAAAATGAAACTTTTCCAGGGTTATGCAAAGAATTGGTATCATTTGAACCAGAGCTTAAAGCCCCAGTTCATCCTTCTCTGCCTTGGAGAGATGTGGAAGCTCCTGCCCTCCATGTAATTGTTTTTGTGATAATATTTGCATTAATTTATTGAGCAGGAGAAGAGTCACACTTGGAAATATCAGCACCAGTCCAGAAAACCATTATGAGAAGCAATTACTGCAGGTTACTGATTTGGAGCATCAGGGGAGATGGATGAACTCTGGGCTTGGATTTAAATTTAAAACAAGAATTCTGTTAGACCCTGCACGTCAGATTAATGCTCATAAAGCTCTGGAGGGGTTTGGTGCCTCTGGGCTGGACAGGAGGGAAAACCAGGATTGTGCTGAGCCTGGTTCCTCATCCCCCAGGAACCACCTGGGTTTGTGGGAAAAGCTGTGGGAAGGGTTTAGGAGCAGCATCACTCCCAAAATAGAAAAAAAACCCAAAACCCAGTTTAGCCAGGATCAAAATCCAGGTGAAAAGTGGCAGAAAGTTCTCAGGAAATTGGGGATTATCTTCAGCTCTGGGGGTGGTGGGAGCAACAAAGCTCCTGAATCCCCAAACCTCAGGTTCACACCAGGGATTTCCCAATTTCCCACCTGAATCCCCAGATTTGGATCAGGGATTTCCCATTTTCCCATTAAATCCCAAACCCCAGATTGGATCAGGGATTTCCCATTTTCCCATTAAATCCCCAAACCCCAGATTTGGATCAGGGATTTCCCATTTTCCCATTAAATCCCAAACCCCAGATTTGGATCAGGGATTTCCCATTTTCCTGCCTGAATCCTCAAACCCCAGATTTGGATCAGGGATTTCCCATTTTTCCATTAAATCCCCAAACCCCAGATTGGATCAGGGATTTCCCATTTTTCCATTAAATCCCCAAACCCCAGATTGGATCAGGGATTTCCCATTTTCCCATTAAATCCCCAAACCCCAGATTTGGATCAGGGATTTCCCATTTTCCCACTCAATCCCCAAACCCCAGATTGGATCAGGGATTTCCCATTTTTCCATTAAATCCCAAACCCCAGATTTGGATCAAGGATTTCCCATTTTCCCATTAAATCCCCAAATCCCAGATTTGGATCAGGGATTTCCCATTTTCCCATTAAATCCCCAAACCCCAGATTTGGGTCAGGGATTTCCCATTTTCCCACCTTTGGGAGGACTACTAGGAGTAAAGAGTTAGTAGTAGATTACTCCAGAAAATAATTTAATTCCACCTAAATTAAAGGGGGTAACCCTCAAACAGCATCTCAGGTGTGAGGAGGTGGAAAAATCTGGTTCCTCTAGGTGATAATTCAGCTGTGAACACATCCAGCTGCTCTGGAAAAATTAAAAAATAATAAAAATTAAACACTCAAATTTCGGAGAATCCCAGACTGGTTTGGGTTGGAAATCCAATCCCCATCCAGCCCCTCTCCAGGTATGGCTGGGTAGGAATCTCATAGCAGAAATATTCACTTTTTTCATGGAGCATGCAAAAATGAAAAGGATTAGTGCTTAATGGATGATCTTTCATCATCTGAATTTTAAATTAATTTTAGAGCAGCTTCATTATCTGCTCAGTGGAGCTTTATTTGTAGCAATGCTTCTTCCAGCAGCCCAATGAGAGGTCAGCACGGATAAAAAAATGGGATTTGGTTAAAATTGAACTGCCCAGGAAATCAGAAAAAAGGAAATTGTGGGGTTGGAGGAATTATCACCAATTTCAGAGCAACAACGGAGGGGCAGGGATGGAGATCCAGAATTCCCAGTAAAGAATTCCTGTGGGATGGAGATCCAGAATTCCCAGTAAAGAATTCCTGTGGGATGGAGATCCAGAATTTCCAGTAAAGAATTCCTGTGGGATGGAGATCCAGAATTCCCAGTAAAGAATTCCTGTGGGATGGAGATCCAGAATTCCCAGTAAAGAATTCCTGTGGGATGGAGATCCAGAATTCCCAGTAAAGAATTCCTGTGGGATGGAGATCCAAAATTCCCAGTAAAGAATTCCTGTGGGATGGAGATCCAAAATTCCCAGGGGAGAATTCCTGTGGGATGGAGATCTAGAATTCCCAGTAAAGAATTCCTGTGGGATGGAGATCCAGAATTCCCAGTAAAGAATTCCTGTGGGATGGAGAACCAGAATTCCCAGTAAAGAATTCCTGTGGGATGGAGATCCAAAATTCCCAGTAAAGAATTCCTGTGGGATGGAGATCCAGAATTCCCAGTAAAGAATTCCTGTGGGATGGAGATCCAGAATTCCCAGGGGAGAATTCCTGTGGGATGGAGATCCAGAATTCCCAGTAAAGAATTCCTGTGGGATGGAGATCCAGAATTCCCAGTAAAGAATTCCTGTGGGATGGAGATCCAAAATTCCCAGTAAAGAATTCCTGTGGGATGGAGATCCAAAATTCCCAGGGGAGAATTCCTGTGGGATGGAGATCTAGAATTCCCAGTAAAGAATTCCTGTGGGATGGAGATCCAGAATTCCCAGTAAAGAATTCCTGTGGGATGGAGATCCAGAATTCCCAGTAAAGAATTCCTGTGGGATGGAGAACCAGAATTCCCAGTAAAGAATTCCTGTGGGATGGAGATCCAAAATTCCCAGTAAAGAATTCCTGTGGGATGGAGATCCAGAATTCCCAGTAAAGAATTCCTGTGGGATGGAGATCCAGAATTTCCAGTAAAGAATTCCTGTGGGATGGAGATCCAGAATTCCCAGTAAAGAATTCCTGTGGGATGGAGATCCAAAATTCCCAGTAAAGAATTCCTGTGGGATGGAGATCCAGAATTCCCAGTAAAGAATTCCTGTGGGATGGAGATCCAGAATTCCCAGTAAAGAATTCCTGTGGGATGGAGATCCAGAATTCCCAGGGGAGAATTCCTGTGGAATGGAGATCCAAAATTCCCAGTAAAGAATTCCTGTGGGATGGAGATCCAAAATTCCCCAGAATCCCCCATCCATGGAGTTTTGGCACAGCATTGCCAAAATGAACCTGCTGGGAAAAAAAAAGAGGGAAGGGAAAACAATGTGGTGGAAAAGCAGCTCTGGAATGTGGGGTGGGAAAAGGTAAAAGCAGGAACCTGCACGCCCAGAGTTGATTTTTGAGGGTAAATCAGGTAAATAAATACAGGAATGTTCCCTTTGGGATCCACAGGGTTGGGTTTTCCTGCAGGATTTCAATAAAATGAAGAATTTATGGATACAAATGGAGCCCAGCCCTGCCCTAAACCCCACAGGGGCTTCAGGTTCAAACACTGTCCAGTGAGGTTTGCTCTGGGTGCTTTTCAGTTTGTTTGGGGTTTTGAGTTTGTTTGGGGGTTTTGTGTTTGCTTTGGGGTTTTGAGTTTGCTTTGGGGGTTTTGAGTTTGTTTTGGGGTTTTGAGTTTGTTCGGGGGTTTTGAGTTTGCTTTGGGGGTTTTGAGTTTGTTTTGGGGTTTTGAGTTTGCTTTGTGGGTTTTTGTTTGCTTTGGGGTTTTGAGTTTGTTTGGGGGTTTTGTGTTTGCTTTGGGGTTTTGAGTTTGTTTGGGGGTTTTGTGTTTGCTTTGGGGTTTTGAGTTTGCTTTGGGGTTTTGAGTTTGTTTGGGGGTTTTGTGTTTGCTTTGGGGTTTTGAGTTTGCTTTGTGGTTTTGAGCTTTTTTAGGAGTTTTCAGTTTTCTTTGGGGTTTTGAGTGTTTAAGCCAGAAATGCTGGAGCAGCTCTGGGAATTTGGAAATCCCATATCCCAACACTTCTCCTGCATCCCCTGGCATCAGCTGCTATTTACAGGCAAAATAAATATTTCAATTTCCTCCTCTGTGCTGGGAAACTTTTCCCTGTCTCTGCCATTCCTGGAGGGTTTATTCCTCCTTTTTCCATCCCCCTGGAATGAGCTGCCAGCCCCTTCTCCCTGCCCTGCCTGGGATTTTCTCACTGCCAAAATCTGCCTGCACAAAACTTTCCAGCCAGGGCCACTGGTTTGGTTCCTGCCAAAAGCCCAGGCTGGAATGAGGGGGAGGGCAAGGACAGGGAAATGACTGCAGGGTTTTTACATTTTTCCCTGGAATTATTCCCACTCTGGAAAATGAAGCAAGTTCTGCCATCTGCCCACAAACCTCTCTCCTTTTCCAGCTCTGACTTTGCTGCTGGTCTCCATAAATCCCAAATTCTGGTGGAAATGACAAGGGCCCAAAGGGTTAAATGCAGGTGGATGAGGGCAGCTCAAAGCACAGGGGCTGGGAAAAGAGAGTGGAGAGAAAATTCCCACCAAACCCCCCCCCAGTTCATTTCCAAACCATTTTGTTCTTCCACCAGTTAAACCCCAGTTTTCTTTCCCAAATCCCTCACTCCTGATCCAGCCACTGACACCAATTTACTCCTCAAAAACAGAAGAACAAACATTTTGGGAAGGCTGACCCCTCCCAGGCACCCCAATGGCCCCATTTCACTGCTGCATTATCCAATTCCACTGCAATTATTGACCTTATTTCATATTTTAATGCAATTACACTCGACCTTTGCTCTAATAAATTCCTGAACCAGGAATTCAGACAAGAAATCCAAACCCTCTGAGCCTGCAAAGGAGAAAATGCTGAGAGAAAGGTGATGGTGCTCAAGGAGCTCTGCTCCCAAATCAATACAGAATACATTCATAAATTAACAATCACTCCAGACTCAAACACTCATTGCTGGAGGAATGCTGCATAATTAAACCACGGGAATGAAGAACTAATTAAAATTTAATTTTCATTTTTGGTTCTGTTTTAAGCCTTTGGTTAAAAAAATAACTTGGCTACCTGACTTGATTTCTGCTGGAGGTTACTCTGGTCATGACTCCAAACATTGCAATTTTTAAATGGATTTGGAGGAAAGGGAAAGGGAAAGGGAAAGGGAAAGGGAAAGGGAAAGGGAAAGGGAAAGGGAAAGGGAAAGGGAAAGGGAAAGGGAAAGGGAAAAGGGAAAGGGAAGGGAAAGGGAAAGGAAAGGAAAGGAAAGGAAAGGAAAGGAAAGGAAAGGAAAGGAAAGGAAAGGAAAGGAAAGGAAAGGAAAAAAGGAAAGGAAAGGAAAGGAAAGGAAAGGAAAGGAAAGGAAAGGAAAGGAAAGGAAAGGAAAGGAAACGAAAGGAAAGGAAAGGAAAGGAAAAGGAAGAAGAAACCCCAAAGTAAATAGTGCATTTGAAATTCTAAAAATGAAAACTCAGAAAACACCTCCAAGATCATCCAGCCCAACCTTTGACCTTGTCCACTAAACCAAATCAACTTCTCTAAAATCATCCAGCAACTCCTCACAAATCTCTTGGCTGTTCTGCTGATTTCCTGGGATAAATTCCAAACCAGCCTTGCCTTGAAATGCCAGATTCCAAATCTCTCTCTTAGCTCTCATACAGGGATGGGAGGAACGAGGAGCAGCCACACAGAGAGAAACTTGAGGAAATGAGTTCCATTAACAGCCCTTCCACAGGGCTGAAATACAGAATTCATCCTTTTGGGAATACCTGGGAGTTATACACTGAATTCTGAGCTGTTTTGGGCAGGATTGTTCCAGGTGCAGAAAAATGGAAATGGGTTTGGGGAGGCACCAGCAGAGGACACAAGTGTCTGTGTCAGGAGGTCACATCATTGGTGATTTGCTGCACAGGTCAAGGCTGGATATCGAATTTCCCTCAGTTTTGCTCACTGCAGTTAAAAATATCTTTTCAGCAGAGAAAGAAAATGAAGGAAAGCAAGGGGGAAGAGGAAAGGGAGGGAGGGAGGAGAGAAATGGGAAGGGAAGGGGAAGAGGAAGAGAATGAGAGAAAGAAAATGAGAGAAAGAGAATGAGAGAGAGAATGAGAGAGAAAGAGAGAAAGAGGGAGAAAGAGAAAGAGAGAAAGAATGAGAGAGAGAAAGAGAGAGAAAGAGAGGAAGAGAGAGGAAGAGAGAAAGAGAGAGAGAAGAAGGAAGAAAAGAGAAAGGGAGAAATGGAAAGAAGAAATGGAAAAGGAGAAAAGGAAAGGGGGGGGAAAAAGAGGAAGAGAAAAGGAGAAGGAGGGGAAGAGAAGGAGGATGGAGAAAAGAGAGAGGGAAAAGGGAGAAAAGGAAAAGAGAAAAGGAAATGGGAACGGAGAAGGAGATAGGGAAAAAAAGAGGAAGAGAAAAGGAGAAGGAGGAGAAGGAGGAGAGATATCCCCCAGATAATGACCCAGAGTGCAAAGGAGTTGGAAAACCTGAAAGCAAATCCCTCCCAGCCAGCTGTGCCCGGGGTCTGGGACAGATGTGGGGCTGCTCCCACACCCAGGCTGATGATGGTGTAAAACATCACATCCACCAAATGTGCTTTACCACAAACCTGGCTGCGTTTGCACAGGTGCAAAAAGAGTCTGCTCAGTTGAGCTGACACGGGAGGTTTTATTGAGATAATAAAAGGAACTATCAGGAAAAATAAAAGATAGATCCTGGCTGGAATCAATCAAAAAAGCCTTGAAGAGTGTAACAGAAAAGCCAGGCAAGCCTGCCTGCCAATTCAGGAGTTTAAAGGAGGCAGAAAAATACATTTCAATTATGCAATCAAAGATCACTGAACAATCCAAAGGCTATAAAAACCAGGGGCTGAAATATTAAAATAGATAAATCTGAAATAACCCCAAAGACAGGCAGCTCAATAAAGACAACACCAGGGAGAAGTAATTACAGGGGGAGAACTGAGCAGTTTGTGAATGAGCTCCGTGGATTTGTGCAGGAATTCTTCTGAAGGAATAAAAAAGTGCAAGAAAGGAAAAAAAAGCAGTGAAAGAACAAGGAGTCATTATGGATTGAAAAGGAATATTGATAATGGGAAGGGGTTTGGAGCGTGAAGAGGAAAAGGGAAAGGGCAGGTGAAGTTAAAAGTCATTTTGGGAATGAAGAGAAGGATAATTGTTTATCTTTAGGAGATAACAAAATTCTGATGTGCAGGAAAACTTGAAGATTTTCACAGAGGACATGAAATTCCTTTTCCCTGAGTGTTGATTGAACATTTATTGGTGCAAATCTGGCTTTTCCTGCTTTTCAGGTGGTCTCCAGCATTTCCTCCTCCTCCCCTGGGGTTTTAGATTCCAAGGATTCCCTGCCCCACTGGAGGCTGGAGCAGCAATGATTCATTTCCAGGTCACAGCTCCAGGGCAGTGATGGAGCTGCTGGACAATGATGCAAAAAATCAGTTTTTTTATGAGGAATTCCTATTATGAGGAATAGGAAAAATCAACCTGAGAGCTGGAATTTGGGACCACAAACCCAAAACATGGAATCCCAGCTCCCAAAATCCACTCCAGCTTTGAATATTGATAAAGGAACTGGCAGGACCTTGGCTCCATCACAGCAGGAAAATTTCCTTTTTCCCCTCATTTTTGTGGGAAGCTGAGTCCCTGCCAACCCTTCCATGAGGAAATTCTCCCTGATACCCAACCCAACCCCCCCCCTGCTGCAGCTTTAGGCTTTTTTCTCATAATCCCATTTTGACACAGATCTGTGAGGAGAAATCCTCTCCTGGCTGCCAGAGCTGTGGTCAAGTGGCTTCATTAAAATTATTTCAAGAGGGAACTCCAGTGTTTGCAGAGTGCCAAATAAACCTCGAGGACACTCCTAATTTTTCTATTGGGGATATATTTGAGCTAATTAAATTCCTGAAAAGGAACATCTTTAAGCCTGGTCAAATTAAAGAATGTACAAGCACAGCTTTTCCTTTCTCAGTGTGATAAAGGCAAAAAAAACCTCTGTAATTTTATTGTTTCTCTTTTTTTTTTTTTTCAGGTTGAAGGTGCTGGGAGCTGCCAGAGCCACTGATTCCAATTTGTGTTTCTCCATCTGCATGGAAAATCCATCTGCTTGCAGAAATTGTATTTACACAGCCCATAATCCTGAGCAGCCTCAGATATTGGGGACTGAGGCTCTAACGACATTGGAAACCATTTTTATTAAGAGGCAGAAATTGAATTAGGTAATTATATTTATTGATGGGAAATTAAATTTAACAACTGTGAATTGCCTTAAGTGGGTGTAGCCAGATTTTCATTTCCCCAGATGTGAGGAGTTGCTGCTTTAGGGGATTGTTCTCAGCTCAGGAGGTGACCCTGGGGTCTGGGTGGGAAAAGGGGATTTTGGATCCCAGCACCTGCCTGGATTTCCCTTCCTGCATGAAACAAATCTGTTTTCTCTTTTAACAGCCTTCCAGAGGTTCAGTGTCCTGGAGCAGAACTGCAAACCTGCTCCTTTCCCAAAATTCCCTCTCTGTGTCCCATTTCCAAGCCTGTGCAGAAGTTTCCACACCAGGGATCGATTTTGAACCTCAGCTTGGGAATGGCACAAAAATTCAGGCACTGAGTGACTGAAAAGGAATGAGTGAAAATCCATCAGTGCCTGCTGCTGCCACCTCCAATCCCAACCAGGAGCACCAGGAGAGCAGGACAAGAGGGGACAGGGAATGAAGGCAGTCTTAAAAACCACTAAACCACAGCAAACTTAGCAGAATACAAATCACAGCTCTACCACAGCTGCTGTGGAGCTTTTAATTGCTTTTAAGGGAAACAAATCCCCGTGGGCTGGGAAGATGGGACAGCTTGAGGTCTGGAGTCATTTACCAAGTCTATTGTTCTGAGGTGCCTTCAGGCAGAATCACTTCTCTCTTAGCAGGGCTTTGTTTTTTTTTTTTTCCTTTGTTTTAATATTATTTAGCAGTGGGAAGCATCATTCCAGCCTGCCATGCTCAAATTTGTCTGTTTTCCTGGCCAATTAGGCCAGTCCTGATGGGATGGGGAGGATGCTCTCAGCAGGGCAGGGACCCCCCAAACCCCACCTGCAGCTTCCACCTGCTGGGAATGCATTTTCCAGCTGAACAAAAAGTGGTATTTGCTCCTTTTCCAGCATAGGAAGCTCCCTGGGGAGTCCCAGCAGAGAGGAAAAGGAGAAATGCACATTTTGTCACCCAAACTCCAAAGGGAATCTTTGCTTCACCCCATTTCTCTCCTTGCACAAACTCTGTTCTCTTCATCTCTCCCCATTCCCAGTCACTGGACCCATGTCCCAGGTTTTCATTTGGAAAATCAGACTCCAGACTCAGCCTCGAGCAAAATCCAGATAAAAATGGTAAAAGGGATCCCAAAAATCCCAGGAAGAACCCCAAGAATCCTCATTTCCTTGGGGAAGCAAGGCAGGGGTCCCTCCTGGGGAATGTTTAAAGTTATTTTAACCCAGGGCTGGTTCCTGCAGATCAGAGCCAAGAGATCCCAGGGAGAGCTGTGATTTTGGGAGGTTTTCTCTCTGTGCTTGGATTATTGGCATTTTCTGCCCATCAGAAATTCCCTGCCAGGAAGGGCTGGGCAGGAGAACACCTACATTTGTCTCTTCTGTCACCATTTTCATTATTGATGGGGCCTAATGCCAGCTGGGATCATCAATTAACTGACATCCACCAAAACTCCCCACAGTTCCCAATTCCTGGGAAGGTTTTGTAACAAGGACACTCCTTCCATCTTCCTTCACTCATCCTTTGTGTGAGGAGAACAAACAGCAGCTCAGGACCAGGTGTGTCCATCCATCCCTGAGTTTTGGGATCTGCAATCCCCTGCAAAACCCTTCCCTGATTCCCTTTCCTCTGCTTTATCTGCCACCAGGGGCTGTTTCTCATGGCAAAGCTGCTGCACTTCTTCACTTTTCCCCTTTTCTTCTCTCTGTCTTTCCCTTCTCCATAATTTATTCCTTAAAGATAACACCCCTGGCAATGAAGAACTGCAGCTGAACTCTGACAAACTGCCCAAGAGCTCCTCAGCCACTCTGAGGAGCTGCAATAAATCAGGTGTTTCACCCAGCCTGAACAGAAACCAGGCAGAAATAACTGCAAATGAAGTGACTTTGTCTTAAATGAACCAAGGCAGGGCTTGCTGATACTGTGGAAATATTGTTCCCTGAATTTCTTTACTCTCCATAAGTTTCTTCCTCATCTCACACTTGGAAAATCAGACTGCAGGCTCAGCCTCAAGCACAATCCAGATAAAAATGGTGAAAAGGATCCCCAGAATCCCAGGAAGGTGGGAGTCACTCCTGGGGAAGGCTTGGCAATGTGGTAAAGGTGTTTTAACCTTCAGAGCCCCTGGAGACTGTAAATGCAAATGCTGAAGTGCTCAGAACCTGCCACTTGCAGGTTTCAAATACACAGGAACACCTGGAAAAAAACAACCAAAAACAAAACAAAAACAAACAAAAAAAACCACAAAAAAACCCCAAAAAAAAAACCAATAAAAAACCAAAAAAAAAAACCAAAAAACAAAAAAAAAAAAAAAAAAAAACCAAACAAAAACCCAAGGAAAAAAAAAGAAAGTCCCCCAAAACAAAAACCAGGGATGACAATCTCTCCCTCTCAGAGGGTTCCCAAGAGCCCCTCAGCACTCAGAGAATTCCTCCCCTGGCATTTCTCCTCTCTCAGGCTGGTATTTTATCCCCAGTTTGCTGCCTGTACCTTGGCAGGAAGGTGCCCCTGGAGGAACTGGGCTCAGAAATGCCCATCAGAGGAGTTTATTGCTATTTACAATAATTATTATGAACCATCTCATGGAAAAGACCTGGCTTATCCTGACAGCCCCTGGGGCTGATGGCTCCAGTAAAGCATTTCTGCATGAGCTGGATGCTGGAAAATTCATGACAGAACTGATGGCTTGGAAGAGACTCCAGTTCCCAGAATTCAAATCTCATTTTCTGGGGCTATTTGATCCCAGCAAGGGCAGGCTAAACAAGGTAATTTGGTCCAAAGCCTGGAAAACACAACAGCAGCTGATTTACTCCACAGCCTCAGAAATGTTTTCACTCCAACCCTGGCAGACAAACTCAGAACTCAGCCCAGGATCTCCAGCAGAGCTGTAGAAACAATTGATTTTTCAGTTCAGTAGCCAAATTGGAAAAGTAAATAGTTTGAAATTACCCAGAATGGGGTTTTTTTGCTGGTGTTGAATTGAAACATAGGCTGAGGAGTGCAGGGGGGATTTTCCAGCCAGCACAGGGATGCTCAGGGCTGATTCCCAAAAAAAGGGCTCTGGCTCAGCCCATGGGTTCATTCAGATGAGAAAAGGCAGGAGCAGGGAATGGAATTATTGCTGAGAGAAATTCCCAGAAACAACTGCAGGGAGTGGCAGCCACACACATCCAGGGCGTTTTGCAGGCAGGAAAACCAGCAGGAAGGAACCAGGAAAAAGAATTTCTTTTTCCTGCTCAAACCAAGTAGACACGAGTGAGAGCTCTCAGACAAAGCCTGCTAAAACAATTAACCATAAATTGCAAATTATTGCTAAAAATTACTGAAATAATTAATTTGTTTTGGATTAGAAATGCAAAGTCTTTGAGTTCTGCTTTATAATTATTTAGAAATATCATAATCTCCTACAGATAATAAAAAATGTTTACCAAATACTTGGAGATGCTCTTTCCAGTATTTTCCGAAAACTAATCAAGTTCAAAATCCCAAGTTTCCTTTTATAAACAAGGTCATAAAATGCCTTAAAAATCTCCCAGGAAATTCATGGAAATTTATTCAGTCTGGTATGAGAGAGTAAATCTCTGTTATGCTTGTGGATCCTTCCCCAATCCATGTACATTTTAATTAAGCCCATTAATTTTACAGGATTGCTGCTTGTTTGTTGTTGGATTGTTGCTCTGAAGAAAGCTTTTTTTCAGCTTTTTTTCAATGGAAATTAAATTCCAAGAGCTTCAAAGTAAGTTTTTCTACAGCCAGCACTGAGAAACACAAAACATCTCCTGCTGCATAGAAAGCCTGGTTTGGTTTTCTCCTTTGCATAAGATAATGAAAAAAATATTTCTTTTATTATGGGTTCACTGAGAAAATCCATGTGCTTCTTCAAGCTCTGTGTCATTCCAAAGGATCCTGATCCATTAATAATATCTAAGATTATTGGAGGAATTTCCATGTGATTGTGGCTTCCAGGTCAAATTTCCTAAATTTCCAACTCTACCCTGACCTGGTTTGATTATTTGCAGCAACTCTTCAACCTCTGATATTCAATTTTATCTCAATTTTTTTCAGCACTCAGAAATTCAAAGCCAATTAAAACATCCTCAGGGAAAAATGACAAATATTCCATAAAACTGCTCAGGACTAGGATTGAGTGTTTAGAATCCTAAAATCATGGAATGCTTTGGGTTGGAAGGGACATAATCCCACCCAGTGCCACCTCCCACTGTCCCAGTGCTCCAACCCCAATGTCCAACCTGGATCCAATTTCTTTGGATATTATTCTCTCTATTAACACAAAAACTCATCACACAAAAAGTTCAGTGCAGCAGAATTGAAAATCTCTGTGTTTTCTATCCAAATTACTGTCAGCACTGGAAAAAAAAAAAAAAAAAAAAAAAAAAAAACCCAACAACCGAACAAAAAACAACTTACTTCAGTGTGGGGACTTAAATTGTCAGAAGAATTCCTTGTGTCTCCATAAAAGTACCATAAATCCTGGCAAAAGCCATTCTCTAGCCTAAACAACTCATTCTCCAGGTTGTGTTTTCCCAGGCTGCCTCCAGAACCTGTCTGAGAGGGAAATGAAGAACGAGTACATGAAGGAAATCATAATTTACAATATGTTCTGAAGCCAGGCTGCATTTAAAACAACTGGAATTTGAGATTTGCTTGTCAGGAAAAAAAAAAAAAAAAATAAAAAAGGCTAACAAGGAAACCATGTAAATGCTGTGCATTTGTTTTGTTCCTGCTATAAATGCTGGAAGTGTCTGACAAATCCCCATAATGAGCTCCCATCTCCAGGTGGGAGGAAAGGTTGTTCAGGGAGTGGAAGAACAGGGAAAACATGGAAGAGCAGAGGCAGCACCTACAGGAGCTCTGAGTTCCTTGGAATCCAAGCAATAAACTGATTTTCTTTTGTTGGGAGAAAAAAATTATTATTAAGACCAGTAAAGTCTTGTGAGGTTTGTGCCCTCTGGCAGTAGCAGATCCCAGAATCCCAGATGGTTTCAAATTAAAATCCATTAAAATCCATCCCATCCCACCCTTCCACAGGCAGGGACACCCCCCAATATTCCAGGGTGCTCCAGCATCCCTTGGGCACTGCAGGGATCCAGGGGCAGCCACAGCTGCTCTGGGCACCCTGAGCCAGTGGCACACAAATGGTAAAAGCAGCAAACTCGAAGGAAAATGTTTTGAAATATTATTCAAAATAAAAATAAAATTCCTGCCAGCTGAGAGCAAAGCCAAGCTCCAAAACCTCAAAACTCTCCAAGGGTGCAGAGGGAGCATCCTCAAGGAGATCCAGGATTGATCCACACAGGAGCTGCACTCTGACCCATGGGGGCCCTTCCAGCTCAGGATATTCCAGGAATTCTCCTGCTGGCACTGCCACCTTCACCTCCCACCCTGTGCACACCACTCCTGCCTGCTGCCCATCCCATCATCCCATCCCATCCCATCCTATTCCATTATCCCATCCCATCATCCCATTATCCCATCCCATCATCCCATCATCCCATCCCATCCCATCCTATTCCATTATCCCATTATCCCATCCCATTATCCCATTATCCCATCCCATTATCCCATTATCCCATCCCATTATCCCATTATTCCATCCCATCATCCCATTATCCCATCCCATCATCCCATCCCATCCTATTCCATTATCCCATCCCATCATCCCATTATCCCATCCCATCATCCCATTATCCCATCCCATCATCCCATTATCCCATCCCATCATCCCATTATCCCATCCCATCATCCCATTATCCCATCCCATCATCCCATTATCCCATCCCATCATCCCATCCCATTATTCCATCCCATTCCATCCCATTATCCCATCCCCAAAGTTCATTTTCATGGCACTCAGGTGCCCAAGGTCCCTTTTTTGGGACCTTTCCTTCCCCTTCTCTCAATCTCAAAACAAACAAAGTTAAATTAACCCAACAGAATCATGGAAATTCCTGAGCTGGGACCCTCAGGGATGATCCAGTCCAGCTCCTGACCCTGCACAGGACACCCCAAAATTCCCAAGCACTGTCCAAGCTCAGCAAAGGCTCACCCATGATGAATTCATTCTAAATGTCTGGAAGACAAAAATCCCAGTCCTACACAATTTTCTCTCCCCCACTGCCAGTCCAGACCTCAAAAATTATGCAAAAATCCCAATTCCAGCCTCACTCCCAACAATTGCTACTCTCCATTTCTAGCTCTTCGCCCAAGGCTCCTAAAACATCATGTGGGGATTTGGGAGCCCCATTTGAAACAAATTGTTTTAATTAAAACAGTAATTTCCAAGCCCGAGAGATGTAAACTATTAAAGAGTTGCCAGGAGGGAGAGGCACTAATGGAGAGCAGTGAGCAATTCCAGCCTGGCTGCTGCTGCATCTCCAGGAAAAGGGCTGGGGGAGCAGAGCCAGCATCCTCCACAGCATCCCCTGAGCCCAGGACTCCCCTCCCAGACAGGCTCAGCTCCTTTCCTCAGGTTTTGAATCCTTGGGATGTAAGGGGAGGGATCAGGAATGCAAGGAATAAATCTCCTCCAAAAAATTCTCCTCAGAACAGGCACAGAGTGAGGGGGGCAGGAAATGTTTGAGGTGGTGGAAGTGAAGGCTCTGTCTCAGACAATTCAGCTGTGCCTCTCCCACACAGCCAGGATCTCAGGAAATGCTTTTGGGATGGGTCACAGCTCAGGAGAATTCAGAATGTCAACTTCTGTGCGCTCTTCTTCCCATAAAAATGGATTTTATCCAACCCCAAATCAAATTCTTTGGGGCTTCCCTGGAAATGTCAATGTCAGCCAAAAAGAATTTAAAAAAAGCTTTTTTTCTTTTTTTTTTTTTTTTTTTTTTGAGTTGTAAATGGGAGGAAAACAAGAAGAATATCCAACAACAACCAACAATAACAATTTGAACAATTTATCCAAGAGCCACCTGTCTTTTTCCAAAATGAACCTCCTCCATTATCATTTCTAATTCTGGACTATTCACAAACTCAAACCTCAGAAGGCAAAATCTGCTTCTTGTTACCAAGGTCAATATTTGTTATCTCCACTTGTTTCATGTTTGAGGGTTGAATTTATGCCATGTATGTGGCCTGAAGGAATTTTACTCCTGTTCTGACCTCTGGAATGGCTCCTGTTCCAAGGAGGAGTTGGTTTGGGTTTAGAGCTCCAGGTACCCAACTGTCCCAGGGAATGTCCAGCTGGAAATCAACCAGAGAGCAGCAACTAAAAATAAATATATTTGCATTTTCTTACTCTGATCTGATGAAACGGAGAAGTTGAGAATCATGGAATGGTTTGGGTGGGAAGGGACCCCAAATCCCCCCGGTGCCCCCCTGCCATGGGACACCTCCCACTGTCCCAGTGCTCCATTCCCAGTGTCCAGCCTGGCCTGGGCACTGCCAGGGATCCAGGGGCAGCCACAGCAAATCTGGGAATTCCATCCCAGCTCCCAGGGAACAATTCCTGCCCAAATCCCATCCAAATCAACCTTTTTTTTTTCTATTAAGCCATATTTCAGCATTTCAGGGACTTACCATTCTTAAGAGAACCACCCTGTTCTGGAAGCCAGAAGATCAAAATTTCACTTCTAGGCATCAACGTCTCTCCTGAAATAATCCAGAATTGCTGACATTTGGAAACACACACACACAAAAAAAAAAAATTAAAAAAAAAAAAAGCCATTTTTTTGCAATGTGGATTGCTAGTGGGGAAAATTCAAGCTGTGCCAAGGGAGACACAGGTTGGATATTAGGAAGAATTTTTAAATGTAAATAATAATAAAGTATTGGAATGCTTTGCCTGGGGAGGTGGTGGAGTCACCACTCCTGGATGTGGCACTTGGTGCTGTGGATTAGTTCAGGTGTTGGTCTGGGTTGGACTCTGTCTTGGAGAATCTTCCAACCTGGTGATTCTGTGACAATTCTGTGAAAACAATTCCACTTCAGAGTAAAAAGGAAAGCACTGGAGCAAAATTCCTGAGGGGAAAAAAGCAAGAAAGCAAAAATTAAAAAACCCCAAAACTTTTCCCAGCCAAAATCTCCACCTGTTTTCTGTTTTTCCCACTCACAGAGCAGCTCCTTCCTCCCTGGGATTCCTGCCTCGACCTCCAGGAGCCAGCCAGGAGGAGAAAAGTGGATTCCAGTTAATAACTCCCTCCTTGATTGACTCAAAGCTCGTTTATAGGAGGAATATTCAGCAGCCATTTCAGGAAGTGAAATGAATTTCCCCTGGTTTCCCCATCTGGAGTCACCTGGCTGCTCAGGTAAGGCAGGTAACGCCGAGCTCTGCTGCAAGAATCAAACAACATTAAACAGAATTACCAGGGGTGCAATCACAGCAAATCAAAGCCTCTCCAAGGCCCCTGCAGGGTGTTTAACCAGACACCCCACGAGGGCAAACAGATAAATTCAGGTTTGAACAGGCAGCGCGAGGGACGTGTCGGAGCAAAACGTTTGGCCTTATTTTTAATTTAATTTAAATGTAATCCTGGAGATGAAGAGCCTGGAGGCACCCAGCACAGCCAATGAAAGCTCACAGGGTGATGAAATGCTCTGAGCACTCTGAAATCTCTGCTGCCCAGCACCTCGGCTCGTCCGAGGAGGAATTTTTTTTCAGAAGAAAGTTGCGTTTTCGCCTTTCATTTTTTAAAGAGTGTTTTCAAAAAACCCTATTTCTCTTTGGCGAAGGAACCCTTTGAAGCGGCCCAAATAGGCTTTGAAGTGAAAATAGAGGAGTCATTTTGTATTCATGCACCCCTTTTCCCTCTTCCCCCCCTCCCAAAAATGAAGGTGTAGAACTTGGTGAAAAATTTATATCCTGGAACAGGCGCCTCGTGACATCAGCGGCGTTCAGGGGAACAAAACGGCACAAAAATGGAAGTGGAGAGAACTTGGGGTGCAAATCAAAGACCCTGGATGGAAATTCTGCTTAATTAGTGCAGATGAAAAGGCACCAACTGGAAGGCAGAAGGCTGCAGTGTAGGAAATTCAGGAGGCATTAATGGGCTGGTGAAAATGTCGCTCTTTGGAGCTGTCAGCCTCGCTTAGAAAGCTAAAAAATTTATTAAACCTCAGTGAATGTTGCTTTTCTCAGTCACAAAGGCCATTAAGAACTCCTGGAAGTGGTGGGTACCACACAGTCCATTAGCAGCTGGATGTTAACGCTGTTCTCTCCCTCCTTCCAACCCCATAAATGTATTTCTCTCCTCTAATATTTCCTAAGAGGCTCCTGTGGCACAGATTTTCCCTTGCACATCGTTCCTCAGCCTCAGAACAAATGAGACTGGCTGGTCTCACTCAGAAACTAAAAGTTTTCAGGTAGTTCTCAGCGGAATGATGAAAAATCCCACAGGTTCCAGAAAGCAATTGGTAAATACAGGCTCCTGCTTCCATAAAAAGCAATTTATTAAACACAAATGCTCGGCAATGTGAAGTGTTTTACTGCTGCAAATTCAATACTGCTCGAAACACACTCTGAAGTCAATAACCCGGCAGTAAAAGCAGCAGCACACACACAAATGTCTCATCTTATTCCACAAGCCACCATTTTCTCCCACACAAAATTCCCATCAAAACATCAGCTTCAAATTCTTACCTGAGCTGTCCAGCGGAAGGAACAGCAACCTGGCTTTTTATTTTCACTTTTTTTTTTTTTTTTTCTTAATAATTCCTCAGCACTTAAATCCCTTTTCATGTATATTGGATGTTTAGGAAGAGGGGAACAGTCTTCCTGGGAAAGAAAAAAAAAAATCACACAAATAAATCATGCAAGAGGAAAGCTCATAAATCTGCATTTATATTGGAAGCAAAACTGAACTCACCAGAGGTGATTTACTACCTCTAATAATGAATGTGACTATTGGGTCCTTAGATTTTCATTAGCGAGGTGAAAGAATTTATTTTATGTGCAAATATTTAAATACTTGTAGAAAGCAAATGCAAAAATATTGCAAATATTAAGCCTCCAATTACTTCGAGTTATGTGAAAATTCATTGAAAAATAATTTCCTGCCCGCAGAAAAATAGATTGTCAAAATCTGGGGTTTCTGCTTTGCCAGGGAATCCGAGGGATTTGATGGCTTTGTTTGGAGGCTGGGTGAGGAAATGGAGCATTTCCCACAGAAATGAGCAGGGAGCAGGACAGGACAAGTCTGGGGATCCCTTGTGAATCAGGGAATTAAGGTTGGAAAAGATTTCAGAGTCCAGCCATGGCCAAGGCCAGCACTGCCCCATGTCCCAGTGCTGTGAAATCCCCCCAGGGATGGGCACTCCAAACCTCCCTGGGCAGCTGCACCACAATTCCTGTGAAAAAATATTCCCAATATCCAACCTGAGCCTGCCATGGAGAATCCTGACCAAATCCTTCCTCAAAAGCAGCACAGCTGTGACTTGCTGATGGTTGGGAGGAGAGGGAAGGTGGTTTTGTCATTTCCTGAAGGATTCCAGGATGGGAAGGACATGGAAGAGTTGGATAAATGAGGCCACGAGCTTGATAAGAGAACAGCAAGTCCTTCCCCATGGAAATGGGCTGGGAGAGCTGGGGGTGCTCACCTGGGCTGGAGAAGGTTCTGTGCAGCCCTCCCAGGTCTGGGGGGTCACAGGGACCTTCAGCAGGAGCTGATGGGACACAGAGAATGGGTATAAAGTGAAATTTGGCTGGGTTTTGGGCAGGAGTTGTTCCCTGGGAGGGTGGGATGGAATTCCCAGATTTGCTGTGCCCAAGGCCAGGTTGGACATTGGGGCTGGAGAACAAGGACAGTGGGAGGTGTCCCTGACCATGGGGATGGCACTGGGTGGGATTTGGGGTCTCTTCCCAGCCCAAACCTTTCCATGGTGGAGGAAGATGAAGGAGAATCACAAACACCCTGAGCTGCTTCACAAAATGAACAACAGCGATCCCAAACGTCTGCAGGCAGAAATTCCCCAAGTTCAGACAATTCCCTGCAAGACAAAGCAGAAAACCCCACAAATGTTCTCATTTCATTTCTGTGCTCACACCACAACCACCAGGACACACAAGCCCTTTTTTATTCCAGATGCAAAGTTCTGGTGATTTGGAACCACTTGAGTTCAGCTCAAACCAAAAATAAAATAAAAAAATCTTAATGGCAAAGAAAGTTCAGCTCTTCCCTCTCATCACAGGAGGATGAGAGAGAATTCCTGTTGGGTTTATGTGATTTGAGTTGATCACTCTGTGCCTACTTACCTTAAGCAACCAGCTGTGATGCTGCTTTATTTTTTCAGAGCTTCAATAAAGGAAATGCTGCAATTTTGTAAATTATAGCCCCACCATCGATAGCTGCACTTCCAACGTGCTTATCTTATCTCGTGCTTAAATCAAATCAAACACTTCCCTTAACAGCAAGCCCTGCAAAAACCTGACAGGACAAAATGCAAAATGCAGAGGGGAATGTGAGATGTGATTTAAGCTGATTGCAAAAGGCACTTGCCAGAGGTTGATGTGAGAACAGGGGGATCAGGGGTTTGTTCCAGCCCTCCCCCAGGGGTTAGCACAGAATTCCATCAGTTCAGCAATTAGGGAGGCAGATTTCCATCCCCAGTTCCCATCACTGCCTCACGTTTGGGTGTATGACAGAAATGGTTTGTGTGGGAAGGGGTTTAACCCCCCCAGTGCCACCCCTACATGGCAGGGACACCTTCCACCACCCAGCTGCTCCAACCCCAATGTCCCACCTGGCCTGGGACATTTCCAACCATTTTAAACTCTGAAATATGATTTTAGAAAACTCAACTCCTCTCGAATTTCCCAAAGAGTGAAGGGAGCAACAGGCACCTCACCATTCTCAAAACCCTGCCTGGTCACAGACTCGTATCCAAAATAAATGTTGGATTTTATGCTCACCTTCCATTAACTGCCAGGAGCACCTTAACTGGGATGAGCTCCTGTTTATCCATTTTAATTGGATATTAAAGTGTGTTTTGTGGCTGCAGCCCAAACATCAGTGGCATATTAACTTACAATAGCTTTAACAACAACAAGAAACCCAGCCCACCGTTGGCACACGGGCAATTATTCTGCAATTATCCAGAAATCACATTACCCACTAATTGTCTGACAGGTGCCTAATTGCTTCTCTAAATAGGGGGTGAGGCTCTACCCCTGGGTTTTCTCCATTCTTTTGCTTGACCACCTTTCCTTCAAGCACTGAAAACACGAAGCAGCAAGAACCAAGTTTTGTTCTGGTTTTTGTTTGTTTGTTTTTAGGTTTTTTGTTTTATTTTCCCCAGCCCTGTCCTGGGCAATCCCCAGCTCGGTGCCACTTACCTGGGGACAACCTCCTGCTCCTCAGGGCCCAAAAACTTTCCCAACTTTGATCCTGAAGCATCCATGGTCAAATTCCAGGAGGTTTTTAAGGAGATGGGGGCTGGGAAGGGAATTGGATGTGCCTTGGTGCTCCTGGAGTTTTTTTCCAACCTTAATGATTCCATGCCTGGCACATTCCCTGTGTGAGCAGAGTAAAACCTCCCACACCTGCTCCAGGTGGAAATGATCCCATTCTGAGCACAGATAAATAAATATCTTTGTGTGTGTGTAATTTATCTCCTCTAATCTGAAGATTCTCCTTTTCCCACGAGGAAAAAGCTGAGTTAGAGAGACACACACATGAGGAAAGGAAGAGTCTGGCATCATTATCCTCACCAGCTGTTTTATCCTGCAATCACAGCCTGCTTTGGGTGGGAAGGGACCTGGAATTCACCTTGTTCCAGCCCTGACACCATCCCAGGGGCTCCAGCCCCAGTGCCCAGCCTGGCCTTGGGCACTGCCAGGGATCCACAGCAAACCTGGGAATTCCATCCCCACCTTACAGGGAACAATTCCCCAAATCCCATCTAAACTCACTCAGCTTGAAGCCCTTTCCTGGAAGGCTCAAGGTAACCAAGGAATGGCCATGACACAAACTCTTGAATTCCATCCCAGCCTCTCCCCACCCTCCCAGGGAACAATCCCTGCCCAAAATCCCACCCATCCCTGCCCCAGCCATCCCCTGTGTCCTCTCCACATTTTTGTTGGCTCATTCAGGTGCTGAAAGGCCAAAATCAGCCCAGAGCTTCTCCTC
The DNA here is from genome assembly GCF_903797595.1 of Erithacus rubecula. Classification (NCBI taxonomy): domain Eukaryota; kingdom Metazoa; phylum Chordata; class Aves; order Passeriformes; family Muscicapidae; genus Erithacus; species Erithacus rubecula. The sequence continues at coordinate 34,043,210 of NC_136660.1, read as the reverse complement.
TCCAGCTGAACCATCCCAATTCTCCCACCTCTTCCCCATGACAGAGGTGCTCCAGCCCTTGGATGAACTCATCACGTTGGAGGCAAACATTTCAAAAGAGCCTTAATGAGGGAATCAGAGGATTTGCAGGAATTAGCTGAAGGGCACTCGGATTTCTTGTTAAGAGCAGCAGCTTTGTGGGAATGTCACAGAGTAAATAGCACAGCAAAGCATCATTACAGCAAAATTAATTCAATGCTACGTTACAGCACATCTCATTTGACTACTGTAAATCTCCTTCTGTGCCTCCTAGTAGTTATTTAATGAAAAACAAGCAAAAAATGGTGTATTGCTCTCATATCTGTCCCTGCAGCTCCCAGGAATCCGAGTGCCACTGCAGCAATTCCCATTCAAACGTGACAAAAACGCCATTCCTGCATCATTGTGGGAATGATCTTCATCAATCCTCCTGCAGCCGCTGCAAACACAGGATTTGTGCTTCTTATGCCAAATAAATCTTAAATATTGATGCTCCGGCAAAAAAAATTCTCCCCTTAAACACAAAATTAACTCCCCGAGTCCTCATTCAGACAATTGACACCTTCAGTGATTGAGGCCAGACAAATCCCAGGGGTAAACAGAGGATTGGTTTCATGGAAAAGCTGTCGAGAAACAGCTTTTGATAAATCTCAAGTTTTCCAAGTGGCCTTGAGCTGATCCCTCATCATTGTAAGAGCAGGAAACACAAACAAGATTATTTTGCCTGTGCCTCCTTATTGTTGTATTTTAATGCTTACCACTTGCAGCTTGTAACAGATAAAACTCCCCAATTTAAGGATGAGCTGCCTGAGAAGAATCCTGCCTTTTGTTGTGAAACCTCAGTCCTTCCAGGCTGTTAAATTACCCTGATTTATGCACAGGGGATCTGCTGTGTTCTGTGGCAAGCCAAGCATTGCCCAGGCACACAGCAGCAGGAGCAGAGTTTATCCTCAGTTTTGTTTGTTTTTTTTTTCCCTCCTCCTGTACAGTTTGTCAAGTCTCTCAAATTAAGTTTTACACAAGATGCTCAATTTTTGCACAAAGAACTTGTCTGGAGCCAGGCTTTAATTGCAGCACTCCAGGATTTCCTCTCTGGGAATGCAGAGTGCTTTTAATGAAAACCAAAAATTGGACACCTGACCCAAGACACTGGGGGGAAAGAGCTGGAAAAGGGTCACACAGCCAGCAGGAAAAAAGGGAAATACAGAGCCAAGCACAAAGGGAATTCCTCTTTCTTATGGGATCATCCTTCATTTCCCAAGTGAATAAAATCCCTGCTGTAGTTGGGAGACCATGGGCACCTTCAGACTGTGGGTGAGAAGGAAAATTCCTCACAGGAACAGCCTGGATCGTGGCTGGGGTGGCACTGGGTGGGTTTGGAGGTCCCTTCCCACCCTTTGGAGTCAGATTGGGATGAGCCTTTCCAGAAATTTATCCATCTTCCATGGAAATTATCCACAGATTCACAATGTGCAACTGATTTCAGCTGAGACAAAAAAAAAAAAAAAAAAATTCTTATAAACATAAAATAAATTTGTGCCAAAACTCTTTCATACCCAAACTGGAATTTTGTGAGCTGTCCAACATGGGCCTGAGCTCCAAGAAAATTGCTGTCCTCAGTAAAAGGATTTAAATTGTGGTGAAAAGTCCTTCAGCAAACGAATGCCAGGCCCAGAAGACAAAACCAGAATAAGAAATTCTTCACCTCCCATGGCTGAGGACAGTGAAGGGTCTGGACAGTTCTCAGGCATTGAACCCCAACCCTTTAAGAGATTGCCCTGAGCAGCTCTCCCTAATTCCATCTGCAGAGTGCTGAGGGAAAAGCTCCAAAAACAGATGAAGGGATTTGAAAGCAGCACCAAGAGCAAGATCTGCAGGGGTCAGAACACTTGGTTTATCAAAGAGTGGTGAAAGGGGCACTTTGATCACAGATTAAGGAGCCAAAAAGGATTAAAAAAATACTGCTGGAGTGAGCCCTTCAGCCAGGCAGGAGCAGGGATCCATTTCCAGGGGTGAGAGGGGAAAAGTGCCAGAACCACAGAGGAAACAGCAACTCTTGAAGCAAAGCTGTGAATAATTAATGACTGGAGAAAATTACCAAAGGTTCTCGTGACTGCTGCACTGCCAGAGGTCTTTAACACATGGCTGAGGTGGTTTTTTTAACAATAAATACTCCAGCTCAGCCAGAGCTGCTGCACTGGAATTAGCTCAGGGAAATCCCACAGTGCTGGGCACTGATCAAATCCTGACTGGGATTGGCCTCAACCCCAAACAAAACCCAAATTCCTGCTCATTTGTTTTCAATACCATTGGAAAATATATTAAAAAAAATCCAGGTAGAATGTATTTCCATTAAAAAATGTCATAGCTGATGGTGCAAAGAGCCAAGGATCTTCTCTGCTGCTGCCACAGGAGCTGTATTCTCTTTTTTTTCACAAATTCCTACTCCAGCTCTGCCCTGTTCAGAGGGTCAGAGACCAGAGCTGGTCCAGCCTAAGTAACAAAGACAATTAACCAAAGTAACAAAGATAATTACCATGGTGAGCAGCACTGAGGTTGTTGAATTATCTTCTCTCCCAGCAGCCCAGCCAGGCTCTTACTGGTTTGGGAGCCCCTTTTGCTGGTTTGGGAGCCCCTTTTCCCAGCCCACCCCAATTCCTTGCCCTTAATTTATTCATTAAGGTAATCACTGCTGTCATCTCGAGTGCTCCTTGCAAACAACCATAAATTATCCCCAGATTTCCCCTCCTATAAATCAGGAGCTCCTGGGCTGTTTGGGGCTCTTGTTATCCACATGGAATCCCTGGAATGAAAAGCAGAGGAACAAGTGCTTTGCCATCACTCAGTGACTTCATTTTCCCCCTGTGGGTTCTAAAATTGGTCACTTAAACAAGCACTGGTGCTCCTGATTTATAGGAGGGAGGGTTTGGCCACAAAGATATTTCATCCGTGGGCAAATCTGTTTTATTGCCAGCAATTTGTCAGGTTCCTAAAGCTCTGCCAAGAGCTGTTATTGATGGGAGAAGGCAAAACCAGCAAGGAGAAGCCAAAATTTTGGCATCACGCACCAGAAAAGTCACAGCAGCCATTAGAAAATTGTTGGCTGAGAGGAGAAAATGCTTGGGTATGGATTTGGTCAAAACTCAAAAGCCCAGAAAGGGGTTTCCTCCACCACATCATCCCAGGCAGGTACAAAATTACCACATCAATCCATCAAATCACAGAGTCATGGGGCTCTGTAACTCTTAAAGCTACAGAAATCTGTCTCCATATAAATCTATATATAAATATTTGCATCCCCAGGTCCCCAGTTCTGAGTCAGACCCTTCCTCTGCACCTCCACAGGGGACTCAGCCCCTCCCAGCAGGATCACCCTGAAAATCAACAAATCCAACAATCCTGTTATTAGCACTGCTCCCCTAAAGAGGAAACACTCATTATTTACAGGATTCAATCACTGCAGGCAGGGTTGGACCCTCCTCTCAATATTCTCTTCCCATTTCCCCAATTTTTGGGGCAACCTGTGGAGCAGCAGAGGGAGAGAAGAGTGCAGAGGTGAGGGGGGAAGTTCTGCAGGACAGGGGGATGAGAGGAGGTGGCAGATTCTGGCAAATTGGTGTTTTCTTCTGCCAGATTATCACCCCTCACATCAATTAAACTGATAATTGGAGGGGCCATTAATTACAGAAGCAGCAGGGCAATGCTGGCAGGTCATCCCAGTGCTGCTGGGCAATTCCTTGCCTTGGAAATCAAGATTTGGAGCTACCTGTGAAGCACAAAGATCTAAACTCTATTAACTCAACACCTGACACGTTGTTTATAAAAGATCCTGAAAGCTTCATCCTTTATTGAAAGCTTGCTGGAGAGGGCAGTGCCCAAAGAGCTGTAAATCATGGTGTTATCCATGGAAATGGCAGGAAATAAAGGATGTCCTCACCCTGCCCACATCCCTCAAAGGCAAAGCAGCAAAGATTTGTTTAAAGTTTCTTGCCCAGCATAACCCAAAGAAACCCCACAGCACCAGCAATAACCAAAGGCAGATTTACCCCCACACCCTTTTAGACAATTAGGGAAATAAGAATAAGGGGAATTAACCCAGAGATTCCCTGGGGAGTTCTTCAGCATCCTAATTTTTGCAGCATAGGGATAAGAAGTGGTTCTTTAATTGTCATTAATAACTCTCTCTAAAAACTGCAATCCTTTGATGAAAATCATCCTGAGTGAGCAATGGATTCAGTTTCCCCTCCTTACCCAAGATCAGGAGTTAAGCAGAAGGTTCAGTCGGTGTGGCCCTTTCTTGGAATAATTAACAAAAAAAAAATTAGGAACTTTAGGAATTAGATCTTAACAGATTTTTACTTAAGGAGGACAGAAAAGTGAGCAGAGAGCAGCTGATCCCAATTTGGGAATCCCTTGGGAGGGTTTGGGCTTTGGGAAAGCCTTTGCAGGCAGGTGGGAGCAGAGCAATCCACCCATTTTCCTGTCAAATCCAGGCAGGATCTTGGCTTTGGGTGAGGACAGGATTTCACCCTTTGGGCCACTGAGAGAAGAATTCCTCCATTTTTACCAAGTTTCCACTTTTTAAAATCATTTTCTAAGCCCAAGAGGTCCCACAAACAGCATTTCCCTGTGACTGCAGCAGCAAACACTCCCTGGACCAGGTTTGTCTGGTAATTCCAAGCCTGGGCAGAAAATTCCAAGCCTGGGCAGAAAGGCCAAGCTGGAACAGTCCCAAAATTCTGCCCCACTCCCACCAACCTGTCCCATGGAAAAAACCAGCCAAGCAAGGATATAATGGTGCAGTTTTGCACTGCTCTGAACAATGCAAGGTCAGTTTGCAGCATTGAAAATGGCACAAACAACAATAATAACCCAGGAAGAAACACAACTGACATTTAAAAGGATTTGATTGATGCTATAGCCTGTGGGGAAAAAATCATGGAGATTCAGATGGGCTAGGAATGCTGCTCTCCTAAATAGAGACTTTGAGACTGAAAGGTTTTCATCCTGGGAGGGGGGAAAAAAGGAAAAAAAAATAGATAAAAAAAGTCCTTGGACTTTTGTTCCTACAGAACAAGAGTATAATCCAACCCAATAAAAAAATTTTTAAAAAGTAATGTTATTGAGGATGCAGTTTCCAAGTTCTAAAAGCCATAATGCATCCTGGCTAGAAAACAAATTTTCTCCACAGTATTATAGGATTTGAGAGCAGGAGATTTTGTCAGTGGATTTCGCATGATGAATCAGGGAAATTGGAGCCTGAGCCATCATTACATCCCCAGGCATCTGCAGGGAAATGGGAAGGAAAGGGGAAATAAAAAATGGGAGGAGCACCTCAGGAACATTCAGGAAATCAGAGGAATGTGGAGTGGAAATCCAGCAGGAGTCAGGCACCACAAAGGGAAAAGGAAATAAAATAAAGTGGAATCAAAGAAAAGAGCTCTGGGTGTTTAGAGAGATGTGACAAACAGAAATCTCCAGGAAATTATTGAGACTGAATCTGGAATAACTCCACCAGCAGCTGCAGCACCAAATGTGCCACATCCACGTGGAGTTGAAATCCCTCAGGGGTGGGGATTCCACCCAGCTGTGCCAGGCTGGACAAACCTTCCCAGGGGGGAATTTCCCCAACCCTCACCTGCCCAGGTGAGCAACCCCAGTGTCCCAGCAGAGCTGCTCCATCTCTGAGCATCTGGTGCCTCCTCTGGGCTGCAGCAGCTCCAGGTCCCTGCTGTGCTGGGGCTCAGCTGGGCACAGGGACACATTCCCCCCTGCAGACCATAAAAAATAATATTTTAGAAATTATATTTAAAATAATATTTAAAATAATAAATAAATAAATAAATAAATAAATAAAAAAAATATTTTAAATTATATTTTTCAAAATGGTATTTTTATGTTGTTACAATGAGAACAGAAAGCTGCAGGCACTTCCCCTCGTGCCTGGCAAGAGCAGCTCCCTAAATTTCCCAGTTTCTCATCCTCTCACTGTGCAATAAAAGTGGCTCAGCCTGGACAGGATATTCCAGAGCTTTTAAAGGAAAACAGATGCCTGAGCATCCCTCCAGCACAGCAACACTCCATCTCTCTCACATCTCACTGCAAGTCTTTGGGGCAATATTTCCATGCTAAAAACCTTGATTTTCCTCCTGCAAAGGCAGAGCTGGTGTTGTTCTCACACCAGCAGTGACTGGACAGAAGTTGCAACCCCAGGTTTCAGTGCCTCATAAGGACACCTAGAACTGCACAAAATTATTTCTTTTCATTTTACCCACAGAGAGATTTGTGTGTTTAGTCACAGCTGAGGTAGGGCAGCCAGAAAAATTCCCTGTATCACCCAAAAAAGCATTTGGAGCTGGAGATGTTTGTTTTCATTTTGGAGTGATAAATACAGAGAAAAACCAAACTGCATCTGTGAGACACAAAAAAGCATTTCAGACAAAACTTGAAGGTTCCTTCCAACCCACCCATAATTTCATGGTCTCAGGAGCCACAGGACAGAGGAGTAAGAGGGGATTTTATAACCTTACACCATCAAAATAATATAATTAAATTATGAATGAATAATAATGCAATTCATGGCTGTGAGAGGCTGAATTTTACACCAGCCCCACCACAACACCCAGCCCCTCTCCAGGCTCCCAAACCACCCAGGACTGTTGGAGTTCCCTTTTAATTTTGGCTCCAAGCAGCCTGGGAAGGTCTCTGGCTCTATTAATGGCTCTCATCTATCACTTAAGCCCAGAGCCACTTTCCAGCAGCCCTGTGATCAGGGAGGAAATGATCCTGACAAAACAACTTTGTTTTTTATGGCTTTCTAATCATTTTGCTATTGTGGAGTTGTGGCTGCAGTGAGAACTCTGTGATTTACAAGTGATTGCTGTGGGTAGGGGATGTCACATCCAGTGGCACCTACACAATTTAATATTTATGGGGGTGTTCATCTATCACACAGCATTTTAGGGAGCTGCACGGGCTTGATGGATGAATGTTGCCTGCTGGAAATGAGCTTTTCCTTAAGGATCACTGAATTATTGAGGTTGGAAAAGCCCTGCAGGAGCAGAGTCCAGCCTTGGATCCCACCCTGTCCCCAGCCCAGAGCACCCAGTGCCACCTCCAGGAATTGCTGGGGCACTCCAGGGATGGGATCCAACCCTCCCTGGGCAATCCTTCCTGAATTAATTAATTAATTAATAAGCGATTAATTCCTCTGGGGATATTTCCTTAGCTCCACTGGAGCCCCAGGATCAACACACTCATGTTTTACACACAAATGTGTCCCCTCCCATTCCAGACCCTCTAAGAACCAAAATCAAATTATTAACAATCATGGGAAAGGCTGAATTCCAGAGGAGAGACCTGAGTGATTGGATGAAAGGCAGCTGAGGACACAGTGGGGACCCTGATGGTCACAAAGGGCTTTTCCACCCCAAAGGACTCCAGGATTCCCTGATTCCAGAATCCATCTCCCCCTGTGCATCCAGCACAGCTGATTCCTGGGGAGAGGGTGCCCAGACTGGAGAATTTGGGATGAATTTGTGATAAAGCCAGCAGCAGGGTCAGATCAAACACCCAGGAGGCAGCAGAGGGCTCCCAGAGCTGTGACAGATAAAATGCCCAGATAAATCATCTCCTGAGACAACTGACCTGCAGAGGCACACAGGGAGTGCTGGGGTTTGCAGGACTTTTGAGGGGTCACTGATCCAATTCTCTGACACTGAGAACTGAAATTTTCCTTGAATAAATTCCCAAACCCATCAAACCCTGCACCTCTGAAAATATCTTCATTAAATTATCCTGCATTCCATTAATTACCCATACACTGGAGACAACAGAGAGCCCTTCTATCCCTTTTTTAATGGCAATAAAATGTCAGGGGTGTCCCCAGCCTGCCTGGCACAGGGGGATCCAGGGGTGTCATTCCCTTCTCCTGGGGGTTCCTCCTCACTGGAAATGGGAAGGAGCAGCAGCCCAGCCCTGGGTCCTGGCTCCTGCTCTGCTCCCTGCTGCAAAGAGGGTGGAATGTTTGTTAATGTGCTCAGATGTTGCAGATTCCAAGAGATTTTGGGCCACCAGGCATCTTTGGGGCCCTAAAAAGAGTTTATCCCATTTAAACCTCAGTTTAAACCTCAGCCTGCAGTGAGTCCTTGCCCTCTTCCCTCTTTTCCACGCTGACTTCCAAGAGCTTTTTGTGCTTCTCCATTCCCATCCCTGCCCCAACAGCTTTATTATCCTGACAAATCCCAACAAATTTATTATCCTGAACCAAGGAAAGTTTTCCCTAAGCTCCCACTCCTCTTTTTCCAGACAGCAATTTGATTTTTCACTTGCACCCCCCTCGGTTTTCCTCTGCATCCCCTTGAATTCCTGCTGAGCTTCATTCCATGGTCTCTGATTTCAAATAATTCCTTCTCTGGCTCGATCTGGAGAGGAAACTCCTGGGAGGAGCCGTTTCCAGAGCAGAGTGGATTAAGACAGAGACAAAACCTGCCGGAATTTCCTCGGCGCCGCCACTCCCGCTCCCACTTTTCCTTTTTTATTTTTTATTTTTTTTTCCCCTGGTTCTAAAAAAGGAAAAACTCTGTTGTGATCCCACCACCGATTCCTTTGGTGGTTCTTTTCTGAGGGAGATGAATGTGGATGCTCAGGCAGCCCTGGTGCTGTCAGGAAGTCAGGATTAATTACTGCTGCCAGGAAAACCGCGCTGAGAACGGCACTGATGGATTTCCCTGGATATTCTCTGTTTAATGGCTTAGGGAGTAGCAAACACTCAGAATTATGGAGATTTATGGTGGATTTTTCTATGGATCCAGGCTGGGTAAAGCAGCTCTGAAACCCAGGAGCATCCCAGTGCTCAGCAGCCACTCGTGTGGGAGAGGGGAATAAAAATAAACCTCACGCTGAAAGCTGGGTTAAAAATTAATCAATATTTACAGGGGAGGGAGAAAAGGGAAATGGAACCAATCAGTTCTCTGGGTTTGGTGGTGTTGGAACACTCACAGACCACAGTTCAAACTGTGGGATGAGGTTCCTCCAGTGAGGGAATTCCAGCTCTGGGCATCCTTCAGGGCCCCTGGAAGGTGCAGAGACACAAATTCCCAAAGCTGGGGGAAATCAGATCCCACAAACATTCCCTGAGACTCTCTGAGCACCACATCTCACCCCAGCTGTGGCTGGCACAGGGGACACCACCATGAGACTGAGCAGCCCAGTGGCTTCAGCTGCTGCTGTTGGAAACTTGTTTCCATCCATTTCCCTGAAATTAGAAAATGTAGGAGATCAGGGAGAGAGAAAAAAAAAAAAAAAAAAAAAAAAAAAAAAAAAAGTAAAAAGAAAAAAGATTCTGTCCTAGGAATGAGGAAACAAATCTCTGATAGAAAAAAAAAAAAAAAAAAGTTATCTCTTAATGAATAGTGAAGTCTTATTGCTGCAGCCTGCTACAACTTCAAGGTTTGCAGCAGAAACTTCTCCAAGGGAGATAAATATCCCATTAAACCAGCCCTACATCCCAGAACTCCTGCATTTTAAAAGCACCCTGGAGGCCAGAACTTGCACAGTTCTCTCTGCAACTTCTGCTCTCCTCTGAAGCTCTGTCTAAGAAGAAAGGCTCTTTCTACTCAGGGTTCTTGTGGCTTCACACAGGCTCCCAATTTTGGCAAAAGAGGCCTTGCAAAGGAAATTCTGAGGGATGGGGGGATTTGCTGCAGAAAGGGAACATTGGGTTTGTTGATGTGAATCCTGCTGTAGTTCCATGTTCATCCCAGAATCCAGATGATTTTGGGTGGGAAGGGACCTTAAATCCCACCCAGTGCCAGCCCTGCCCTGGCAGGGGCAGCTCCCCCTGACCCAGAGTGCTCCAAGCCCTGTCCAGCCTGGCCTGGGACACTCCAGGGTCACTTGGACACTTCCCTCAGCCCTGGGCTTGATCCCCACCCAGGGCAGGACCTGCAGCATCCCAGAGATGGGCCTGGGATGGGCAGTGACACCCCAGAAACTCCTGGGCAGGAGCAGCCCAGCCCTGGCTCCTGCTCTGCTCCTGAATGTTTGTTCATGTGCTCACATGCTGCAGATTTCAGGAGATTTTGGGCCATGAGGAGCCTCTGGGGCCCTAAAAAGTTTCTCCCATTAAATCCTCAGCCTGCAGTGAGGTTACCCCTCAGAACTCCCTGGGTTCTGCAGGAACCCAGATTTTCATCCCCTTTTATCAATCAGATCCCACAAGTGCATCTTGTTTATAGACACTGCTTTTCTTCAAAAAGCTCCAGAGCTTAATTTTGCTTTTCATTCCGAGCTGCACAGGCAGAGTCCCCAGAGATTCATTAGTGGCACCAAGGAGGCTCTTCCAGCACCTGGCACTGCTGAAGGAGGGTGGGGGAATTTATTTTCCAGTCCTTCCCAGGGTCCAGGCAGCACCTCAGAGATGCAGAGCTGCAGTTCTGAGGATTAAATTCGGTTTTGTTTACTCTTGCTTTATAAATTCCAAAAGTTGTTTGAAATCCTACCACGGTTCACTATTAATCACTCTCAAAGTTTTCCTGCCACCAGGTGGGAGATTTCTTATCACCAGATGACACCTTTTCCTGCTTTAAAAAAAAAAAAAAAATCTTTGTGTGTTTCCAGGATTAGTTTCTCACGGAGTTTACAGTGGCAGTGTCACATCACACATTTTTGGGAGCAAACCCTTCCCACCTCATCCTCATTCAGCCCCAAATCACAGATTCCCAAAATGAATTGGGTTGGAGGGACCCTAAATCCCACCCCTGCCATGGTCCCAGCCCCAATCTCCAGCCAGCACAATCCCCATTTTCCTTTTTGCCTCTGATTTTGGGGTGAGGAGCATTTACACCCCACATCAGCTGCAGCAAACCTGAGTACCAGAACACCTCGACCATAATTAACCTTTTAATTAACATAACAACAAATTTACAACAAATCCACAACAAATTTATTGCAGACTTGAAGGCATCTAAAGCACAGCTGTGCTGGCTGGAAGCAGGACGTGATTATTTTGGAGAACAGAAAGCTCAGCTTCCACTCAACAGATTTGCAGCAATTAAATCTCCACCACTGGCACTTATTTTACATTTCTTATCTCAGGAAATGACTTTTTTTTGACCAATTGAGCACCTGCTGCTTCTCAGCTGGCCCTGGAATGAAAGTGCAAAAATGTTGTTTGGATCATAAAGTTAGGAACAATAATCTGGGTTGAATATTTAGTGAGAGTTTGAGTTCCCCAAGTCACCACAGCTCAGGGATTCCCCAGGGGGCTGGAGCATCTCCAAGGATGGAAACCCCACAAGTTCTCCTTGTCCATCCCTGGATTTCTGAGCCAAAGATCCTTAAAGAAATCCCAGGTGGTTCCAAGCACTGAATGGATTCACCCTCAACAGCAAATTCTGGGATGTGGCAGCTCCCCACGACACCCCAAAGGATGCAAATCCCCAGTTTTGCATAAAATACACAAAAATGGTCAAATCCTGACATTTCTGTGCCTTAATCCTGATTTTTTTCCTGTCCCTGGAAGCAGGCTCTGCCTTTCCAACCCAAATTAAACCAAGATCTGACAAATTTTCATGTTTAAGTAGCTGCTTACCCCAAATTTCCTGTCCTCCTTTCCCGTCTTCCTCGTGACCATCCCCTCAGTGCACAGACTCTGATTTTCCTCTTTTCTTTTTCCTTTTAGCTCTAAATCATTCCCTCTGGACTTCCACAACTCAGAAATAACAGGAACCAGATGCTGCTTTCTGGTTTTCCCTTCAATTTCCAAATTACTTCTAAATTGTGACCTTGCCTACCAAGATTTTGCCTAAAGCAAGGTTTTATTGCTGTGTTATCAACTGCAGAAAATAAACCCCTCACATTAGAAAAAAGAAACAGACCTTTAATTAACTGTAATGATGGTTCTGGGGGCCATTATCACACATTCCAGCGTCAATAAAAAGCTTTTAAGAGAGTTGACAGCAAGTTCAGCTCTTATTCCTCCCTCCTCCCCAGCAGCCAGACTGAAGGAAGGAGGAAAGCTCTCAGCTCCCTCTAAAAAGCAAAATTTGGAATATCTCAGACCCTTGGGCAGTTGGTTGTACCACATAAATATCCTCAAAGTTCTCCCTGAAGCTTTTATCCACTTTAAAATGAAAGAATACAAAATTATTATTAATTTTGGTTTCATCCAAGGGTTTGGTGCCATCCCACCTATTCCCACCTCCGTTGCTTTTCCAGGCACAGAGCAGGAGTGAAGCACAGGGAAAAATCCAAATTTCCTCCTGATGGCAAAGCATTTCCTGAATTTTCTATTCCGTCTCCAAGGATGCAAATCAGAACTGGTGCCAACGTTTTTTCCAGGCTACAGTTCCATGACAGGAAATGGATTGAAACTCCACATCTGGGAATCTGGTTTTTGCATTTAAAGAACCTGTGACTCGGAATATTGATGTATTTCTCCAATTTCCCTTGGTTTTCCCAAGTAATAATTGTTCCTCATGTACTTTTCTAATCAAGTAACACTCCACAATCATTCCAGATGGGAATGGTGAGATTTATCCTGAATATCCTGGGGAGTCCCAGAGTCCCAGCAACGCCTTCAGCACGGGGCAGGACATGTGACATCATTGCTGCCATCCCAGCCACAAATTCCAGCCTCAATTTTTCTTAATTTGCATCCAAACCTTCCAAAACAGAGGGAAAGAAATGAGATTTTTAGAGCTCCGAGACGGCTCTGACGTCGATAAGGAGCAAACCCCTGCTAGTCTGGAAATTAATGTTTTCATTCTCCAGCAACCCCAGAAGCCCAGCTGGGAAAAATAACAGAGGAATTCATCTAAAATACACTGCTTGACCAGGAGGAAAGCCTCTCAATATTCCACAGGAAAGGGCAGCCAGGGATAAAACAGAGGAACTCTGCTTTAATTTGTTAACCAGCCCTACAAACCCATGTGTCCTGGTTTGGAAAGACAAAAAGGGGTCTGCTAAGAAAGGCAGGAGCTTCTCTTGAAATGGAGAATGGAACCCCCTCCCTCCAAATTATTATTATAATTTTGAAATTAAGGGGCTCTCAGGCAAAGATATGGGAATAGGAATAACAGTTCTTCACTAGGACAATTAAAATAGCAATGCAGCATTACACAGAACAATCCCAGCCCTGCCAGAGTCAGAATCCAAGCTGGCACAGTCAGTCAGTCAGGGTGGTGGCACAGTCCCATTCCATGGTGCTGCATCCTCCTGCAGGGGCAGATGTGGCTCAGCTGGAGCAGTGCTCCTGGAGAAGGGGCAGTTTCCTCTGAAGCTCCAGGGATGATGTGCAAGGCTCTGGTTTTCCTCTGGAATCCAGTGGAAAGAAGGTCCCTTGGTGCCCAAAATCTCAGTTTTTCTCTGGGTAGGAAAGGCTTGGCTCCTGCCCTGGCTGGAGCATCTCCCAGTGGGATGATGGAATTTTATCAGCCATGCCCTGGGACTCACTGGCCATGAACAGGAGATATCTGCTGGAGGGAGGATGGGCTGTGGGAAGATAAAGATGATTGCCCAGCTGGTTTAAAGATGGCCCATTAACAGGAGATATCTCCTGGAGGGACGATGGGTCGCTTTGCTCCACGTAATTTAAAGAGAAGCACCACATCAGGCCAGAAAAGCTTTTTTTTTTGTCATCTTTTCAACTTCATGCCACCTCATTTTACCACTTTTCACAACTGGACATGTCAAGACAGTATTTTCATCTGTTGAACTCAATGATCTTACAAGTCTTTCCCAACATAAACCATTCTGTGACTCCCTTATTTTTGACTATCCAGTTAAAGAGTTTACATTTTTGTTTGAAATCCAGAGTGGTAAAATACTTTCTTTCTCTTGAGCACATTTCATTGGGACACAGAAATTATCATTCACCTTCCATTGTTTTGAGATGCTCTCCATTGGGAACCACTGATTGTCCTCACAAAATCTGATGTCCTGCCATAAAACCAGAGAATCCCAGAATGGTTTGGGGTGGAAGGGTCTTTAAACCCCATCCAGTGCCAATTCTGCCATGAGCAGGGACACTCCCACTGTCCCAGGCTGCTCCAAGCCCTGCCCAGCCTTGGACACTGCCAGGGATGGGGCAGCCACAGAAACAAAGAAAAATAGCCAAAAATTATGAATTTCCTAAGCATGAGGTCGTACAGCTCCTGTGTTTTTCAACTGCATCACTCACCAGAGGTTTTTCCTGCACACATTTGGATACTAAAGCTGTGAATCAAATCTAATCAGCTTTATTCCAAAATGAAACAGGTGCTTCCCAGTTTATCCCTTCCCAGTTTATCCCTTCCCAGTTTATCCCTTCCCAGCCTCCCACATGGAATGTGCTGCAGAAGCTGGATTTGTTCCATGCTCAGGAATTATCCCCCAGTATGGAGTGATGCTGCTGGAGCCCAAATTCCCAGACAGCCCCTTCAGCACCTGCCTGATGCAGCACAGCCAGAGGTAAATAATTGATGGGAAGCAGCTCATTTGTTATCTTCACAGCTCCTTTAAATCCTTTTTTAATGGGCAGCAGAGAATTCCTGGGACACCACGGCGCCAAAGGAGGGGAGTTCAGTTCAGGCAACTCAGTAATCAGCAATGTGATTAAAAAATGGATGTTTGGTGGGAAAAGCCTTGTGTTCTTACAGGATCTGGGCAAAGCTTTGTGGCACTGTGGCATTTTCCAAAATTCCTATGGATTCAACAAGCAGAAAATTGAATATTGGATCCACGTGCCTGTGCTGGTTTGGCACTAAGACAATCCACCTATTTCTTATTATTTTTCCTTATAATTTCTAGTAATAAAGTTTTTCTTTGTAACCTTGAAAGTTTAGGCCTATTTTGCCTTCCTCCTAATCTGTCTCACACCAAAATGAGTAAATAATTCCAGTGAGTGCACTGGCAATTTGGCCAATGCTAAATCTGTGACATAAATTGGTACATTAGCCAAAATCTCAAATTAGTGTATTAAAACCACTACAGTGCCAAATCAGGAAATGTCCTGCCAAGCTCTGTTGAGGGGAAGTTCACTCTCGAGTGGGGCACAGCACGAGGAGCAAGACACAGACACAGCAAAAGCAGCTCCTCTGCTCAGGGGGCAATATTGGGGTTCTAGGAGACACTTAAAAGCTAGTGCATAATGGGAAGAAAAGAAAGAAAATGGTAAAATATTATTTTTCTGCTTTTCCATTCCCTTCTTATTTGCTGTTCTAACCTCTGGTTTGTATGCAGTGTTAGGGAAAATATGAAATAAAAGCCACAAGGAGGACGATGCACAGATAGGTGACAATGACTTTTCTGTTCCTCTACTTTCCCCACACAGGAACAGAGAATCCTTATCCCTAAAGGCCCTGGAGGAGTCCAGCAGCCTCCAGGGAGACCCCCAGAGCAGAAATAGAGGAGCAGGGGTTGAACACCTGTGCAAGGATCTCAGGAACTGCAGCTCCCCTCAGAAATGTCATTCTCCCCTTGGAATGAACAGCAGTTAAGGCACAGCAGAGCATGAGGGGGGTTTGTGTGCCCTGGGAAGGAGAGGGCTTGGTCCTTCTGAGCAGGAATGAACCATAAATACAGCTGGAATTAAATCCTTGAGACTTTTAGACTAATGGGATTTCTCTCCCTGCTGCAGCTCCCCTGGCCTGGCACAGCCAGCAGCATTCCCTGCACTCCTGAGGTGAATCCCTGCTGCTCCCAGAGCTCTAATCTGCAACATTCCCGGGATTCCTGCACTCCTCCATGAGGCCTCATCACGTGTTTCCCCCCCAAAATGAGAAATTCCCCCTTTATCAGCTCTCTGAATCACAGCTCCCATGGATAATCTGCTTTGTGCCCACCATCCATCTTCCTCCTGAATGAGGAACTGCTCATCAGCCCTGCTCCAAAATCAGATCTGCTGCTCTGGGGGCTGAGGGAAGGAGACAGATCACTCCTAATGGTGCCTTGGATCCAGTTACAAGAGCCCTGGAGATGGGGAATGGATGGAGAGCAAAGAACACACGGAGGAGGGGAGAATTACAGAGAGATTTCAGGATTGATGAGTGTGGGTAGGAGGAGTTGAAGCCATGAAACAAGGACACATTGAGTTTAGAGAAATGTAATTACATTTTCCTGTCTTCTAATGATTGAGAATACCTAAAGAGCCTTTGGGATGGGTCCTTCCAGCTAAGCACACAGGATGGGAAGGGAATGGAGAAGAGAAAGAGCTGAACTCCAAACACAGTGGGGTCAAGCCCTGGGGCACAGGGAGCACCAGTGAAACCAGTGGTGCCAGTTCCAAGCACAGAGCAAGGCTGGCACTGTTTATCCAGGTTCATTCATCCCCTTAAATGTGAATCCAACAAAGATGAACTCAGGTCTCCAAAACTCAGAGGTGAAACAACTCAGTGACAATTCCAACATTCCTTTTAGGATCAGAACTGATGAGATCAGGATTATTTCTTGATATTTTCCTTTTCAGATACAGCTTATCCTTTGTTCCAGCGTTTTCCCTGCAGCTGAAACCAAATTCTTGCCTTTGGCTGCTCCTGCAAGGTGAAAACCACCTTTGGATCTCACCTTTGGATGCCAGGTGTGCCTGGAACTGGGAACAGCAGCAGGGAAGGGTCCCTGCCCAGGGGAACCTCGTGGTCAAAGGAAAGCTGCACTTGAAGGCAGCCAGAATTCAGAGCAGAAAAAAAAGGAAACAAAATCAAAGCTGCCCCTCAAGAATCAGGCCTGGAAAGAAAAAAATAGGAGCTTTCAAGCCTGACTAAAAATAGCTTGCTTGGATTTTTTTGTAATGCCTTTAAAGATAGGAAATGACAGGAGAAATGAGAAATCAGCCTGGCTGTGCTCAAAGCACAGCCTGGGAGGTCGAGGGGACCAGGGAGATTGCCCCAGACAAATCAGCTGCACAGTAATATTTCCTGCCACACCTCAGGTGCACAGGTACTTACTCTTTCCTTATAATAACACCTCCAGTTTTGGGCTACAGCCACAAAAACTGATTATTCCCCTCCTCAATCCCCAATCTAGGCACAAGCTCACTCTTTTTTCATGCTCCCCATGGGTGATGGGAGCTCTATTTGTTGTGGCAATTTAACTTTTTTTTAAAACTCTATTTAGAGTTTTTAAACCCGTGCACTTCTTTTAAGTCACTCCTTCCTTTTATTCACTGTGCTTTGTTCATTTATTATTGCAGGTTCAGCCTTGTCACATACACCTTTTATTCCTCTATCTCATAAAGTTTTGATTGTGCCGTTGTAGCCAGGAACTTTTCTTCCCTCGTGGTTTAGAAAAGTGCATTTCAGAGAGTTGGCTCAGTATAGGATGTGATAGAATCACTCCTGCCAAGGCCACCTCTGACCTGTGTCCCCATTTACATGGCTTTTAAATCCCTCCAGGGACAGAGCACTTCCCATGAAGGGATTTAATTTGCCCTAATACCCAACCTGAACCTGCTCTGATGGAAGAATTTCTGCATGGGAAGGATTGTTGAGCACTGGGAGGAGCTGCCCAGGGAGGGGGTGCAGGTGTGCAGGGGGTTCCAGAGGTGACACTCAGTGCTCTGGGCTGGGGACAAGGTGGCAATCACTCATGGGGATCTTGGAGGGCTTTCCCAACCTCAGTTGTGGCCATTACAGACCCAGAATCCTAAAGGATTTTTCCAGTCTGGCTTTCTCAGGCTTGGCTGGTATTTTCCCCAAGCTGGAGCCTCTTTCTCTACTGTAAACATGAGAGAAATAATCATAACAAAATATAAACACCTGCTGGATCCGTGAGAAGCCTGGGATGAGAGGTGTCTCCTTCTCTGACCAATGAACTGACTGTATTTTCTTTTTCCCAAAGTGCCTTATTTAAGGCAATAGTTTCCTTCAATAAACTGTTCTTTCTTGTACCATGCAGGAGAGTCCCATGTTACTGTGTCCTTTCTCTGCTCCATAACCCTTATACAGTAACATTTGGAGATCCCACCGAGATATCTCACATCTGAAGATCCCACCCAGATATCTCACACTTGGAGATCCCACTGAGATATCTCACATTGGAGATCCCACCAGGATATCTCACACTTGGAGATCCCACTGAGATATCTCACATTTGGAGATCCCACTGAGATATCTCACATTTGGAGATCCCACCAGGATATCTCACATCTGAAGATCCCACCCAGATATCTCACATTTGGAGATCCCACCAGATATCTCACATTTGGAGATCCCACTGAGATATCTCACATTTGGAGATCCCACCAGGATATCTCACATTTGGAGATCCCACTGAGATATCTCACATTTGGAGATCCCACTGAGATATCTCACATTTGGAGATCCCACCAGGATATCTCACATTTGGAGATCCCACCCAGATATCTCACATTTGGAGATCCCACTGAGATATCTCACATTTGCAGGTGTCCACCA
Source organism: Erithacus rubecula (assembly GCF_903797595.1). NCBI lineage: Eukaryota > Metazoa > Chordata > Aves > Passeriformes > Muscicapidae > Erithacus > Erithacus rubecula. The sequence goes on along the minus strand of NC_136660.1, from coordinate 34,024,800 downwards.
AGACCAACATGCACTGATTCCACGATTCTGTGATTCCAGCACCTCCTGTGTCCTTCCCTTGGGAATTCCCTCTCAGCAGCCACAGAGCTCAGAGCCACAAACACCCTGCACCTCCCAGGCTCTCACTGAGCCCCTTCCCATCTCCCCCCTCCAAACTCCTCACTTTTGGCACCCTGATCCCCTGATCTCTGTCTCACCCTCGTGCCTTGTGCTCCTCTGCACGTTTGCATCCCTGCTCATCAGCCCAGCCTGCCAGGAGATGCTCCACATTAATCAGTTGATTGTTATTAACCCAGTTCCATTGTAGCTGTGCATTAATGCTGCTCCAGCCCTAAATCCAGCCTCTAATCAGGCATTACAACACACAGCCCATTGTGCTGCTTGTGTACTTGGCAATAATCCTGTTATTGCATTGGTGTCAGAGCTTTGTGGGATTTCAGCAAATTTAAGGGTGGGGAGAGGAGTTTTGGGTCAGGATTTGGCATCTCATGGAAAAGGCTGTTCAAGATTTAACACCTCTCCCCCCAAAAAAAACCCTAAAATCTCAGCAAACCTCATACAGCACATTCCCAGAGGACAGAAAATCCTCATTCCCCCAGAACTTCCATTTATGGGACAGGACATAAAATCACCATTTCCTCAGCATTTACAGGAGAGGACAGAAAACCCCCATTCCCCCAGAACTTCCATTTCCAGGATAGGACAGAAAATCCCCATTCCCTCAGCACTTCCATACCCAGAAGAGGACAGAAAATCCCCATTCCCCCAGAACTTCCATTTCCAGGATAGGACAGAAAATCCCCATTCCCTCAGCACTTCCATATCCAGAAGAGGACAGAAAACCCCCATTCCCCCAGAACTTCCATTTCCAGGATAGGACAGAAAATCCCCATTCCCCCAGAACTTCCTGGACAGGACAAAAAGTCACCATTCTCTTATTCCATTTATAGACCAGAACCAGCAGATCCCAGCCTGGGTCAGGTTGGAAGGGACCCCAGTGGGTCCAGCTGGCACAGGATTGAGTCCAGATCCTCTGGAATATTCCCAGAGGGATGTGGAATATTCTCTGGGATATTCTCCTGGAAGCTCTCCCAGGGCTGGGGGATTAGATACTCTTGGAGGTTCCTCCCAGCCCAAACCCTTCAGGGGTTCTGTGCTGATTCTGGACCAGAAAAATGGAGTTGAAAAGGTGAGAAATCCACCTGTCCCTGTGCTCCTTCCTTATTTACAGCAGGATTTAGACCTCTACTTATCCATCCCTGGAGTTTCTCCCCAGGGTTCCTTTACCCTGCAGCAGTCCAGGTGTGCAGGAATCCCACAGGGAAATATTTCACTTCCCCTGCTCACCTGCCCAGGTATTTTTAGGAATCCCCTCCCTTCCCATGCACTGGAATGCTGCAAACACGAGCCTCACCAATAATTTAAAGCTGGAACAAACCACTGGACTATCAGTTAAATTTAAATCCACTCCATCCTGTCAGAAAATCAATAGCCCACAAAAATAAACAGCACCTGGGGAGGCAGAGCCTTGGGCAGGGCGTTTTCCAGGATTGCCTGGGAGGGAGCACAGCCCTGCTTGGAAAATACATAATTGCAGTGATTAGCCCATTATTTGCAAAATTGTTGTAAACATGTTAATAATTAATCAGTATCTGCAGCGTGCCCTCATCAATGTGGTGGTTATTAAAATCCATTCATGATTCCAAGACATTCATGAGGATATTTTGCAAATCCTTTTTCCGAGTGTAGCAGATGTTTTCTGTGTTTACAGCAACTGTATTTTTTACCAAAAAAAAAAAAAACCAAAAAAAAAAAAAAACAAAACAAAACAACCAAAAATAAAAAAAGGAAGACAAGGCATATCAAGATAATTTCTCTCTAAGATACATTTTAATACATCACTGCTCATTTTCTCAAAGTCATTTTTTTGGGACTAAAGATGTCTGGTAGCAGAATTATTTGTGATCAGACTCAGCACCGTGCAAAGCCTGATTGGAGCTGCAGGTAATAAAATGGAAACTAAAATATTTAAAGCACAAGCTCCCAAATCAGGCTGCTCCCATAAATGAGCTTTGTGGGATGTCTACAGGAGGGGGAAAAAAAGGAATTAAAAATGGGGATGACAGTTTAAATGTATTTTCCCTTCACCCTGTGGTATGAGCAATGAAATCCAGAGATACATCCCTGGGTTACAGCTGGAGGTGCCAAAATCTGCCAGCAGCTGTGCAGGCTTGGAGCCAGGCTCTGCTGAAGCACAAATTGACAAATTGAAATTGGGCTGGGCATCAGCGTGGCTGAACACCCTGGAGAGGAGCAGGAAACTGCCAGGAGGCCAAGCAGCAATGGGAAGAGAGGAAAATCCACCTGAGAGGGAGGAAAAACTTTATTTTTGAGTACACTGTGCCAGGGTCTGCCCACCCTCCCAGGTGTCCTGGTTTGGAGGACAGGTGTCTATCAATAAAGGCAGGAGCTTCTCTTTGAAATGGAGAATATAACACCCTCCCTCCAAATTATTATTATAATTTTGAAATTTAGGGGCTCTCAGGCAAAGAGATGGGAATTAGGAATAACAGTTCTGTACTAGGACAATTAAAATAGCAATGCAGCATTACACAGAACAATCCCAACCCTGCCAGAGTCAGAATCCAAGCTGGCACAGTCAGTCAGTCAGGGTGGTGGCACAGTCCCATTCCATGGTGCTGCATCCTCCTGCAGGGGCAGATGTGGCTCAGCTGGAGCAGTGCTCCTGGAGAAGGGGCAGTTTCCTCTGAAGCTCCAGGGATGATGTGGAAGGGTCTGGTTTCCTCTGGAATCCAGTGGGAAGAAGGTTCCTTGGTGTCCAAAATGTCAGTTTTTCTCTGGGTAGGAAAGGCTTGGCTCCTGCCCTGGCTGGAGCATCTCCCAGTGGGATGATGGAATTTTCTCAGCCATGCCCTGGGACTCAGTGGCCATGAACAGGAGATATCTCCTGGAGGGAGGATGGGCTGTGGGAAGATAAAGATGATTGCCCAGCTGGTTTAAAGATGGTCCATTAGCAGATAATGTGTGCCAGGAGATCAGGGGCACTGCCCCACCTTCAGCAGATGGGACAGAACACACATTGCTGGGCACATCCTGCATTGCAGCCCAAGACACCAGGGAACAATTCCTTCCAAAATCCCAGCCAGTCCTGCTCTCTGGCAGTGGGAGCCCTGCACCAATTCCTTCCCAAGGCTTTGGAAAATCCTGTGGCAAAGAAGAGTGTCTTCATCTGGGAGAGCCCAGAGAAACCCTCCCATGGAAAAGTGGGATTTTCCTCTCAGCACCGAGCCCAGCCCAGCCTGACAACTCCATCCCATTCCAGCTGGAAATCTTACTCCAGAGATCAAAACTGGGATTTTGCAAAGCTCCCAGGAAGGAAAAACTTGGGAGATGCTGGAACTTAAAATGCTGCCCGTAAAAGGGGGGAAAATAAGTTTGAGACACACTAAATCCAGCTTGGTTTTGTGAGGGAAGCAAGGGAATAAAAAGCTGGATGCAATAAACAGCTTCTGGGTTTGGAGCAGGGAATTGCTTTGAGGAAAAGCCTGGGGAAGGCTGGAAGTCACTCACATTTTCCTCTGGAAACATCTGGCAGCAGCTGCTGCGTGGGAGGATGAAGGGAACAGGAGTGGAGCAGCCTCACCTTTTGCGTGTCACTGCTGGGAGAAAAGAATTGGGGGAAAATGGGGGGAAATGGAAAAAGGGGGAACTGGGAGAAGTTGGGGGAAAAGGAGGGTAAGAGGGAAATAAAGGGAAGAATACAAGGGAAATAAAGAGGGAAAAGGGGGGAAAGGAAGAGAGGAAGAGGAAGAGTTTTCATTTTGATTCAGGTCAGCAATAGAAAAGTAGATCGTGACAATTTATAGGAGGAAAGGAATCCATCAGCGGTCACTCATTAAATTCAGAGATTAAATTAAAAGGGGACAAGTGCTCTGTGCCACTCAGCTCCTGTCCCCAGGGCTGCTTGCTAAAATTATGGAATATTTGGTGGAGCAGGATTTCAGTGTCCCTGGGGAAATCTGGGCTCCACAGGAGCATTTTGTGAAGTGGCTGCAGCTCAGGAGGAGTCATCAGGACCACGAGGTGAGGCAGGAAAAGGCTGAAATTTCAGCATGAGAAATATCCCCCCACACAAAGTGAGGGTAATGACCCCAAACTCGAGCCCTGGGAAGAGACTTTATCCCCCAAGGAATTCTGTTATTATTTCTATTGTCATTATGAAGATGCAGCAGGGGAAAAAAAAAAAGAGATCAATCCCAAATAGGATTTTCATTAAAGTCACTGGTGCAATTCCTTTGTAATTTTTGGAGTTAAATCCAGCAAATAGCCAGGGAGGGGAGGATTTCAGACATTAAAGGCATTTTCATGAACTCCAAAATCCCAGAATTGCTGAGGTTGGAAAAAACTTCCCAAACCATCAAGTCCAATGATTGCAGGGCACATCCAGAGGGTTTTAAATGCCCCAGGGATGGGGATCCCAGCAGTGCCTGGAAGCTGGGGCAGGGCTGGAAAAGCCTTTCCAGGAGGAAATTCCCCAGGGCAGCAGCTGGGAGCTCTGCACCCAAATTCTGCCAGAGCCCCTGGAATTCCTGAGCTGCACTGAGCATCTCGAGCACTCTGCAAGCACCAAGTTTATTGCAAGCCCTGTAATTTCCCAGGATATTGTATTTTCCTCTGGCTACAGCCAGCCCTGCTACATGAACCAATTTGTCCCTCGGAGCATTAATTGTTTAACATCAGATCTTAACGAGCTTTCAGCATCCAGCCCAGCAGAATTCTGCCCCTAGCAGAAATTTCCTATTTACAGGAAATGCTCAGTGCCAGGAGCAGCTCTGAGGACTGAAATTGTGTTTCCTTCAGCCAGTCATTTCCTGAGCCTCCTGAACACAGAGCAGGAGGGGATTTTTGTCATTTTCTGCTGCTTTTTCTGTGCTTGGCCAAAGCCCTGGCACCTCTGATCCAGGCAGAGACTTGGTCCTGCTCCTGCACCAGCATCAGCTCCACGCTGGAATTACATCCCAACTGCTCTGCTGTATGTCATCCAAACTCTTTTAAACATTTTAAATCATCTAAAACCTGAATTAAACCCTCTGCTTCACCTGGAAGGTGTTGGATTTGTGACATCCAGCTCTCCATTCCTGAGAGGGGGAAAACAAACAATGCAGAGAAACATTTGCTGGTGGGATTTGATTTTTTTAAAAGGTCTTTTCCAGCTTTAAGGATTCCATGATTTTAACTCCTTCCTGAGATATCAGGAAAACAGCAGATTTCATACAATTCCAGACTGTTTTAGGTGGGAAGGGACCTTAAATCCCATCCAGTGCCCCCCTGCCATGGCAGGGACCCCTCCCACTGTCCCAGTGTCCAGCCTGGCCTTGGGCACTGCCAGGGGTCCAGGGGCAGCCACAGCAAATCTGGGAATTCCATCCCAGCCAGGGAACAATTCCTGCCCAAAATCCCATCCAAACTCACTCAGTTTGAAGCCCTTCCCTTCTCCTGGAAGGCTCAAGGTAACCAAGGAATGATCATGGCACTTGAGCTCTGGCACAAATCCTGATTTAATCCCAGACCTGAGCAGAGCAGAATCAGGATCCTGGTGACAGCAATCCCTGTGCTCCAACCTCCTGCTCCTATTTCACATTTTGCTGTTCCCAAGGGCCTGTTGTGGTTTATTTATGCTTTAAAAATGAAGGTGGAGGTTTCACTAATAGGAAACCACATCCTTCCCTCCCATTGTGCTGTTTCTCCTTCCCTGTTATTCAGGATTCCAGCTGCTTCCACATGCAGACCCAGTTCTTCCCTGGAGCTGGGAAAAACTTTTCAGGTGCAGCTCTTTCATTTGGCAAAAACCATTTGGGGCAGGCAAAGCTGTTTAAAAATTCAAATGAGGTTTTCAAATGATTTTTTTTTTAGCTCAGGAATTCGGAAACATTTCCTGAAACACAGGAGTTGTTTCTCAGAGAGACTGGAAATGAATTCCGGATGAAAGTGAAGCGAGGAGTAAAAAAGACCCCTTTTAACACAAAACATGTTTTGAAAATTCCCATTTCAGGGCATGAAATTGTGTTGCATTTGATCTGAAGTTAATGAGGTCTGCTCAGGTACCCAGCTGCCACAGAATCCTGGAATCCCAGGATCATTCAGGCTGGAAAACAACTCCAGGACTGAGTCCCAGCTGTGCCCAGAGCACTCAGTGCCACCTCCAGGAATTGCTGGGACACTCCAGGGTGCCAACCCTCCCTGGGCAGCAGGAAAAGATCCCAGAAATGCCCAAAGGAGGTGCCTGAGGAGCAGGAGCTCCCTCCCTGTGGGGGCTGTGCCTGGCTCAGCACTGTTCTGTGAGCTCCAGCCCATTCCAGGGAGATGCAGGTTGGAAATTAGGGAGGATTTTTTCACAGAAAGAATAATGAAATATTGGAATGCTTTGTCTGGGGAGGTGGTGGAGTCACCATCCCTGGGTGTGTTTGAAAACTGGATGTGGCACTGGGTGCCCTGGGTTAGTTCAGGTGTTTGGGGCTGGGCTGGATTTGATGGTCTTGGGGGTCTCTTCCAACCTGGTGATTCTGTGAGTTGTCACAGAATTGTCACAGAATTTTGGGTTGGAAGATTCTCCAAGATCACTGAGTCCAACCCAGCCCTAACACCTGAACTAACCCAGGGCACCCAGTGCCACATCCAGTTTTCAAACACACCCAGGGATGGTGACTCCACCACCTCCCCAGGCAAAGCATTCCAATATTTCATTATTCTTTCTGTGAAAATCTTTTCCCTGCTCTGTGTGCATGGGCAGCATTCCCACAGGATCACACCCAGCACAACCAGGGGTGGCAGAGCCCTGGAACAGGGACACAGCTCATCCCCAAAATTAATACCCCATGAGTCTAACACGGCCCACAAACACAGCTCTGGGAAAGCTGTGAAAATAAAAAAAATAAAGTTTTACAATTCCCAGGTGGCTGCTATTCATAAAATGTAAAGCCACGAGGAAACTGTTTTTTCTCTTGTGGAAAAGTCCCTATAGTCTAACAAAAGGAGACTCATTTCCCTAGAATAAACTGAAAAAAAAAATATTATTCTTAAATTAGTAGCTGACTCAAGTGTTTCTGTGTGTTGTTATTGAAAAGATATAAAAAGTGTGAAAGAGGGGATGAGAGCTGATCTGATGATTTTATTCTAAAATCTATTATTCTTTTAAGTTGTTAATAAAAGTTTTCTTTACACCCTCTAAGTTTTAAGCCTGCCTTGCTTTTGCCCCTAATCCTATCTCACAACAGGAAAAAAATACATTGAAATTGGTGAATCAAAACCTGTACACAGCAAAGGCAGAGGTGAGCTCAGGTCATTTCTGTAAATGTGGGAATTCTCTGAGGGTTTAATGCTGGATCTGTCATTTTTTCTCCTATAAATGAACACAAATAACAGGATGGGAATGCTGGGGCAGCTGTCTCAAAGCTTCTATTCCATCACAACCATTTCACAAACCAAAAACAGCTTCAGCTGCTACAACAGCCAAGGTCTCTTAGGTATTGCTCTTTTAAAAGCTTTTAGCCAACAGGATAATGATAATGAAATTTGAAAAGCATTTGCTAAAGCTAATTATAAACTCTCACAACATCTTGCTCTCACAATGCTTACTTGTGCTAGTTTAAAACAATGGATAAATTCATTATTACACTTACACATTTCTACTGTCCTGTTTGACATATTTTCTCAGGCCTGTCTCTACACAGCATTATTATTTCTTGGCCTTGCATCTTGAACTTCCTTGTCTTTCTCCATCCTGAGCTCTGCTTTCACACAGTTTTCTGAGAGTTTTATTCCTTTTCTATTTGCCACAGTTTAGCACCCTCCTGGCACCTGGAGGGATGAAAGGACAGAGTGTTACAGCGTGGAGGATCCTGCTGTTTCCAGCTCTTTTCAGGGGAATCCATCAAGCAAATGGATTGGGAGCAGGGGCTGCAGGCAGAGATTGTTTCTCACTAAAAAGAGACAATTCTGTTCCAGGGACACTCTGGTGGCCTCTCTGCTCCATCCCTGCCACACCAACACCTTTGAACTGCTCACAAGCAAAGCACAGAAAGACAGGAAAAAAACTTCAAGATTAAAATGTCACATTTTTTTTCTTCTTCTAAACAATAAATCCCAAACTTCAGCATTTTAAAAATCTCTCCTGGCACACTGGAGTGTGAAGGGCTGAATTCACTTTCTGCTCTCCCACTGAAGACACCAGAACAGATTCTATCAGTTCCACCCCTCTCCCACTTTCATTATCCCAGGTTGTTCCAAGCTCTCCAGCCTGGCCTTGGACACTTCCAGGGATGGGGCAGAGCCATTCCTACACCTTGAGGACCTTGGCAGCCCTTGGGGAGAGGATTTCCCCTGCATGAGCCCCCTGCACCCTCTCCCAGAGCCTCCTGCATCAACTCCCCTCTCAGTTCTCATCCTCAGCAAAAACAGAGGAATTCTGCCCAAATTTGCTCAATAATTGCATTTTCTCCTTATCCTCCCATCACTCTGGTGCCAGCCAAGTGTCCAGGTTGTTTACACTCTGTGAAACTGGCAGGGGATAATCGAGGTGCCAGATCCCAGAACAGTGCTGCAGTTCCATCTCCTGGCACTGCCATCCCATCATCTGCTTTTTTTGGGTGCTGAGGATGTGCCCAGGATGGTGACACCTCTGTGCTGCTGCAAGGGGAGCACTGGGAGGTGCTTCCCACCCCAGCACCCCCACCAAAGCCACAACATCAAATAATTACACACTTGAAATGATTTTCCCAAGACAAGAAGATACAAACAGCCGGAGGGACAGGGAGTTCTGCACATCCCTGCGTGTTACCAAAGCTCATCCTGCAAATCCAGGGATGCCAGACTGGTTTGGGTTGGACAGCACCTTCCAGCTCATTCCACAGGCAGGGAGCCTTAAAAATCCACGTGAGAAATGATGTGGACAATTTTGTCTCTCGGTTCAGACGCAGAAGGGAAACCCCAGGTGATTTTTGCCCCCTGCAGGTGAAAGAAATCCTTTCCCAGAGTGTTTGTTTGACGCGATTCGCACCGAGCTCCCAACTCCCCAAACTCCTCCCGTGCACTGAAGGCTCCATCTAGTGTCACACAGGAATATTCACGGGGACAGAAAAAAAAAAGAAAATTAAAAAAAAAAAAAAAAGGGAGGAAAGGCGGGGAAAAGCCACTTAAGCTGCTCTGGGAAAAAAAAAAAATTATCCCTTTATTTCACTGTCCCAGGGCAGCATTCCCATTCCTGTTATCCCATTATCCCTCTATTCTGTTATCCCGGAACAGCATTCCCATTCCTGTTATCCCATTATCCCTCTATTCTGTTATCCCGGAACAGCATTCCCAGCCCCGTTATCCCATTATCCCTCTATCCCATTATCCCGGGACAGCATTCCCAGCTCCGTTATCCCTCTATCCCGTTATCCCGGGACAGCATTCCCAGCCCCGTTATCCCTCCATCCCTCTATCCCGTTATCCCGGGGCAGCATTCCCAGCCCCGTTATCCCTCTATCCCGTTATCCCGGGGCAGCATTCCCAGCCCCGTTATCCCATTATCCCTCTATCCCGTTATCCCGGGATAGCATTCCCAGCCCCGTTATCCCTCTATCCCGTTATCCCGGGGCAGCATTCCCATTCCTGTTATCCCATTATCCCTCTATCCCGTTATCCCGGGGCAGCATTCCCAGCCCCGTTATCCCATTATCCCTCTATCCCGTTATCCCGGGGCAGCATTCCCAGCCCCGTTATCCCATTATCCCTCTATCCCGTTATCCCGGGGCAGCATTCCCAGCCCCGTTATCCCTCCATCCCTCTCTCCGCGGTGTGCAGCTCCGCTCCGTGGCCATTCCCGGCGCTGCCGCCGGCAGGAAAATCCCAGAATTGAGTTTTCCCTCCAATCCCGGGACTGAGTTTCCCCCAAATCCCCGGGACTGAATTTTTCCCCCCAATCCCGGGACTGAATTTTCCCTCAAATCCCGGGACATAGTTTCCCCCAAATCCCCGGGACTGAATTTTCCCCCCAATCCCGAACTCTCCCCGCAGCTCCCAGCTCAGCCCATGGATGGGATTTTGGATCTGTTAGGTGAAGTTATTTCATTTATTTATTGGCACAGAGGGTTTAATCACTGACTGCTCCTCTCTTCATCATCCTCAGGAACAGTTTGGGGGTTTTTTTATTTTCTAAAATCCCAACATTAAATTGCAGGGAAAAAAATAACCCAGCTGAAATTGGGACAAGGAAGGGAAATATTGCAAAATAAGGAGGGAAATACAAAAGAGGATGGAAGTGCAGCCACACAACTTTCCTCTCAGGGAACAATTCCTTCCCAATATCCAACAGAGGAATAAATAAAAATACGGATTTTCAAGAATCACCTGCTATTCCCTGCTGCTCTGTTGTCTATAAATCCATTACCAGGACTCCACAACCCCAAATAAATTCCACTACACCGAATTCTGAAGGAAAACTAAATAGCATTTGGTATTTAGTATTTAATTAAAGCTTCTTACTCCTTATTTCACCACAGGGATGCTACGTTTTGCTGCAATAAATTATTTTTTTTCCTACTGACAGCTACCTGGATGCATTTGCAATTCACTTAAGAGGATTAATTAAGGCTTGTTTTCATGACAAGGATTTTTTTTTTTTTAAGAGCAATTAAAATCAGGTTTAAAGTTATAACATATATTTGATAGCAATTACTTTAATCCTAGAAAATGAAATATCCATCCTTAGGAATCCTCTAACACATGAAGGAGCTGCTTCCTGCAGCCAAGGTTGGGATGAGTTTAACACTAGTTTGGGTTTAAGTTCTAAAACTTGGATTAGATTTAGAATTTAAGGAAAAAAGCCCCAAATTTGCACACCTGGAAAAGTCAGTCCTGCCCCTCCCAACCAGGAGAGATTACTCCAAGGATTTTGTGGCTTGGAATTTACCCAGAGTCAGGCACGGACCCAAGGATTGAGCCCAAATTAAATCCCCTGCACTGAGATCCTGCAGCACCAGGAAACTCCCCCCTGAAGGATCCCTGAGGATTCACCAACGCTTCAAAACCCTTAAACATTCCCAAAATCCTTAAACATTCCCAAAATCCCTGAAACATTCCCCAAAATCCCTGAAACATTCCCCAAAATCCCTGAAACCTTCCCCAAAA
>NC_136660.1:33960126-34013510 GCF_903797595.1 Erithacus rubecula | reverse complement strand
CCCATAAAAATTGTTTTGGGAAAAAAAAAATTTTTAAATTGTGAATTCTTGTTATCAATAGGATTTCCCGATTTTTAAATTGCTAAAATTGCAACAATTTTCAATTTTCAATTTGCTAAATTTTATTTTTAGGCTCCAGCTCATCCCAAATAAAATCCCACATGGAACAACAGGGAAAACACCTGGCTGGGACAAGCCACTAGTGAGGCTACAGCAGGGAATTCCACAAACAAACCCCATTTTCCACAAATAAATCCTTTTAATTTTGGGAGTTCTCCACAAACACAATTTTATTTGGACATTCCCTCTGCATTACAGCCAAACTTCCATGGGAAAAAAAACTGGAATTCCTGCAGATTGATTCACTCTGAGGTTTGAGATTCTTCTCCCGTGTCTCCTGATGAGTTCCCCAAAATGAGGTGAATTTGGGCTGGAATTCAGCAGAGGGAATCCCAAGGGTCTGGGTGCGGATATTATGGGATGGAGCGGCACAGTTCTGCTGCAGGGATGAGATGTGGGACAGATGGAAGCCCTGGGATAAATCTCTCCCCTCCAGCTCTGCCTGTAAATCAAGCCCAGCCCTGGGAGAGGCTCCCGAGACCTTTGCCAGGTTTCCTGGGAAGGGAATTTCTGTTCCAAATGGATTGGCCCACGGAGACGGGCAAGAGCTAAATCTGCCTCCCTGCAGCTGCATTTTTGGGATTCTGGATTTATGGGGATGTGGCAGGAGCAGCCCAGGGAAGAGTCAAGGACTCGGCGTGGAACAGACAAAATTGGAGCAGCAAAAAAAAACAGCAACAAGACACTTTCTTGCTTGGTGCAGAAAAGAATTTATTGAAAGAAACCATTAAATAAAGCACTTTGTGCAAAGTAAAATACAGATAGATTGTTGGTTAGAGAAAGAGACACTTTTTTTCTCTTTTTTTTTTTTTTTTTTTTTTTTTTTAGGTGTTTATCTCTGTTATGATTCTTGGTCTTATGTTTACAATGGAGAAAAAGTCTCCAGCCTGAGCAAAATTCTGGATTTACCTGTGCCCGGGTGGAGGAGGGAAAGCTCCTTCCCCATGGACACAGCCTGATAAATTCCAGATGTGAATTCCCTGAAATATTGATGTTTTAACCTAATTCCCCTTCTGGACAAATCCCACAATTTTTTGCATGGCAGAAAAACTCCTGGTGCTTAATGCTGTTCATATTATAGACAAAGACATAACAGGAATGAAACTGGAATTCCAGTTGGAAGCAGCTGGAACGTGCCAAGTATTTTGATTCAGCAATAGGATTTATTGCAATGAAAATAAAAAATTGCAATGTAAAAATAATTGCAATGTAAAAATTGCAATGTAAAATAAAATATAATAACTTCAGAATGCACCTAGCAACCTTTTTCATATGCGGCTACATCCTTTTTTTTTTATTATTCCAATATTATTATTCTGATATTAAAGTGGAATTGATATTAAATGAAAAAATTAAAAACAAAATGAACAAATGAAATTAAATTTTAAAACCATTTACTGGAAAAGGCACTGGCAGGTCACCAGCTTTCCTGGCTGAATGTCACAGACATGTACATCGCAGAATAGAACCAAAATAATGGGGAATTTTACTGGGAAAATATGGAAATACTGATATTTTTCCTCTGGGAAAATAGTGAATTAAGGGCTCAGTTGAAGTTCCAAAGATCTGATTCAGCTTTGGCCCCCCAAAAAAAAGAGAAATAAACAGGTTTGGAATTGTAATTAATGTTGTAAATCCTGAGGATGTCTCCCAGCACGCAGCAAGGAGTTTGTTGGCTCCTAAATCCATTTATTTGGGGTAGACAGAACTCAGGGCAAACAGGTTTTATTCTGTAGGAGTGGCCAGACTCTGGGGCAGGGTGTGGGATCTCCATCCTTGGAGGAGGAATTTCCCCCTTAGGACACTCCTGCTTCAGCAGGGCTTGGACTGGAGCATCCCAACCCAAATAATTCTGAGGTTTTAAATCACCTGGAACCCCGTGAAAATGTGGGAGTTAACAGCAGAGAAAGGATGAGAAAAAGGGGAAAAAACTGAGAGGAGAGTGAGACTTGTGAGCCCTCACTTTCTCAGGATAAAACACCAAACCTAAAAATGGGGTTTGGGGTGGTACAAAGGAAATTCTCAGCAAATCCAGGGCGAAATCTGTCAGGTAAAAATCAGGCAAGTGCTTCTGCCAGTGACAACACATCCTTGTTCCCATCCTGGAGGGGTTTTCTGGGGCAGGGACCACCTGGAGAAGAGCCGGGGGAAATTTGGAGGTGTGTGCCCAGGTGGCACCTGCAGGATGGATGCCCTGAGAGCTGGCACACAAATGGATGTGGCACAGAATGCCAGGGGTTGTGGTGCATCCATTCTTCTCCTGGGATCGGGCACTGGAAACATTCCAGAGCCAAGCAGGCTCCGGGGTGAACTGGGAGGTGGCTTGGAAATAGCGAAATAAATCAGATTTCTTGTGACTGGGTTTGGTTCCAGCTCTGCGGGACTTGGGATGTTCTGCTAACTGGATTTACCTGGATTTTGGGTTATTCTGCTATCAGGCATGGCGGAGAATGAAATGAAAAAAGGAAAAACCAGGAGAATCCGTGGATTATCCTTTGTGAGATATGTGACAGAGCATGTCCTGGAAGCGCAGCTGGATCCCGAGTGGGAGTAAGCTCCAGAAGGAATGAACGCCAGGGACAATCTGGGCTCTCTCCTGCAAAACTGCCGGTGCAGCTGGAATAAGCTGTGTCTTACCGGAGAGGGATGGAGCTTCTGCCCCGGGAGAAAGGCTGGGAGAACGGGGATTGTTCAGGAGAACAATCTGTGAGAAACCAGCTGTGACCTTCCAGTGCCTAAGGAGATGGAGGGACAGAGGGACAGAGGGACAGGACACAGGGAGTGGCTTTAAGCTGGCAGTGGGTGGGTTTGGGTGGGATTTGGGCAGGAATTGTTCCCTGGGAGGAGCTGGGATGGATTCCCGATTTGCTGTGGCTGCCCCTGGATCCCTGGCAGTGCCCAGGGCCAGGCTGGACACTGGACAGTGGGAGGTGTCCCCATGGCAGGGGGGCACCGGGGGGATTTGGGGTCCCTCCCAGTGCGGCCGTCCAGGATCCGGCCGGGCCGGGGCTCGGGGCGGCTCCGGGGGCGGCTCCGGGACGGATCCCGGGGCGGATCCCGGTTCCAGGAGCGGATCCCGGTTCCAGGAGCGGATCCCGGTTCCGGGGGCGGATCCCGGTTCCAGGGGCGGATCCCGGGACGGATCCCGGTTCCAGGAGCGGATCCCGGTTCCAGGGGCGGATCCCGGTTCCAGAGGCGGATCCCGGTTCCAGGAGCAGATCCCGGTTCCAGAGGCGGATCCCGGTTCCAGGAGCGGATCCCGGTTCCAGGAGCGGATCCCGGTTCCGGGGGCGGATCCCGGTTCCAGGAGCAGATCCCGGTTCCAGAGGCGGATCCCGGTTCCAGGAGCGGATCCCGGTTCCAGGGGCGGATCCCGGTTTCCAGGAGCAGATCCCGGTTCCAGAGGCGGATCCCGGTTCCAGGAGCGGATCCCGGTTCCAGGAGCGGATCCCGGTTCCGGGGGCGGATCCCGGTTCCAGGAGCAGATCCCGGTTCCAGAGGCGGATCCCGGTTCCAGGAGCGGACCCCGGTTCCAGGGGCGGATCCCGGGGCGGATCCCGGATCCCGGGGCGGATCCCGGTTCCAGAGGCGGATCCCGGTTCCAGGAGCGGATCCCGGTGTCGGGGCTGCAGCCAGGGGAGGTTCCAGGAGCGCATCCCAGTGCTGAGTTTCAGGGACGGGTGCGGATCCCAGGGCGGTTCTGGGGCTGTTCCCGGGCGGATCCGGGACGGATCCCGGTTCCGGGAGTGGATCCGGGGCGGCTCTGGGGGGCAGATCCCGCTTCCAGGGGCGGTTCCAGGGGCGGGTCCCGGTTCCGGGGGCGGTTCCAGGGGCGGTTCCAGGGGCGGGTCCCGGTTCCGGGGGCGGGTCTCGGGGCGGTTCCGGGGGCAGGTCCCGGTCCCGGGGCGGTTCCAGGGGCGGGTCCCGGTCCCGGGGCGGTTCCAGGGGCGGGTCCCGGTTCCGGGGGCGGGTCCCGGGGCGGTTCCGGGGGCGGGTCCCGGTCCCGGGGCGGTTCCAGGGGCGGGTCCCGGTTCCGGGGGCGGGTCCCGGAGCGGTTCCGGGGGCAGGTCCCGGTCCCGGGGCGGTCCCAGGGGCGGGTCCCGGTTCCGGGGGCGGGTCCCGGGGCGGTTCCGGGGGCAGGTCCCGGTCCCGGGGCGGTTCCAGGGGCGGGTCCCGGTTCCGGGGGCGGGTCTCGGGGCGGTTCCGGGGGCAGGTCCCGGTCCCGGGGGCGGGTCCCGGTTCCGGGGGCGGTTCCAGGGGCGGGTCCCGGTTCCGGGGGCGGGTCCCGGGGCGGTTCCGGGGGCAGGTCCCGGTCCCGGGGCGGTGCCGGTTCCGCCATGGCCGCGGTGCCCGTGCGGGGCCGGCGCGGGGCGCTCGGGCCGGGGGGAGCCGGGGAACCGGAGTGTGTGAGTGGGGAACGGGAATGGGAATGGGAATGGGAACGGGAATGGGAATGGGGAACGGGAATGGGAATGGGAATGGGAATGCGAATGGGGAACGGGGAACGGGAACGGGGAATGGGAGCGGGAATCAGGAATGACAGTGGGAATTGAGAGCGGGAATGGGAACAGGGCCAGGAGTGGGGCCGGGAACGGGGCCAAGGCTGGGTCCCGTGTCCCCCAGCCGGTCCCGTGTCCCCCGGGTGGGTCCCGTGTCCCCCAGCCGGTCCCGTGTCCCCCGGCCGGTCCCGTGTCCCCAGCCGGTCCCGTGTCCCCCATCCAGGTCCCGTGTCCCCAGCCGGTCCCGTGTCCCCAGCCGGTCCCGTGTCCCCCGGGCGGGTCCCGTGTCCCCCAGCCGGTCCCGTGTCCCCCAGCCAGGTCCCGTGTCCCCCAGCCGGTCCCATGTCCCCAGCCGTGTCCCATGTCCCCAGCCGGGTCCCATGTCCCCCATCCGGGTCCCGTGTCCCCAGCCGGGTCCCGTGTCCCCCAGCCGGTCCCGTGTCCCCAGCCGGTCCCGTGTCCCCAGCCGGTCCCGTGTCCCCCATCCAGGTCCCGTGTCCCCAGCCAGGTCCCGTGTCCCCAGGTGGGTCCCGTATGGGACAAGGTGCCAGTGTCCAGGAAAAACACAAACCTGACTGCGGGGGTGATCCCAGCCCTGGCGTGGCTTTTCCTGCTGTTCCTGGGTTTAATGAGTCCTTCCACACACGTGCTCCTTCCATGAGCCCCATCCCACTTCTTGTGGGATGGATGAAGGATGAAGGGTGAAGGATGCAGGATGCAGGGTGAAGGATGCAGGGTGAAGGATGCAGGGTGAAGGATGCAGGATGCAGGGTGAAGGATGCAGGGTGAAGGATGCAGGATGCAGGGTGAAGGATGCAGGGTGAAGGATGCAGGATGCAGGGTGAAGGATGCAGGGTGAAGGATGCAGGGTGAAGGATGAAGGATGCAGGATGCAGGATGCAGGGTGAAGGATGAAGGATGCAGGATGCAGGATGCAGGGTGAAGGATGCAGGGTGAAGGATGCAGGGTGAAGGATGAAGGATGCAGGATGCAGGATGCAGGGTGAAGGATGAAGGATGCAGGATGCAGGATGCAGGGTGAAGGATGCAGGGTGAAGGGTGAAGGATGCAGGATGAAGGATGCAGGGTGAAGGGCGAAGGATGCACGGTGAAGGATGAAGGGTGAAGGAGGCAGGGTGAAGGATGCAGGATGCAGGATGAAGGATGCAGGGTGAAGGATGAAGGATGCAGGATGAAGGATGCAGGGTGAAGGATGAAGGGTGAAGGATGCAGGATGCAGGATGAAGGATGCAGGATGAAGGATGAAGGATGCAGGGTGAAGGATGCAGGGTGAAGGATGCAGGGTGAAGGATGAAGGATGCAGGATGAAGGATGAAGGATGCAGGATGAAGGATGAAGGATGCAGGATGAAGGATGAAGGATGCAGGGTGAAGGATGCAGGGTGAAGGATGCAGGGTGAAGGATGAAGGATGCAGGATGAAGGATGAAGGATGCAGGATGAAGGATGAAGGATGCAGGGTGAAGGATGCAGGGTGAAGGATGCAGGGTGAAGGATGAAGGATGCAGTGGCAGTGGGAAATCCAAAATCCTGGGGTTGTTGTTCTTCCCAGGGGATGTGGGATCCTTGGGAGGCACAGGCAGGCAGAATCTGTGTCCTGTGCCTTGCACTGACACTGAATGTTGGTTTTGGGTTTCCAGAAGCGAGTGTGCCAGCTGCTGGACACCATTCCACGGGAGGCTGCTGCCCAGCTCATGGATTGTGCCATGGATCTGGATTCCAGGCAGAAATTCCTGCCTGACTCTGCAGCCTGGGCTGCAAAGGCAAAGCAGAATTCCATGGTGAGTTCCAACTGTCCATGGGTTTGTTACAAAATCACTTTTCAAATGCGTTTTATAATGAAGCTGCAAATAATTTCTCATTTCTTTTTTTTTTTTTAATTTCTTGATGAATTTGTGTCTGGTTTTGTTCCTCAGATTTTGGAAAATCATGGGAGCAAAGTCACTTCCCAGCCCTGCCCAAGATGTGTTGCTGGAGAATCTGTAAGTGTGGGAATCTGCTTTTTGAGACAAAAAGGATTGGCACTTGTTCCCCAGTATTAGCTCCAGAAAACATGAAGTTAATAACCAGCAAAACTGCATTGCTCAGGAATAAAGCATGGAAATTAAAAATAAAGGAGATGGATTTAGCATTTCAGCAGAGCACAAGTTAATATTCCCAGCAGCAGCTGGAAAATCTGGAGATTCTGAACACATTTTTCAAACTCTCTCTAAAAAGCAGAGTTTGGGAAGGAACTGAAAGAAACAATAACATAACCTCTACCCCTTGATTTACTGGATCACAACAGAATATTTAGGAATTTCATTCTATCTCCTATTTTTTTCTGTAATTGGATATTTCCTTTCCAAGGAGTAAATACAGCCTTGAAAACATTGCTCCTTCCAGGGCCAGAATGAGGAGAGGTGTGGGAAATGCTGGATGTGCATAGAAAATCTGATTTATGGAATTAAAGTTTCTATCAGGACCTGTGACTGAAGAGACATTGATTGTATTAAATTATTTACACTCATTTCCTCCTTAGAGAAAAAGGAAAAAAAAAGGAATATTTGTGGCGATTTAAAATGAAATTTGGAAATGAAGACTGAGGAAAAACCTTTTTGCCAAACTCCTTTGTAGTGACCTGAAATGTTTTTATTCCAGGGCCACTTCAGTCACATCCTGGGCTGCTAGAAATGGAAAGGGGGCAGAGGAGCAGCTCTGATTTCCTGCTGGGGTCCCCAGGGTGCAGCTGGATCCTGGATCCTGCCCTGCCTCAGCACTCCCACCCCACCAGCATCTGCAATTCCACACCTGCTCAGAGGCTTCTGCTCCTCAGGCAGCTCAGGATTTGTGTAAAAGGGACAAGAAAAGGCTGATTGCATGTTTAGGTAACTCAGAATTTGTCTAAAAAGAAAAAGGCTGATTTCATATTTAGGCAGCTCAGAATTTATCTAAAAAGAGCAAGAAAAGGCTGATTTCATATTTAGGTAACTCAGAATTTGTCTAAAAAGAGCAAGAAAAGGCTGATTTCATATTTAGGTAACTCAGAATTTGTCTAAAAAGAAAAAGGCTGATTTCATATTTAGGTAGCTCAGAATTTGTCTAAAAAAGAACAAGGAAAGGTTGTTTTCATGTTTAGATAACTCAGAATTTGTCTAAAAAGAAATAGAAAAGGCTGATTTCATGTTTAGGTAGCTCAGAATTCATTTTAAAAGACAAGAAAAGGCTGATTCTATATTTAGATAATTCAGAATTTGTCTGAAAAAGAAAAGGCTGATTTCATATTTAGGCAGCTCAGAATTTGTCTAAAAAAGAACAAGAAAAGGCTGATTTCATGTTTAGGTAACTCAGAATTTGTCTAAAAAGAGCAAGAAAAGGCTGATTTCTTATTTAGGCAGCTCAGAATTTGTCTAAAAAAGAACAAGAAAAGGCTGATTCTATATTTAGATAACTCAGAATTTGTCTGAAAAAGAAAAGGCTGATTTCATATTTAGGCAGCTCAGGATTTGTGTAAAAGGGACAAGAAAAAGGCTGATTGCATGTTTAGGTAACTCAGAATTTGTCTAAAAAGAAAAAGGCTGATTTCATATTTAGGTAACTCAGAATTTGTCTAAAAAGAAATAGAAAAGGCTGATTTCATGTTTAGGTAGCTCAGAATTCATTTTAAAAGACAAGAAAAGGCTGATTCTATATTTAGATAACTTAGAATTTGTCTGAAAAAGAAAAGGCTGATTTCATATTTAGGCAGCTCAGAATTTGTCTAAAAAAGAACAAGAAAAGGCTGATTTCCTTTTTAGGTAGCTCAGAATTCATTTTAAAAGAAGAAGAAAAGGCTGATTTCCTGTTTAGGTAGCTCATAATTCATTTTAAAAGAAGAAGAAAAGGCTGATTTCCTGTTTTACACTGGTGAGGTTGAGCTGCCCACCCTGGCTCTGGAGAAATTCACATTTCAGTTCCATTCTGTGGGAATTATCCCACCTGGAGCTGCTGCCCTGACTCCTCCTCAGCTCTTGTGAATTTTATTCTGAATAAACGCACGTGGAGCTCCTGACAGACACCTCACCCTCCCTGGCTTTTCCCCACATGGCAGGGCACACACTGCTGGATGAATTTCAAATTGAACTTTTCCTCTCAGATGTGATTCCTTGCTCTGTGTTTTCCAACAGGGCAGAAATGTGGTTTTTTTAAATCAGGCTGGAAACAAGTTGGAGTTTAATTGTCTGCTCCACTGAAGGCTTTTAATAGTGATATTTTTTAAAATAGATGTGTTTGTAATTTATTTTGGGATTTTGCAGGATCATGAAGAGGGCACAGGCTGGGGCAGTGAATATTCCTTTAAAGCAGATTTGTGTCAAATCTGCAGTGGAACCACAGAGTTATTTTTGTATGCCTTGTACAACTCTGGAATTTTGTTTTCTTGATGAAGAAATATATAAATTTTCTATTTCCTACTGCTGTGGTTTGTACACAGAATAAGCAGAGTGATGCTTTATTTACCTGTACATAGAGAGAAAGGCCCCTGGCCTGTTTTTAATTCAGGTTTAAAGGATCTAATTCTTATTTTTAACTTTGTATTCTGTCAATTGTTCCTTACAAAAGCAGAAACATTAAACACCACTTTGGCTTTAGTCTGGTTGTGTCATTCCATGAATGATTTCTGAGGGCACTGAGGAATAAAGGTGAATAAATGCTCAGATGAGGAGGAGAAATATGTTATTTATGTCATGTAAAAGCTTTGTAGTATGTTTAGTTGCTCACATAATTTGATGGTAATTACAAATCCACTTGGCATCTTGACTGCCAAAAGAAGATGGATCTGTGTGTGATATTTTTGTGATATCTGTGTGTGATATCTGTGTGTGATATCTGTGTGATATCAGTGTGATATCTGTGTGATATCTGTGTGTGATATCAGTGTGTGATATCAGTGTGTGATATCTGTGTGATATCAGTGTGTGATATCAGTGTGATATCTGTGTGTGATATCTGTGTGATATCAGTGTGTGATATCAGTGTGATATCTGTGTGTGATATCTGTGTGATATCAGTGTGATATCTGTGTGTGATATCTGTGTGATATCTGTGTGCGATATTTTTGTGATATCAGTGTGATATCTGTGTGATATCTGTGTGATATCTGTGTGTGATATCTGTGTGTGATATCTGTGTGATATCAGTGTGATATCTGTGTGATATCTGTGTGATATCTGTGTGTGATATCTGTGATATCTGTGTGATATCTGTGTGTGATATCTGTGTGTAATATCTGTGTGAGATATCTGTGTGATATCAGTGTGATATCTGTGTGTGATATCTGTGTGATATCAGTGTGATATCTCTCTGATATTTTTGTGTGATATCTGTGTGTGATATCTGTGTGTGATATCTGTGTGATATCAGTGTGATATCAGTGTGATATCTGTGTGATATCTGTGTGATATCTCTCTGATATTTTTGTGTGATATCTGTGTTGTTACTACAACAATCCCAAATCTGTGATATTTGCTTGCTGCCCAGGGTGTCATTCATGAGTTATACATAAATGGCAGCTTTACATATTTAAAAGGAACATGGGCTGCTTCATATCTGAAGTATGGTTCCCAGGGGAGAACGCCGCCATTTGATCTATTTTTGATTAAAATGTAAAAATTAAAAATTAAATCAAATGGTAGTCAAATTCCTTGGGGAAAACATACTTCAGTTATGAAGAATTCCCTGTGGTAACCTTGAGACTCTTCCAGCTGCATTGTCTCATCTGTAGGTGGTCTCTTTATGTCTGACATAATTAAAATGAATTGCTGCTGGAGAGCCCCTGGTCCTGCATGCAGATTTGTGGAGCTGCAGTGCCAGGCAGGGCAGCAGGGCTCCTGTGCAGCTCTGGGCTGGGATTTGCTGCAGCCTGGGCAGGGATCCCTCCCCTGCACTGCCAGCCTGGGGGCTGGGGAGGATGGACAGGGCAGTGAGGTGGGAATTGCTCTCCCAGCCCTTGGAGCCCATCCTGAGTGTCCCAGAGCACCCAGTGCCACCTCCAGGAGCTGCTGGGGCTCTCCAGGGATGGGGATCCAGCCCTGCCAACCCTGAGCATTGCAGCTTCTCTGGAGTCTGATCAACGAGCTCACTCCAAATAACTTGTCTGGAAATTAACTCTGTCATGAATTCCAGCAGAATATCCTGCTGCTCCCATATGGACAGGAGCTGCTGGTCCTTGGGTCGTGTTATCACAATTCTGGAATCCCTGAGGCTGAAAAACAGCTCCAGGATCATCGAGGTCACCCTGTGCCCATCCCCACCCTGCCCAGAGCACCCAGTGCCACCTCCAGGAGTTCCTGGGACACTCCAGGGATGGGGATCCAGCCCTGCCTGGGCAGCTCCAGCCCCTGAGCTCCCTTTCCATGGGGAAATTATTCCCAAAATCCACCCTGAGCCTGCCCTGCCCAGCCTGAGCTGTTCCCTATGCTCCTGTCCCTGTTCCCAGATCCCAAATCCCCCCAGTGTCCCCCCCTGGCAGGGAGCTGTGCAGAGCCAGAATTGCTCCCTGAGTTTCCTTTTCTCCAGGCTGAGCCCCTTCCCAGCCCCTCAGGGATTCTCCAGCCCCTGCCCAGCCCCATTCCCTGCCCTGGACACCCTCCAGCCCCTCCAGGCTCTCCTGGAAGGAGCTCCCAGAGCTGGACACAGCCTCGAGGTCCCTGTGGTGGCACAGGGGACAATCCCTGCCTTGCTCCTGTTTAGGGCTCATCCTTTCAAACATCCAAGGAACCCTTGCTGTGCTAAGCAATGGCTAAATGCCACCAGAACACGATTGTGAAATTGGATTTCCTAGGAAAATGTGCTCTACACAATCTAATGCAACTTATTTCTAGCAAGCTGCTTTGTCAGGCTGCCTTGGAATATGGGAATGTATATTTGATAAGATTAGAGAATCGTGGGGATCAGGAAAAATAAGACTCTAGACTTTGCATTCCCATTTTCACCCAGCTGAAGGACAAGCATGTCATTTATTTTGTGTTTGGTTGTGATTCTCATGGCCCTGTTAATGTGCCCACAGCAGTGGCTTGTGACTGTGCATCCTGCTCAAGCTGAGACTAAAACTTCCCTGACAACATTTCCGTGGAAAAGAAGGGTTTGGAAGCGAAATGCTGGGATTTCTAGAGAAAATAAAACAATCCTGGCAATGAAAGTATCAAGTGTAAGAGTTCCACAGTGCCTTGCATTTTGTAATGAGCAGCAGGAGTGTTGAAATTTCAGTGTAATACTTGAAAGAAAACGTCTCTGATCTTCGAGTTTCTTTGGAGTTTTTAATGTGTAATCAGACTAAATTCCTCCTGTAATTGCACAGTGAGAGGCCTGTGAAGTTTTGGGGAGGCTGCAGATGGAGCACAGACCTGCAGGAGCTCTGAGGTTTTTCCTGAGGTTTCCCCAGGTGCAGAATCTCTCCCCAGCTGTGCTGGCTCTGAGCTGTGACATTCCAGCAGGATTTCAGCACCCAGCTCCCTTCCAGCCCTGCCCAAACTCCATCCAGCTCCTTGGGAAGCTTTTCCCCCTCAAACCATGAACATTTACCTCTTAATTAGATGGAATCCCAAATTGGTTTGGGTGGGAATAGAGCTCAAAGCCCACCCAGTGCCACCCCTGCCATGGCAGGGACACTTTCCACTGTCCCAATGTCCAGCCCCAGTGTCCAGCCTGGCCTGGGCACTGCCAGGGATCCAGGGACTGCCCAGTTTGTGCTGAAAATTCCTCTGGTGTGAGGGGTGGGAAATTGCAGCACCCAGAAATGGGCACTGGGTTTAAATAAAGCTCTGCTGGGTGAGAGGCTTGTGTGAAAGGAGCACGACAATGGATTTATACACAGGGCACTGCCACAAATACAGTGTGGAAAGGAATCAATATTTCTGTGGGTTTATGCTGAAAATAGAAAATGTCTGGTTTTACCATCACTACATCTTCAGTCATTCAGGTGTAGCAAAGTCTGAGCCTGAAGGGAAAAGCAAACAGCAAAAGTTCTGTGGAATTTGTGGCTTTCTGCTGGAAGAGGGCAGGATTAGATGGGATTTTGGGCAGGAATTGTTCCCTGGGAGCTGGGACGGAATTCCCAGATTTTCTGTGGCTGCCCCTGGATCCCTGGCAGTGCCCAAGGCCAGGCTGGACACTGGGACAGTGGGAGGTGTCCCCATGGCAGGGGTGGAAAAGGATGAGCTTTGAGGTCCCTTCCAGCCCAAACCAGTCTGGAATTGTATGAATTTCAGATTAACTGGGCCCAAGAAAATGATCAGTGTGCAGCTCCCCTGGTTCAAACACAAAACTTGGTTTCCTTCTCAAACAGCAGTGGCAGGTAAAGGGAGCTCTGTGGCTTTTCAGGTTTTGAGGAGCAGATGATTCAACAGCAGGATGAATAAATAATGAAGGAAAGTGAGATTATAAATTGCACTTCCTCATTTGAAAGGCCTTGTCTCCTGATTCATCATTATAAATGCCTTACAAACTTCGGGTCATTTACAAAATAATAGAACGCTTTAAGATTACCCTTAGCTTTATGTAAATGCAATTTTAATATTCTATCTTCATTAATTATCTAATCTTGGGAGCAAATAAACTCCTGACACAATTCTGTAGCTATTTTGCCAGCAGGATTTCCTTTGAAGTTGTAAGAGGAAGTGGATGACAGGACTGAGCCTCACCAGCACTTCTAGAAGAAAAGGAACTTAAACAGAAGCTGAAAATCCAGACTTCCTATGGGCACAGAGCTATTCCTGCACTGCCACACATTCATTAGTGCCAGAAGTGGCTTTTTATTCCCCCTGCTCCTGTTCCAGAAGCGTGGAAGGGGTTTGCTCCCTCCTCCTGCCAGTCCTGCCCCTCCCTTGGCTCTCAGTGCAGAGAGAGGTCCAGGGTAGTGAAGAGAGGGGCTCAGGGAGCTGCAGACCCCTGCTCTGTCCCCAGAGCTCTGATTCCTCCCCAAAGCACGTTTGTACCTGAATCTTGGCAGGTGGGGCTGGCTAAGCTCTGTGAGCATCACTGCAGACATCCCAGAATCCCAGAATGGTTTGGCTGGAACGGGACCCCACAGCCCACCCAGTGCCCCCCTGCCATGGCAGGGACCCCTCCAACTGTCCCCAGTGTCCAACCTGGCCCTGGGCACTGCCAGGGATCCAGGGAGAGCCACAGCAAATCTGGGAATTCCATCCCAGCTCCTCCTCACCCAGCCAGGGAACAATTCCTAGTATGATGATGGGGCAGAGATCCAACCTTTTGAGCTCCATTCCCACATCAAATTTAAACATGTGAAACTTCTGAATGCATGAGCAGTGCCTGTAACCCTGCAGAGATTCCCTGCCTCAGGATCCTCCCTGCTTGCAGAGCTGGCACTGCCCATTCCCAGAAGCTGTCAGGGGAGGAGGAGGAGGCAGCACTTGTTAACTCTATTTGTTTTTATTATGGGCATCGATCTGCCAGTGGCAATAATGCCAGGCAGGGATGCCCCAGTGCTGTGGGGATGGATATTCCAGTCTGTCACTGCCATTAATGGTCTCATCCCTGACTGCTGATTATTTTAGTAATTATTTATCCTAAAACAACTACTGAGTATGATTACAAACCTGGCTTTATCTGTTTTCCCGGTGAATAGCAAATGCCCAAATTCCTTCACTTTATTTAATATAAATAATACAAACTTTAAACTTTGTTTAATATAAATAATGTTCACTGTGCTTTCCCAGTGCCCAGAATTGACCCTGGGAGTAGAAACTCAATGACACAACACTGATAAACTCATCTGCAAACTGTTCAGAGTCCACAAATTAAACCTTTGAA
This sequence comes from Erithacus rubecula, assembly GCF_903797595.1. Lineage (NCBI taxonomy): Eukaryota > Metazoa > Chordata > Aves > Passeriformes > Muscicapidae > Erithacus > Erithacus rubecula. Next base: position 33,999,084 of record NC_136660.1, on the reverse strand, counting down.
TACAAAAAACACATCAAAAGAACACGAAGGGCCAAATTCTGTTCCTTTGAAGGTCTTCAGGCTCATCTCTGCTGCTGTGCCTGTGCCCAGGGGGGTGGGCAGGACCCAGGGCTCTGCCCATCACCCCCCCAGAGCTGCCCACCCCAAACTCCCCAGTGCTGCCTGTTTTGGGGCCAGCCATGCCCCTGTGTGCCACACTGTGTGTCCTTGCCCTGTCCTTCCATCCCAGCACCAGCCTGACCATCCCTCCCTGGGAGGGTGAGTGACACAGTGAGAAAATGACATTATTTCAGGAATTCAGCGTGAGTGACTCTGAGCTGTCCCAGGGCAGTGTCCAGGGCGCTGTTCTGAGGCTGGGCCAGGGGCTGGATGCTCTTCCAGGTGGCTCCTGGTGCTCACAGCTGGTAACTCGTCCCTGCCACCACAGGAAGGAGCTCCAGCACTGCTGGTGGAGCAGGCTCAGCCTGCAGCCACCTGGGCTCATCTCTACAGCTCTATTTGCTCCATCCCCTCCCATGCCTCAAGTTTGAGCTGTTCTATTCCCAGTTTTGTCCTGCATTGGTACATAACTGAACCCCACACAAAGTGTCCCAAGTTCTCCTCCCAGCTCAGCACACACAACAATCCTTTCCCAGCCCAGAGCCAAGGACAGGCTGCAGCTCCAGCCCCAAAAATGCAAACAGAGAATTGAGGAGAGAATCTGGGAGGGTGGGAGTGCAGAGCCTGGAGCTGGGATGGGCAATGAACCCAATGTGGGGATGGAGCCAAGAGATCAAAGTGTGAAACTCCTGACTCTGAGCCCAGCCTGGGCTCTGGCACTGCCAGGGGGATCCTGTGAAGGGTTTGAACAAATCCCTGCTTGGTTCCTTTAACTCTGCCTCTGTTCCAGGCATCTCCTTCTCCCCAGCATCCCCTCCCCAGCCCTGAGGAGCTGCAGGAACTGGGCTCCTCCTGTCCTGCACCCAAGGGATGCAGCTCAGGAGCCTCAGCTGCCCCAAGCCTGGCTCCCACTGCCAGGATTTGCAATTCTGAGCTGGCCCAAAGAAGACATAATGCTCTGTTTTATCTGCAGGCAGAGCTCCCAGGGTAACCTTTGCAGCAGCTAAAGATCAGCTCAGGTATTGATCAGCCCTTCAGGAAAGCAGGGAGGGCTCCTGGCACAGCTCCAGACTGGGGTGGGGGAATCCTCGTGGGGGGACTTCTCAGGATCACCAGGTGGGAAGAGACCTTTGGGACCATAACCTAAATAAAGCAGAGCACTGAGTGCCAGGTCCAGCCAGGGATGGACTCCAGCACCTCCCCAGGCAGACAATTCCAGAACTGCCTGGAATCAGCTCAGTGAGTTCACCAGACCCGTTTGGGCTCAGCAGGAACTCACCTTCCCCCTCTCCACTGGGAATATCCACAGCAAAACCACCCACGGAGCCCAGCCCAGCCAAACCCACCCAAACCCATCCTGGCACCAGCTTGGCCAGAAGGGCTTTCAGAAAGGGATGAATTAAATTAAATTAAATGTAAATTAAAGGGGTCCCACTGTGCTTCCCCTCCCTGTTGCTCACTGAATCCCAGAATCCCAGACTGGGTTGGTGGGAAGGGACCTCAAATCCCAGCCAGTGCCCCCCTGCCATGGGGTGCCACTGTCCCAGGTGCTCCAAGCCCTGCCCAAGCTGGATTTGGACTTTGCCCAAAGATGTGAGAGGATGAGATCTGCAAATTCTGCACAGCAGAAGGTCATGGGGAGATCCTGGGGGCTCCTGGGGCTGCCAGGGGGCTCAGGGACCCCCAGCCCCTCCCAAATCCCCTCCCTGGGCACACCTGGGGGCTCCCAAAGGCTGCTCCAGCTCCTGCCCTGCTGCCAAATACATTGAAACACCTTTTCTCATGTCTGTGTTGAAGGAAAAGTGTTATCTCCAGGAAAAAGTGTCCCTTGGCTGCTCCCAGTCACCTCCTGCCATAGCTGGTACCAGCAATTATGAAACACAGGCAACAACAAAATAAAGAAAGGAAAAAAAAAAAAAAAAAAAAAAAGGAGCAAAAATACAGCAGATAGGTGGGTTTTGTATAGAAATTAAGTTAAAGTATGTTTACAAAATACACAAGTAGAAACCACGTGGCCCTAATGTGCTACAAAGAGCATTTTGCTTCCAGGACACCCCCAAAGGGGACAGACCTTTATTTGGGCAAAAAGACCCAAGTGCAAAGCAAATTTAAAAATCAATTACTTAAACCAACGCTTCTCACCTCTTTTTTTTTTTTTTATTATTATTTAAACCATGATTAAAAGCAGTTCCTTGGCTGATTTCAATCAAAGCACCCAGTCTCTCTCTGCTGATCTCAAGCTGTTCAACAAGAAACAGAAAATCATCAATAACCCATCTGTGTCACAGATGAGAGCAGCCCCACGGGCACTTTGCTCCCTGGTTCCCACATGGAAATCCCTGGAATTCTGAGGGATGGCAGCAGCCAGAGGAGCCTCAGAAAGGAGTTTGTGCCCTCAGGAGCAAGGTGCTGACCAGGTGTTTATTTGGAAATATAAATAGCGATATTTATCGTTAAATAGATGGAAATAGATGTCCCGATATATCCTTAAATAGATGTAAATATATATATATATATATTATATGTTTATATATTTAAATACATAAATATATAAAAATACCTATTATAAAAATAATAATAGAAATAAATATTAATAGATCATATATATTATATAATATAGTATATATTATATAAAATATAATATATATAATATAGCATATAGTATATATAATATACTATATAATATACAGTCTATAATAAAAAGTCTATAATATATCATTTATAATATATAATATATAATATATAATATATAATATATAATATATATAAATAGATATATGTGTTATACATATACATACATATATATAATATATATTAAAAATACATACAAAATAAAATTAAAAATAAATATAAATATACAGATAAATATAAATACAAGTATATATATATATATATGTATAGAAATAATCCCTAAAAAAAGCCAAAACCAGAGACACACACACAATTATATTTCCCCAAAATTCATTTTCCTGAGGGCGCCATCCCTGCTGGGTGAAAATTCACACAGGGATGGGGACAACTCACCTGGGAACCAACAAGTCAGGAAATAATTTAGGAAAAAAAAACCAAAAAAAAAAGGAAAAAACCAAAAACCCCCATTACCAGCAGTGGCAGGACGGTAAAAGCAGCGGGAAGAACTTGGGAGAGGAGGAGGAAGAGGAGGGAGCGCAGGGATTCCCCGCGGATGGAAATTCCCCGTGCGCCGCAGCTCCCGCTTGTCTAATTGTCCTTGATGTATTTTCGGTCCCCCAGGAGCCGAGAACCCGCCAGATGTCGGAATATTATGCAGGAAGCTGGTAAACAAATTCCTCCTATTTTTCCTGCTCGCAATTAGGGACGTAGGAAGAACACATTGCTGAGCAGGCGAGGGATCCACCGCAGATATTTCATGTGCATTTACAGCCACTTAACGCCTCTGCAAGGGTGATAAACACCCACTGCTGTAAATCTGCTTGATCGCCCCTTGTTGCTGCAAAAATCCCGGGAAAAAAATTCAAAATAAATGGGGGGGGGGAAAAAAAAAATCAACAAAGCAAATGTTGAAATAAAATCGGGGCAAATTAGTGATTATAACTCTTTCTGTATTTAATATCGAGCACTTGGTGATAGAGCAGCTCTGCAACTTCCCCCCTAGCAGGATTTTTTAGGTGATTTCAAGTTTTTGCTGTGACTTTAGCTCGGGAGCAGGTCCCTGCCTGCCTCCTGGGCCTCCCCTCCCATTAATTTCTCTGCCTGCTCCAGCAATCCTGCCCGGGGAGGGATGGCTTAGGTGGCTGCAGGAGTCTTTGCCAGCATTAATTGTTATGATTTTAGAGCCCCAGGGGGTGCAGACTTGGAAAAGGAGAATTTCTGCCAAAGATTGGGAGGGAAATGAAAAAAATCCAGTGCCATGGTCATGCAAAACCAGCCCAGGGACAGAGCTGGGACACCTGGAAAGGGAATTCAGGGCTCCAGTCACAGGGTGAGGGGGATGCTGCTCCTGGAAAACATGAACCACATGTGGAACTCCACCACTTGCAGAACTTTGGGAGCAATTAAATACATTTTGTGGTGAGAAGGAGTTTCATCCCGCCCGGCTGCTCTGAAGTTATCAGTGCCATGGTGTTTTCTGAGAGAATTGAGTTTGTCTGAGTTTCAAACCAAGAACTGAGCTGAGATCTCTTTTCATGGCTAAAAAAAAAACCCCACTGCAGCATGTTCCCAAATAAACAGAGTGCCAGAGTGGATTTCCCATCCTTTTCTGGCTGGGTTTGGGTCTCAGGACAGACTGATTCTCTGAATTAGAGGGAAAACCCACAAAGGGGTGGAGGCAGCTCCTGCTTTGCAGTTTCAGGGTGTTGGGCTGGTGGCAGCTCAGGGTTCACCAGGGCCCCAAAGGCTCAGCCCTTGGCTGTGTCCCTGCTGTCCCCAGCACCTCAGGGAGCACTGGCCACCCCCTCTGCAGTGCCCCCGAGCTGAGCCAGCCCAGGGGCACCTGTGCAGGTGGGACACCCACACCCACCTGCCCCAGCATCCCAAAAATCCCAAGGGCTCCCATGCCAGGGGCTGCAGAGGGGCTGCAGGGTCCTTGCTGGCCATGGAGATGGTGCCATCATCATCACCATCATCATCATCACCATCATCATCACCATCATCACCATCATCACCATCATCGTCTTCATCATCACCACCACCACCCCAGCCCATCTGACCTTCACACCAAACCATGCTGTGCCTGCTTTTGTACAGTTTTCTTCTCACAGCTAAAGAAATTCTATTTTTTTGACCCTTCTGGGCACTGCCCTGCCCAATCAAGTCCCAAATCCAGGAGCAAGAGCCAGGGCAGCTCCTGATCCCTGAGTGGGGGTTTATCCATCCCTGGCAATATCCCAAACTCTGCACAGTCATGGGCAGAGTTATAAGGCAAATGCTGCCCTTTGCAAAGCATCTTTTCATCCCACCTTACATTTTTACAATTTTTTCTGTAAATATTTTTTACACAATTTTACATTTTTTCCCCCAAGCCAAGGTGTTGGTGAGGCTCAAGCTGACCCAGAGCATCCTGCCCTGGCTGTGTTTGTTTTGGAGCCAGGCAGGGAGGCTTTGCTGCCACCTCTGCCTGTCAAAGGGTGCAGGAAACCCGAGCCAGGGCTTTTCAAACCTTCTCAAATGAAGGTTTAAAATAGCCCCTGGCAGTGGCCAGAGCAGCTGAGATGCTCCTCTGAGAGCAGAACTGAGAATGAAGTCACTGAGCTGGGTGATGTCTCCATCAAACAGCTCAGAGGGTGATCAGAGCCCCCCAAACCTGGCTCTGCACAGAGTATTTAAAAATCCCTCCCAAATTCCTGACCCTGAAGCAGAAATAAACTGCAAAAGAAGTGTCCATTTGCTGCTTCCTGCCTCTGCTCTGGCTCAGGTGTGTGTGGAGCACAGACCTGTTGGAGGACTCAGATCGCTCCACGATGAAGGAATTAAATACAAAATCTTCTGTAGGAAGCAATTGTGAAGTGTGGAAGTTTCTAGTCAGGCAAATAAATTGGATTTAAGTATATTACAGTCATAATCTTTTTCTGCCTCTCTCCAGACAGCCTTTGTACATGGAGAAATGAGAATGTATTCTCAGACAAATCTTGACCTGAGGGAGAAGGCTGCGGGAATCTGGATTTTCAATAACATAAGACAATAAAGCTCAGACTTCTAACCTGCTGCAATATGGTAAAAGTATAAAGAGCTTAGCAACTAATAAAAGAAAAGGGTCTTCCAACTCATATTTGAAGATCTAGACCCCCAAAAGGACACTTCATAAAGATCATAATGGGTTAGTCAGTATCTAACAGATACCATGTACCTTGTTGACCAATTGTCTGACAGTTGTCTTCTGCAGGCCTGGATATTAATAAGCCTTGTGTTGATTTCCTTGGGGTATTTTGTCTTTGTAATTGTACATCTCCTTGTTGTGACACTGCAGCCTGCTAGGTGTTTATTTAATGCCATTCCTCTAGCAAAAAAAAAAAAAAAAAAAAAAAAAAAAAAAATAAGGGAAGAAAATCAGTGTGTGGATGGCATTGTTTCCCTCAGATGAGATGCACACACTGCAAATTTCCTCCCCCTCTGAGGCTGGAAAATCAAAGCCAGGCAGAGGGAGAGCTCCTGGACTGGGGGCAAAGAGGAAATCCAGATGTGTTTTCCCCTCAGGTGTGAATGTGTCTCACTCCCTGCATTACACAGGAACACAAAGGGATTCAATTATCACTGCATTTTGATTTCTAATAATAACACCAACTCCTTCTGGAAGGGTTCATTGAACAGTGTTTTGACAGATAATGCTGGTGTAAAGGAGCTGCCAGTCAGCAGAGATCAGGGGAAGCAGATGCACGGGGCAGATCTCAGGGAGGGAAATGAGCCAGCAACAAACTCCTCTCACTGACAAAAGCAGGGCTGGCAGGTGTGCCCTGAGCACCCTGTACCTGTGCACACCTGGTGAGACACAGAGTGCCCTGCACACCCTGTACCTGTGCACACCTGAGTGACACAGAGTGCCCTGAGCACCCTGTACCTGTGCACACCTGAGCGACACAGAGTGCCCTGAGCACCCTGTACCTGTGCACACCTGAGTGACACAGAGTGCCCTGAGCACCCTGTACCTGTGCACACCTGGTGAGACACAGAGTGCCCTGCACAGCCTGTACCTGTGCACACCTGAGTGACACAGAGTGCCCTGAGCACCCTGTACCTGTGCACACCTGAGCGACACAGAGTGCCCTGAGCACCCTGTACCTGTGCACACCTGAGTGACACAGAGTGCCCTGCACAGCCTGTACCTGTGCACACCTGAGTGACACAGAGTGCCCTGAGCACCCTGTACCTGTGCACACCTGAGTGACACAGAGTGCCCTGCACAGCCTGTACCTGTGCACACCTGAGTGACACAGAGTGCCCTGAGCACCCTGTACCTGTGCACACCTGAGCGACACAGAGTGCCCTGCACAGCCTGTACCTGTGCACAGCCTGTACCTGTGCACACCTGAGTGACACAGAGTGCCCTGCACAGCCTGTACCTGTGCACACCTGAGTGACACAGAGTGCCCTGAGCACCCTGTACCTGTGCACACCTGGCGTGACACAGAGTGCCCTGAGCACCCTGTACCTGTGCACACCTGGCGTGACACAGAGTGCCCTGCACAGCCTGTACCTGTGCACACCTGAGTGACACAGAGTGCCCTGAGCACCCTGTACCTGTGCACACCTGGCGTGACACAGAGTGCCCTGCACAGCCTGTACCTGTGCACAGCCTGTACCTGTGCACACCTGAGTGACACAGAGTGCCCTGAGCACCCTGTACCTGTGCACACCTGAGTGACACAGAGTGCTGGCTCACTCTGCCCTCAGCACACCTGGGCAGCCCAGAGGAAATGCAAATATTGAGAGATGGCCTGGGAGAGAGGAGCTGCAGGTGTGCACAGGTACAGGCTGTGCAGGGCACTCTGTGTCACCCAGGTGTGCACAGGTACAGGGTGCTCAGGGCACTCTGTGTCACTCAGGTGTGCACAGGTACAGGCTGTGCAGGGCACTCTGTGTCACTCAGGTGTGCTCTGCTCCAATCCTGATCCTGGCACATCCCAGGATAACATAAATCGTGGGAAATAAGAGAAATAAGAGAAATAAGAGAAATAAGAGATGTGTTTCAATGCATTTGCTTAGGGCTCTGATCAAATTACAATTAATTACAGTCTTTAAAACCAAATCTCCAAACTTTCCATGCAACTTCTGAATGAGCTTGTTGAAAACTATAAACCATATTTAAAAGGCATTCAGCTTTTTAAAAAATAGATTTTATTTTTTTCCATTGCTGAACTTCTCCTGGACACTGAGCCCAAAGTTGAATGTGGGATTAAGAAAGAAAATACCCAGGCAGAAGATTCTCTGCTTCTCTCTGGAATTCCATGGGTCAGACATGCCAAATTCCAGCTCCTTCTCCCAAAACAACCCCTCATCCCACCAGGGTTAAGAGATGCCTTAACCTGCTCCAGAGGAAATCTTCAATTAAAGTGTTTTAGCTTAAATTAAGGGGGGAAAATTAAAAAAAAAACAAAAAAACAATGAAAGGTTCTCAAAGGAAGAAATGAAGAAAGGAAAGGATATGATCCACCAGCTCCAGATTCCTCCAGCATCTTCCCCAGCAGTGATGTGGGTAAAAATACAAATATTTATAGGAGAAAAATTAAGGGGAGGTTTATTTTGAGGTGCTGTGCTCCTGGGAGGGTGCTGCAAATTATGGGATAAGGCAGAGGAATAACCCAGCTGGAGAATCCCAACAAAAACTGCTCAGGACTGAGCAAGAGCCTCAAGGAAAATAGGAAAAGCTTCTTTTAAATGGATTATTAATACACTGAATTAAAGCTCAAGGCACTGCCAGTGCTTGAGGAAGGGTCAATAATGCATTTTTAGGATATCTGGTATTAGGGATTTTTCCCTTTAGGCATCCAGGGTGGATGGAACCCCAGCAAGGACAGCCCATGGCCTTGGGCAGGAGCTGCTTTTTCATGTGGCTCTTTTTAATCCCTCAGACAGAGTTACAAGATAAGAGAAGTGGAACTGAACTGAACAAGCAGCTAATTTTATCCTGTTTTGCCAGATAAACATCAGCTCACAGAGTCAGAGCTGAAAACTGCAGCCACACTTGGGAAGGAAATAACATGGTGTATTTATAGTAATTAATCCTATTTTAATCATTTTGCACAAAACCAAAGCTGAAAAGTTTGGCTTCATTCCCCTGCTTTACCTGAAGCTGTTTAAATAAATAAATTCCCATAAACACATTTTGCTGAACAGACAATAATGGGGTTTATTTTACCCCCAAAACACAAGAGCCCCTGAGCAGCCACCCCTCCATGGGAAGCAGGGCTGGGCACACACAGGTTTTCCAGACACAACATGAATTTTAATGCCACAAAAATGCTGGAAATGAAGAAAATTCTGCATGGGAATTTCACCTGTGGAGTCTGGGATGTGATCAAACCCCCTGTGACTGAACTAGGCAGAGTTTGGGGAAAATGTCCCATCCCTGGCAGTGTCCCAGGCCAGGCTGGAGCACTGGGACAGTGAAGGTGTCCCTGCCATGGCAGGGGGGCACTGGGGGGGATTTAATGTCCCTCCAACCCAAACCAACCTGAGATTCTCTAAAAATGCTGAACCTTCATCCCCTCAACCCACCAGCAGCCCCATGCAAGCAGCACTGCTGGAATTTGGTGTGCCAAATTCCCAAAGGGCTTTGGGAATGCTCCAGGCTGGAGCACAGGCACAGACAGCACATCCCAAAACTGCATTTATCATTTATTTCCCTGTCATCCCTGCATTTGTTTTATTCCAGGCTCTGTGCTGTAGCAGGAGCACTGGCCCTGCAGGCTGCACTGTTTCCTCCACCTACAACCTCTGCATCTCCATTTCCAAACTGAAATCTAACCTGGGCACCCAAACCTGGGGTTTGCTGTCCCTCTGAGGATGTCAGACCCCACCCAGCAGTCAAACCCCACTAAGGATGTCAAACCCCCCAAGATGTCAAACCCCCCCCAGGATGTCAAACCCCCAAGGATTTCAAACCCCCCCAAAATGTCAAACCCCCCAAGATGTCAAACCCCCCAAGATGTCAAACCCCCCAAGGATTTCAAACCCCCCCAGGATTTCAAACCCCACTGCCCCATCCCCTTCCCTCCTGTGCCCCAGCCCAGAGCTGCAGCTGCAGCCCCGAGCGGGGATTTGTGGTCCAGCAGCTGAAAGCCCGAGCTGGAGGAGACAGAGGGAAGCAGCCTAATGTGCTCTTGCCATGTGGTAATTTTCCAGATAAATGGACAGTTGCTTCAGCAGCTTCCCTGTTGAAGGTCAATGATCCATATAATACGGGCAATTACAGAAGTATTTCCATTGCAGACTCGGTGACAAATTTTCAGTGTGAGACAACAGAGAGACTGAGACAGGGTGAGGGGCAGAGGTTTGGGATGCCACAGCCCAGCTCCTGCCTGGTGTTTGCTGGGGGAATCAGCTCCTCCTCCCCTGCTCACCTGGGAATTCTGCCCCCGTTTCCTCTTCTTTGGGCATTTCTTAATCCTCGTTTGATCCGAGGCTGAGCCAGCACCTCCTGCCTTTCACACACCCACCTTTTCCTCCTTCCTGGCCAGAGCTCAGCACTTGGCTGTTTGATAAAGGTTCTCTGGGGCTGAAGGAGAGGGAAAAGGTAGTGAATAAGGGAGAACTGCTCAATTGGGAATCCTGGGCTCCCAGCAGAGGCACAAACACCATTCTAATTGCATTCCAAACAGGGCAGGAGGCATTTTTGGGGAGTGTGTCCTGCTGATGCTCTGACAGCTGCACCCAGAGCTGGCTGGAACCACAGCTCGTGGCTCAGTCACTGGATGAGCATTCCCAGCAAAATGTGGACTGAAATAAATAATTGTTTTGTGTAATGAGCTGTGCATGAAGGCTCTGGTGACAGGACCTGAGGGAACAGCAGCAAGTGGTGCCAGGGGAGGTTTGGGTTGGATTTCAGGAAAGGTTCTTTCCCCAGAGGATGCTGGCACTGCTCAGGCTCCCCAGGGGATGAGCATGAGCTGCCAGAGCTCCTGGGGTGTTTGGGCAAGGCTCTCAGTGGGGTTTTTGGGGTGTCTGTGCAGGGCAGGGGCTGCTCTCAATCCTTGTGGATCCCTTCCAGCTCAGGATACTCTGTGATTCCATGCAATAACAACTTCCATGGCTGTTTCAGCATCCCTTGCACCCCCAAAAAGCACAAACCCTCCCTGCCCAGCATCACAAACCCACAGGGAATCAACACCAACCTCAGAAAGTATTCCTGAGCTGCTCCAGCAGCTCCAGCTCAGATTTTGTGAAAGCAAAGAGGCTCCTGCAGCTTCAGCACCTGCCTGCAAACCACCCCCAGCCACCAAAAATGTGAAACAGGGCTGCCCTCAGCCAGGCTGGGGCTGCACAACTTTAACCATAAACACACAAGACCCTGAAAGACTTGTGTGATTTCTGGGGGGAATACATTAAACCTGTGGTAGTGCTTCCCTTGTGGATTGTACTTCTGTTCCAGTTTCAGTTTACTGCAGCTTTTACCCATCATGTGAGAGACAGAACTGCCATTTCATTGCTCCAAAACGAAGGGAAACATCCGTAAAGAGCAGCCCTAATGGTGCAGGAACTCACCAGGGAGGGCCTCTGGAGCTGTTCAAGAACCTATTTCAAAATTTAAGCAGATTTTGCTAAAGAGGAAAGAGAGAAGAAAGGCAGAGTTGAAATGCAGGATTTTAACCTTCATGTAGGAAATGAAAGGATGTTTGCAGGGATAGCAGCAGCAGGAGCCAGGACTGAGGCTGGCTTGTGCAAATAAGTGATTTTGGATGAGGATAATTAATAAAGGGGATGGGCTTGGATGTCCTGTGAGGTCAGTGGCTCATTTATGAAATTTGCACTGATAACCCACAGCATGGAAGAGCTGGATGGCTCTTGGGGCACAGACTGTCCACAAACAGGGACACTTCCTGCTAATTCTGCCCAGATTTGACAGAATTATCCCCAACCTGTGTTTCTCAAGGAGATCAGATGGGATGGGTCAGCCCAAGGGCTGAACATCCAAACTCCCTCCACCCTCAGGCCCTCCTGCCCACAGCTCCAGAATTAAACCTGCAGGAAAGAGCTCTCCCTATAGCAGCCCAAATAATTCACTAATCATTGCATGTCTTTGGACATCAGGGAGAGTTTCTTCATGGAAAGGTTGGTCAGGAATTGGCAGGGGATGCCCAGAGGGGTTTGGAGTCCCCATCTCTGGAGATGCCCGAGGAATTCCTGGATGTGGCACTTGGTGACAAGGGGGGGTCAGTCACAGCTCAGTCTGGGAGGGCTTTTCCAGCCTCAGGGATTCTGGGATTCTGCACAGCTGCCTTCCTGGAATATCACTGGGCTCCTGAGGCTCTCCTCTAATGTAGAGTCAGATATGTGATGCCCAATCCAGCACAATCAGCAAGCTGGATGTTTGGCAGACCTGTCATCAGAGGAACACTTGGAACTGCATTAATTCCCAAGTTTAACATTTTTTTAAATCACTGGTTGATCTCTCATTGCTGTGCAGAGCAGCCCCAGCCAGCAAGCCCTGCATGTGTGCTCCAAAACCTTCAGGAAGCCACATCCCAGACAAAACCATGGCAAGGATAAATTCAGTGTTTTTAATGTGAGCTGAGGCTGCTGATGGGAGCTGAGCAGGCTCTGCCTGTCCTGAGCAGCAGCTCCTGGAACAGTCTGTACACAAAAACTCCTCCTCTAAAGCATCCCCAGCCCTCCTCGCCCTGGCACAGATTATGGAACTCCATGCTGCTTCAGAAATTGCATAAAAGTTGCCTCTGTTGTGATTAATTGTCCCCACGGCTTCTTGTGAAATTTTTCAAAGTTCCAGCTGGTCACACAGGGTTTGGTTCACAAAAGTGTAGCACATTATTAGATTTTGTGATCAAATGGGCTCTTTTGTGATTCAGAAAGCCTCTGCTCCTCCAGACAACTGGCATGCTCTTTGTTATTCACCCCAGAGAGGAGGCAGCCAAGCCGGAGTGCACTGGGATGGAAAGAGGCATTCCCAATCAGAAATGCAGATGCAGCATCGCTTGTGCAGAGCAAACAGAACAGCCCCGAAGTTTGGGAATGGGATTGGGTGGGGTCAGCGCTGCCTCACCCACAGGATGATGCCAGGGAAAATCCTGGCTCTGAATCCTGCTCTGGTTTGGAACTTGTCACGTTTAACTGGTGCTAAACGCTGAGCATGGAAAAGATCTCCAGATTGAGTCCTGTGCCAGATCCCCACCTTGTCCCCAGCCCAGGGCACTCAGTGCCACCTCCAGGAGTTCCTGGGACACTCCAGGACTGGGGATCCATCCCTGGGCAGTTCCAAGCCCTGAGCTCCCTTTCCATGGGGAAATTATTCCCAAAATCCACCCTGAGCCTCCTCTGGACATCCTGAGGCTGTGAAGAGGAGGGAGAATGCAGCACTGCCACACCTCCAGCGCCCTGCACAGAATTCCTGAGGGCTGGGCTGGGAGGGACTCCGGGAATCATCCAAGCCCTGCCAGAGCAGCCTCACCTCGAGCAGTTCGCACAGGAACAAATCCAGGTGGGCTCTGAGCATCCCCACTTGGGAAGGACACTCCACCCTCTGTGCCAGCCCTCCACCAAACCCTCTCCTCTTGTTCCTTTTCTCTCTTGACCTGAGAGATGGAAACAAAAGCCCAAGCTCAAAATTAGGTTTCCGTGAAGGATCCAGCCCAGTAAAAATTGCAGCATGAAGGATTACAAGGAAAGAGAACAAACTTCGAGGTTGTGCAGATCCAAGCTGTGTCTGCCCATCGGACACCACCTGCAGCTCCAGCTCCTCACAGCCTCAAAGCCAAGATAAAAAAAAAAAAAAAAAAAAAAAAAAAAAAAAAAAAAAATTAAAACCCTCCAAAAACTAAAAGGGCTTTAATGGTTAGAAGAATTATTGTGTTTAGGGGATATTTCTTCAGGGTAGAGTGTACAACAAGCAAGAACAAGTTCGGGGGAGGATGATCCATGCGGGGTTAGCACCTCAGAAATTCCCCATGCAACACCTTCTGTGTGTCTCCTACAACTCAGGTTATTTATCCACAGCAACACAAGATTTTGGGGTAAAAAACCACTTTTCCCACCATTTCCACCTGCCGAGAGACCCCTGTCCAAAACCCAGGCATTGACTGGTGTCTAAACTTCCAGAAACAGAAAATTTCCTGAGGATACCAATAAATAATCCAAGTCTCCTCCTCTCCCGCCCGCTCCGCACTTTCATTACCCAAAACCAACAAAACACTGGGAGCCGTTCCGCACCCCCGAAGGCACCAGAGCAGCGATGTCGCGATGCGGGAGTGACGATGGCGCTCCCGATATCGGCTCTGGGCGCGGGCCGCTGCCAGCGGAGAGATTGGGTTAATGTTTATTAATGGTAATGAGGCGCTAATCAGCGGTTTGCGTTTCACACCAGGGCCAGGGAGAGGGGAGAGCAGCGGGATCGGGATCGGCTCCGGGATCGGGATCGGGATCGGCTCCGGGATCGGGATCGGGATGGGGATCGGGATGGGGATGGGGATCGGGATCGGGATCGGGATCGGGATCGGGATGGGGATGGGGATCGGGATCGGGATCGGGATCGGGATGGGGATGGGGATCGGGATGGGGATCGGGATCGGGATCGGGATCGGGACCGGGATCGGGATCGGGATTGGAATCCGGATCGGGATCGGGATTGGAATCCGGATCGGGATCGGGATCGGGATCGGGATCGGGATCGGAATCGGGATCGGGATCGGGATCGGGACCGGGATCGGGATCGGGATTGGAATCCGGATCGGGATCGGGATCGGGATTGGAATCCGGATCGGGATCGGGATCGGGATCGGGATCGGGATCGGGATCGGGATCGGGACCGGGATCGGGATCGGGTTCGGGATGGGGATCGGGATCGGGATAGGGACCAGGATCGGGATCGGGATAGGGACCAGGATCGGGATCGGGATGGGGATCGGGATCGGCACCGGGATCGGGATCGGGATCGGGATCGGGATGGGGATCAGGATCGGGATAGGGACCAGGATCGGGATCGGGATTGGGATCGGCATCGGCACCGGGATCGGCACCGGGATCGGGATCGGCACCGGGATCGGCACCGGGATCGGGATCGGCACCGGGATCGGGGTCGGGATCGGGCTCGGCTCCGGGATCGGGATTGGGATCGGCACCGGGATCGGGATCGGGATCGGGATCGGGATCGGGATCGGGATCGGGGTCAGGATCGGGGGTGCAAGGGAGGAATGAACACCTGAGCTCCGACCTGCGGGATGAGCAGGTGTGGAGTCAATTAGTGTGCTAATACTAATTACACTATTATATAATATACATATAAAATATAAATAAGATATATATTATATAATAGTAATACTAGTGTACTAATACTAATTACACTAATATATAAAATACATATAAAATATAAATAAAAAATATATTATATAATATAAAATAGTAATATTAGTGTACTAATACTAACTACAGTATTATAATATAAATATAAAATATAAATAAAACATATATTATATCATATACAATAGTAATACTAGTGTACTAATACTAACTACACTAATATATAATACACATATAAAATATATATAAGATATATAATATATAATAGTAATACTAGTGTACTAATAATAAATATGCTAATATATAATATAAATATAAAATATAAATAAAATATACATTATATAATATACAATAGTTATATTAGTGTACTAATACTAAATACACTATTATAATATGAATGTAAAAAATATATAATATATAATAGTAATACTAGTGTACAAATACTAAATATACTAATATATAATATAATATAAAAGATAAATAAAATATATAATATATAATATATATAATATAAAATATATAATAGCAATACTGGTGTACTAATACTAATTATTATAATATATAATATAAATATAAATCTTATATACATTTATATAGAATATAATATATAATAGTAATAGTAGTGTACTAATACTAAGTATAGTAATATATAATATAAATATAATATAAAATATATATCTATATATTATATAATATATAATAGCAATACTACTGCACTAATACTAAATATACTACTATATACTATAAATATTGGAGGTTGGAATGTGGGATATTGGGGGTTGGAATGTGGAATTTTGGAGGTTGGAATGTGGGAGTTTGGAGGTTGGAATGTGGGATATTGAAGGTTGGAATATGGGATTTTGGAGGTTGGAATGTGGGATGCTGGAGGTTGGAATGTGGAATTTTGGAGGTTGGAATGTGGGATATTGGAGGTTGGAATGCGGGATATTGGAGGTACACAGGGAGTAGCTTCCCACTGGAAAAATGGAGATTTAAATGGATTTTTGGGGAAGGAACTCTTCCCTGTGGAAGGCTGGGCAGTCCCTGGATCCCTGGCAGTGCCCAGGGCCAGCTGCAGCCCCTGGGACAGTGAGGGTGTCCCTGCCATGCTGGGCTGGCTCTGGGGGGGTTTAGGGTCCTTTCCCACCCAAACCAGTCTGGGATTGTGGATCTGCTGCAGCTCAGCATCCCCAGCTGGCTGGAACAGAGCTGTACCTTAAGAACAATGCATTCCCCTATTAATGTTCCTTATGGGAGACATAATCAGCTTCATTAGGAGTCATTATTATGGGAAAACCCTGGAAAAACACCACGTGCAGGGAGGCAGAGTGATCAATTAAACGCTGGAATATGTGACTGATATTGACAGATGTTTACAGGAACTGCTGTGGGAGGTCTGGCAGCTCCCACAGCACAGCCCATGCTGTGCCCACAGCCTTTTTGGGGACAGCCAGGGCCACCACGGGGCTGGCAGGGCAAGGGGGGCACTGGGGTGGCAGCACGGACAGGGGGGACAGCAGCAGCTGGTCACAGTGTCCAGAGGTGTCACATAATATCCAGAGGTGTCCCATGATATTCAGAAATGTCCCCCCACACCCAGAGGTGTCCCACCACGTCCAGATGTGTCCCACAATATCCAGAGGTGTCCCACAACACCCAGAGGTGTCCCATGATATTCAGAACTGTCCCACCACACCCAGAGATGTCTCACCATGTCCAGATGTGTCCCACCATGTCCAGAGGTGTCCCATAATATTCAAAAATGTCCCACCATGTCCAGAGGTGTCCCACAATATCCAGAGCTGTCCCACCACAGGAGATGCTGTGTCCCCTCCCTGCTCACTCACTGCCACCCTCCAGCCACAGAGCTCTCACAGCAAACTGTTCAGGAAGATTTGTCTGAAGCAAAAAAAAACAAACAAAAATAACTAACTGTTGCAGTCAAAAGCTGGACTTTTTGCACTGATAATCACAATTTTGTGATGGGTTAGTTTCTAAACAAACAACCAGCAGTGCCCTTGGCTGTGCTGGCAGCCCAAATTCATTATGGAGCAGCACAGACTGGGGTGGATGCACCTTCCAAAGCCACACAGCAAAGGACACACAGCAGGGATGCCCAGGAGAGCCCGGGGTGGTCCCTGCCTGCAGCAGGACAGGCACAGCCCCTGGCAGGGTGCAGGATGCCCTGGGCTTGGTGCCTTTGTGCCTGCAGCAGTTTTTGGATGCTCCAGCTCAAGCACAGCCCAAGCTGCAGCCTCTCTGCCCAGGCTGAGCATCCTCACCCCTAAGGCTGAGGAAATTCCAGCCTCTGCTTGGTGAGATGATATTTTTAAGCCTTTACAAACAAGGGCTTGATCTTGCTAAGCAGTTTGGATCCTCTGTGCCACACACACTCAGCAGCAGCTGACTGGGCTGGGGCTGGGGCTGGCACAGCAGAGCAGGAGCTGGGCTGGGATTCAGTGGTAGCCACTAAAAGCTTTTCCCATGGCATCTCTGGGGTGAGAGCTGAGAGCTGTAATTCAGCAGGGCTGATACATCAGTGCTGGGCAGTCAATAACATTGATTTTGGTGGGACCTGGGTTTCACTCTGTTGCAAAGAGTTGTTCCAGGAAGAGCTGGGTAACGGGGAGAGCTCCAGGAATGCTGGAGCCAAGAGCTCCCAGGGCTGCCAAAATTGCAGGGACCAGGGAGAAGCATTGCTCCTTTCTGAGCATGAGCCCCACAGGAATTCTCCCTACAGGCTCCCAACTACACTAAGCAAATTAATAAATTGAATAAATTATATGATTCTTGGTTTTGGCATGTGAAAGAAACATTTAAAATGGTTGATGGAAGTGCTTTCTTTTGGATAAAAACTGCTAAATTTGAAATTTGGTTTGTATTAACAGGCATGGGGAGCACAGGGATGATCCCAGTGCCCAGTTTAACACCCTCAGCTGGAAGAAATGCCCTGCACTGGGAGCAGCTGATTTGTGCTTTAAAAGAAGGAAAACAAAGTGTGCAGTAATATGGAACTTCAGGAGGAAGTAGTGTCTAAGGAGAGGACATTTTTATATTTTCTTACAAAAATCACGTGGCAGCAGGACCAGGGCAGTGATTGTCCCTCTGTCCTTGGCACTGCTGAGGTCACACCTTAAATGCTGCATCCAGTTCTGTCCCCCCTGGACAAGGGGCATGGAGGGGCTGGAGGGAGTCCAGGGCAGGGAATGGGGCTGGGAAGGGGCTGGAGAATCCCTGAGGGGCTGGGAAGGGGCTCAGCCTGGAGAAAAGGGGGATCAGGGGGAAATTCTGTCTCTGCACAACTCCCTGCCAGGGGGGGACACTGGGGGGATTTGGGATCTGGGAACAGGGACAGGAGCAGAGGGAACAGCTCAGGCTGGGCAGGGCAGGTCAGGGTGGATTTTGGGAATAATTTCCCATGGAAAGGGAGCTCAGGGGTTGGAGCTGCCCAGGCAGGGCTGGATCCCCATCCCTGGAGTGTCCCAGGAACTCCTGGAGCTGGCACTGGGTGCTCTGCACAGGGTGGGGATGGGCACAGGGTGGACTCTGGAAGGGATTTTCCAACCCTGGAATTCTGAGCCTTCCCAGAGCCCTCATGTCCATGATCAAATCAAGAGCTACAGTCATTCACATCAGCAAGCTGTAATCTCTTTTAAATAAAGAGTTATTGCTTCCTCCTTCTGCAAGGCCTTGGGTGAGCTGGGCTGGCTCTTCCCAAAGCTGTGACATCCCAGCAGGGCTGGCAGTGGTGAAACCAGGGGTAGAGCCAGGAAAAGGCTCAAGGAGGGCAGGGAGCACCAGGGCCTTTAATCCTCTTCCCCATCAATCACATCACAGCCTGGTGGGGTCTTTGCTCTTGCAGGACATCCCCCGAGTTCAGCAAATCCCAGTAAAACCCAGCATGGGGACAGCTGGGGCTGCCAGGCAGTGCAGGAGGGATGGCAGGGAAGGGGAACACCCAGAGCAGCTGCGAGTCCCTCCCTCTGTGACACTGTCCCTGTCCCTGTCCCTGTGCTCGGGGCTGGCTCAGGTCACCCACTGTCCCCACAGGCTTGGGAACAGTCCAGGGGCACAACTGTCCCTGTGCTGGCAGGGACTGAGGGACAGCCAGAGCTGGGCTGGGGCATCACAGGGGCTCAGGGAACAATCCCAGCACGGCTGGGGTGGGAAAGGACCTTAAAGAGCATCCCAGAGCTCCCCTGTGCCATGGGGACACCTCCCACTGCCCCAGTGCTCCAACCCAGTGTCCAGCCTGGCCTGGGCACTGCAGGGATCCAGGGGCAGCCACAGCAACTCTGGGAATTCCATCCCAGCCCTGCCCGCCCTGCCAGGGAAGGATTTCCTCCTTACACCTGAGCTAAATCTCCCCTCCCGTAGTTTAAAAGTTTCTCTGCGGGCGTGCAGAGCTGGGAGCGTTCAGGGAGCAGCCGGTAGATGGCAGGGCTGCAAAGGCTGATAACACCCTGAGAGCATCCTGGAAAAATCACATCCCTGATAAAATAACATCCCTGATAACACCCTGAGAGCATCCTGGAAAAATCACATCCCTGGAAAAATCACATCCCTGATAAAATCACACCCCTGATAACACCCTGAGAGCATCCTGGAAAAATCACATCCCTGGAAAAATCACATCACTGATAAAATCACATCACTGATAACACCCTGAGAGCATCCTGGAAAAATCACATCCCTGGAAAAATCACATCACTGATAAAATCACACCCCTGATAACACCCTGAGAGCATCCTGGAAAAATCACATCCCTGGAAAAATCACATCACTGATAAAATCACACCCCTGATAACACCCTGAGAGCATCCTGGAAAAATCACATCCCTGGAAAAATCACATCCCTGATAATATCACATCCCTGATAACACCCTGAGAGCATCCTGGAAAAATCACATCCCTGATAATATCACATCCCTGATAACACCCTGAGAGCATCCCTGATAAAATCACATCCCTGGAAAAATCACATCCCTGATAAAATCACACCCCTGATAACACCCTGAGAGCATCCTGGAAAAATCACACCCCTGATAAAATCACACCCCTGATCACATCCCTGATAAAATAACATCCCTGATAACACCCTGAGAGCATCCTGGAAAAATCACATCCCTGATAAAATCACACCCCTGATAACACCCTGAGAGCATCCTGGAAAAATCACATCCCTGATAAAATCACATCCCTGATAAAATCACACCCCTGATAACACCCTGAGAGCATCCTGGAAAAATCACATCCCTGGAAAAATCACATCCCTGATAAAATCACATCCCTGATCACATCCCTGATAAAATCACACCCCTGATAACACCCAGAGAGCATCCTGGAAAAATCACATCCCTGATAAAATCACACCCCTGATAGCATCCCTGATAAAAATCACATCCCCGATAACATCCTAGATGAAATCACATCCCTGATAACATCAGACAGCTGATAACATCCCTGAGAGCATTGCAGCCCTGCCAGCATCCCTGATAACACCCTGGATATAATCATATCTTGGATAAAATCACATCCCTAATAACATCACATTGCTGATAACGTCACATCCCTGATAACATCCCTGATAACACCCTGGATTTAATCTTTCCAGGAGGGATCAGCAGAGCTGCAGCAGGGAGTGCAAGGCAGGGACCCATCCCACCTCAGCTGTGCCTGGGGACACTCGGGGGCTCCAGAATTTCAGGGCAGCACCTCTCTCACTAGCAACTCTACTAATTGTACTTTTATATTCACCCAGCTTGCAGAGCTTCAGGAAAATCTTCTTTTGAATTTGATGGCATTTCTAACACTACTTTAAGTCAATGCAGTTGATTTCTGCATCAACTCATTTCATTTTACTCTGCAGTTGCCAATTCCTGAGTGGAAGCAGCTCCTTTTCCCCAAATTATCTGCAGCAGGGTTTGCTCAGAGCCCAGCCAGGGCTGCTGCCAGAGCCTGGGGGTCTTTGCCAGAAAACACCCACCATGGGCACTTTGGGTTTCTCACAAAGCCCAGGAAAGATATTTCTTGACTTTGGCCTCACCACCATGGAATTGCAGCCCTGAGTTCACATCCCTGAGGAATCCCAGCTGTGACTGCAGATCCCACTCTGGATTTGTGGGCACAGCCTGGGGCAAAGCCTGCAGAGCCCTGCCATGGGATGCTCTCCCCACAGCCCTGCTCCAGGCATGGCATCCCACAAAACAGCCTTGGCAAGAAATGTCTGCTTTTTTTTTTTCTTTTTTCTTTTTTCTTTTTTTTCAATATTTAATAAGACAAAAGTAGCAGCAATTTGCTTTCTGATTTTCCTGCTTCCCTTACCTTTTCTTTGTGCATTAATCCACATTGAACCTCTGGATTTTGGCAACTTTTAAATACACAGGGAGGGTTTTAATCCATTTTGGGAGGGCTGGCTGTGCCAGACAGGCCCTGGCACCCCAAAACCCTCCCTGGGCTTTCCAGCAGCTCCTTCCCAGCTTCACATCAGCCTCAAAAACAACAATTTAAATCATGTTAACTAAAGTGTGGCACATTATTGTGCACACATGGGCTGCTTTCCTCAGAGGCAGCAATGGAGCTCACACAAGGTCTCACCATTCAAATTAAATCCCAATTAAATACATTTTTCATGCTCTCAGCCACTCATATCAAGCTGCCCACATCAGCTGGGGCATGAACCTGCAGGTGCTCCCCCCACTGCTCCCAAAAAAGGGTCTCCCCCACCTCTGAGCACCCCCAAAGGGAAGGACTGAGCTCCCAGCACTCCAGGGAGGGGATGTGAGGGGTGAAACCATCCTGCCCAAATAAACCCCAAAACCAGAATCCCTGAGACATCACAAAGCTCAGAGCTTATGGTGAGTTTAAAACAGCCAAGGGTGTTTTAAGCATTAAAAACAAGGGTGATGCTGCAAGTTTAATTTACTCAGAGGAGCCCAGCAGATCCTCAGCCCAGGGAAGCTCCTCCTGAGCCCTGGATCCTCACACACAGAAATTTCTCCACCTGCACAGCTGCTCCTGTGCCCCAGGGAACATCCCCCAGCAGGAGCAACACCTTCTGGGGGAAATCTCAAAAACCTCTGGCCAGGTTGGGATAATAAATAAATAAATCCTTGTTGGGATTATTGTCCCCACCTGGGCAGACCCTGCTCCTCCTGAGCAAGGAGCAGCACCTGGCACAGCCCTGCAGGGACCCCAACCTGTTCCTGACCCAATCCACCCCTCCAGCCCTGAGGGGGAGGATTTTGGGGGCTTTCCCTGGGTGCTGCTCAGCTGGGGACACAGAGAGTCCCAGAACTGATCAGGCTGGGAAAGCCCAGCAAGGTCATTGAGCCCCATGTCCCCACATCCCCAGGGCTTTGAAATCCCTCCACCCAGGGAGGGACAACAAGGAATTTTCCCAATATTTAATTTCAGCTTCCTCTGGTACAATTTGAGGCCGTTTCCTCTTGTCCTGCCTTGGGAGAAGAGCCCAGAGCTCACCCAGACCCTCCTTGCAGGAGCCTCAGAGGGCAGGAAGGTCCCTTCTGATCCTCCTTGCTGGATCCCAGGTGAGCAGGAAGGTCCCTTCTGATCCTCCTTGCAGGATCCCAGGTGAGCAGGAAGGTCCCTTCTGATCCTCCTTGCAGGATCCCAGGTGGGCAGGAAGGTCCCTTCTGATCTTCCTTGCAGGATCCCAGGTGGGCAGGAAAGTCCCTTCTGATCCTCCTTGCTGGATCCCAGGTGAGCAGGGGGCTTGTGGTCAGGACACTCAGGACATGCAGAGTCCTCTAAAATGAATCAATGCATTAATTTAAACTTTTGATCTAAGTATTGTTTCCTCTAGCTGGGATCTCATCTGTCCAAGCTCAGGCTCTCAGCAGCTCCTCTGGTTTGTGTTTGGATCCAAAACCCACAAGGAATTCCCTGGGCAGCAAATCCCACTGGCCAGGACAGGGAGAGCACAAGGTCCAGTGAAGAGCTGCTATAGAAAATAAGGAGAAAATTGCATCAGTAGGGATAATTAATCACTGAGGAAAACTTGCCCAGGGCTGTTGTGAATTCTCCATAACTCACCTTTCTAAAATCGATATTTTAAGTTGTGCCCACACCCAGAGGGGGGTTGGTGCAGCCCTCAGGCTGTTTTATTCCAGGGATTGGGTCTGGTGGGCTCAGTTTTATAGGGACTCACTGAATCCATCCCCAACCTGTGGAGAGGCAGCTCCCAGGACTGCAGCATTAAGAGGAGGTGTGTTGTTATGTGTAACAAGTGATTATATGGCACTTAAACAGGAAATCAGATGCTCCTTGCTCAGCTCTACGTGAGGAGGAGAAGCAGGGAAATGGCTGAGGTGAGAGGTGGTTAATGCTGGAATGTTCCCCTGTGCACCACTGCTGGAACCATTCTGGAATATTGCACACAGCTCCTGGCATATCCATACAGGAAAATGGCTCAGAAATACATAATGCTCATGGAAATGTGGCATGAGGGAGTAAAGGATGGCTGCCTGCTCCTGTCTGGGGGTGATGGATGCCCAGGAAGGGGGGCTGTGTGCAGGTGATCAAAGCTGGAAATCAACCTGGGATCCCGGGCTCTACCTGGATTTGCAGCCTCAGTCTGGGAGCTCTCAGCTTCCAGGGAAGCAAATACAGAATTACTGGCCCTGCTGGATATTTGGGGTGCTTTGGGAATAGCAGCTTTGAGGGAGGGGTCTCAGAATCCTTCAGGTTGGAAAACGACTCCAGGATCATCGAGGTCACCCTGTGCCCATCCCCACCCTGCCCAGAGCACCCAGTGCCACCTCCAGGAGCTCCTGGGACACTCCAGGGATGGGGATCCAACCCTGCCTGGGCAGCTCCAACCCCTGAGCTCCCTTTCCATGGGGAAATGATTCCCAAAATCCACCCTGACCTGCCCTGCCCAGCCTGAGCTGTTCCCTCTGCTCCTGTCCCTGTTCCTGTTCCCAGATCCCAAATCCCCCCAGTGTCCCCTCCTGACAGGGAGCTGTGCAGAGCCACCAGGTCCCCCTGATCCTCCTTTTCTCCAGCATGCCAAGGGACAAATAAAAAACAGCTTGCAAATCATATTTTTTATCCCTTTTTGTATTATGAAAAAAAAAAAAAAAAAAAAAAAAAAGTTTTAAGATGTTAAAACCCACAAATACCTGCTGGAGCCTGCCTTGGGAAGGCACCAAACCCCTCCTGGATCACCTGAGCCTGGGCTGGAAGAGCAGCCTGGCACTGCCAAAAGTGATAAATTCAGATTTCTCTCTCTCATCTATATCTATATCTATATCTATATCTATATCTATATCTATATCTATATCTATATCTATATCTATATCTATATCTATATCTATATCTATATCTATGATTTTTCTAATTTGAATGTATTAATAAAACTAAAACCCAGCACTGCTGAGGGGTTGGTGCCTTCCTCAGGAAGGGATGCAGGTGATGCAGATGCTGATGATGCTGATGCTGATGATGATGCTGATGATGATGATGATGATGATGATGATGATGATGATGAAGTTGGTGCTGCAGGAGCTGCCTCACACCCCATCCCATCCCTGCCCTGACTCCAGGCTGGGAAAGGAATCTCCCCTCCAAAGCTCTGCTTGACTGAGGCAGTGTGAGGGCAGCTGTAAAAGCTGACAGCTTTATATCCACTTTTAAAGACAGGACAGAAGAGTTCCTCAGTCACTCCAGTCAATTTTTGCCTTTTTTGTGCATGAAGAGTTGTGGATAAATTGCATTGAGGTGTTTTAAACTGCTGGATAGCTCCAGGTGAATTTTACAGGTGTCAGCTGCTGTCTATAAACTGTCCAAGAGTCCTATAAAAGGCTGGGAAACAAGAGCAAAATTAGGAGATAAATCTATCACTTCAGAAATAAATAAACAAGTGAAGTGTATTTGCAGTGCTACTTTTTAGCAGGTCACTGGGATGGAGCTTTGCAGGTCACAAACACCTTTTGGCACTGCAATTTATCAGGATGCACTAATGAATTAATGGAAAAATCCCCAAAATTATCCCAAAAATTCTTGGGGATGTCAGCCTGGCCAGCTTCACTTCTGTGCTGATACACTGAGCATAAGGATTTCTTTTCTTAGTTTATTTCATGTTTAAATTTCACAGCTATTACACTACAATAAAAGCAATAAATAATAAATGAGCTCTTACCTACATCACACATAATTTCTAGAAGACCAACAGATAAAAATCTGAGCCTTATAAAACCTGAGCACCCGATTGTGAACTAAATTCAAGCAGCAAAACACAGATTTTGCTGGCAGGAAAACAGATTGTGGCTATAATTCCACCCAAAAGAAAGCAGACAAAATAAAATCCATTATTTATTGAGTTCAAACCATACCTGGGCAGCTCTCTGAGGTGCTGACACCTGGGATCACTCATTTTACCTCAAAGGAAACCAAGGCCTGCATTGGTTTTTATCTCCCTCCCCACTTTATGTGCTATTTGTGCTCAGCCAAAGTTCATTTCTCCACGAAGCTGCTCGAACAGGAATTCCAGCCCTCTCCATAATTTATGGGTGGTGATACAGAACCTGGAGGGGAGGAAACAGCCCTTGGAGCAGCAGGATCCGGCTGGGATGTGCCTGCAGGAATCCAGCAGCAGCTTTGCCCCCCGTGTCCTTCCAGCCCGGGACGAGGTGTCCCCACCTTGGGGTGCCCCAGGTGACACCCGGGGCTGCCATGAGGGGCAGGAGCAGAGGAAGGACAGGAAGGAGGGATTTCTCCAGCAATGAGATCAGGTGGGATCCAGTGCATCCATGTGCTTGGAGCTGGAGCATCCTGAAGGTCACTCCCAAGCCAAAGCAGCCTGTGATTCCATGATTGATTCCCAAAAACCTTCTCCAATTTCCCTTCTCATGCCAAGGGCTCACAATCAATTCTCCCTCATGGGCACGTCCCTGTGTCCTGTTGGATATTAAGACACTGCTGGCTGCAAGCCAGCATTTCATATAATATTAAATATTTCATTTCCTATTTCATTCCTCAGCAATATTCACAATATTTTACCCGATAGCTTTTTTTTTTTTTTTCATACTTCACGTGCGGCTCAATGGGAGCTGAGTTACTCAACTCAGTCACAGGTTGGGAAAAAACTGGTTTACATTTATTATTCTCATCCTTTGCCAGGACAAGGACACGGGAAGTGCCGTAATTGAAGCAGATAACTCCGACTTTCTCTCCCTGCGAGCGCATTGTCATGCACATACATCTTGATTAGATCATTTGCCTCGTGAAAAGGAAGCGTTTTTGTGCCGCGGTGTCGCAGATAATTTCCAGCAGAGTCTGCCGGCGGAGTTCTCCGCTAGCAACATTTAAATTCGATATTCTTCTGGCCGCTGTTTATTTTTCCCGAGTGCTGGCGTTCGCCTCCCTCTCTCTCTCCACCTGTCTCCATCAGCAGGTCGCAGCACTTCTCACAGGCCTGGGGCGAACATTCCCTGTGGCCGATGGATTTTCCTGGAATCCCGGGGCAGCGCCGCCTTCCCGCACGCCTGACAGCCCGGGCTGCGTTTTTTGGGTTTTTGGCTGCCCTGTCCCCTCTGGGAGCTGCTGCCACATCAAGGGGCACAAGGAGTGACCCCCCAGCCCCCGAGCCGGGGGATCTGAGCACAAACACGTCCTTAAGGAAGGGGCAGCGCTGCAATCAGTGTCCTCTCCCCTCCCTGACACTTCCCATAAAGCGCTTAACCCCCAGCGCTGGTGCTGAAGGGGCTGCAGCAGAACCGAGCTTTCTTTTGGAGGAGCACAAGCACGGGAAAAATATCTAGGATGTTTTAAAATGTTTAAGAAGTGGATTGGTGACAGAAGGAGATGGGCACAGTTAATTTCCAAGCCTTACAACCCTTCCTGAGGGGTGTAACAAAAACGGGGGGAAGGTTTTGGGGAGAGCATCCCCTGCAGCATCACGTGGCTCTGGAGGAATCTGCTGGATAAATATTTTGTGGACACGGATTTGTCTCAGAAAGGCAGCACCTCGGCCTCCATGCGAGAGGGAGTAGCTGCAAATGAAAGCGAGTTCCCGCTGTTCTCCAGCAGGACGTTCCTGGGTTTGTGGGGAGGTGTCGGGCTGGGCAGAACCCGCAGGGCTCGGGCCTGGAGCACCCGGCTCTGCCTCCTGATTTCATCCCTGCTGACTCCACAGAGACATTTTATCCTCTCCGGTCAAGAGCACTTTTTAAAAATGTGTGCATTTCCCACAATTTCCCAGGCACTTACACAAACTGAATGGCCCAGCCCATGCACTCAGGATACTGTAAAACTATTAAAGTCCAAATCCCTCGGTTACCCATGGGACCTTCTAAGACCCCATTGGACAATTCCTGCTGGCCCCCAGACCTCAGGGCCGCCCTCCCAGCCCAGAGAAGGCACGGAACTCTCTTCCCCAAGCCCGGAGCTGAAGCAGCTCCATGCTGCTCCACCCCTGTGACAGGGATGCCCCGGGACTCTGGGGAGCAGGACCAGAGTGGTGCTGTCATTTCTAGGGCTAAACCGAACTTTCCCCACCTGCAGCACATCTGGGCAGCTGTTTCCCAGGGGCATAAGCAGCAGCTGAGCTGGTCCGTGGGTGAACAGAGCAGAATTAACCCCGAGAGGCTGCCCTGAGCAGAGGCAGCTCTGTGGGCTCACCTGTGCATGGGGCAGCCTTGCCCCTGGTCACTGTCCCCGTGCCCACCCCAGACACGGCTCTGACACCCTCCAAACACCAAACCCAGGCTCCTGCCCCGCTGCCCGCAGCCTCCCCCCTCTCCCAGCTGCTAAAACCCTTCATTGTACAAATTAAACCCAAAACAGAGAGCAGCGCCCGTCAGAACAAACCTGGGGGTGAATTTTCCCTGAATTTATAATCAAGGCCAACACTGATAGGTTTATTTTTCATAAATACAGTTCCAGTCTTAAACCCGGGCTTCACTTCCTTGCAGGAATCTGCTTGACTTGGAAGCCGCTACTTTCTTTTTTTTTTTTTTTTTTCCAAGTACCTTCGCATCTTGTAGCCGCACATCCCTCACAGAGCTGCTGAAGCTCTAGGAAGTATCCGTGGTAGCGGAGAGCTCGCTAAAGATCTCAGCAGTTATCCCTCCTCGAGGATTAGCCAATGCTGCGGGAGTTCCTGGGCTAAACTGGGAGAGGGAGGGGAAGGAAGGGCAGAAATAAACAAAATAAAATCTCTCGCAGCCAGTCGCGTTCTTCGCGCATCGCCCGCGCTTCAAATCAAAGCGCAAAGCAGCCGGGAAGTTCTGGGAGCCCAGCGCCGCCAGTACCGCCCAGTATGGTCAGGAGGTGGGCACTGGGCATCGGCTCCGGCCCGAGAGGGGGAATTCCAAGAGTTGGGAAGATGTGAGCGGCGCCTCGGCGGCAGGAGCCAGGAGCGGTGAGTTCCCACGCGGGACATCCCCGGGGGCCGCATCCCCGCGGGACAAACTGTTGCGTTTCTGCGGCGCTCGGTCTCTCCGCGGGCCGGGGCGCGGTGTCTCCGCGGGATGCGGGACAGGAACCGCGGCGTCCCGGGACGGAGCGGACGGGGCGCGGGGATGCGCAGCGGGGCCGGGCGGCCCGGGACAGCCCGAGGTCGGGGCAAACCCCCCTCCTGGGCTCCCCCCCCCCCCCGGGGCCGCGCCGCCGATTCCGCCCCCGCGGGCGCCCCGCGCCTCCCGCCCGCCCCCGCCCGCGCAGCGCAGAGCGCGGGGGGGGCGCTTGCGCACTGCTGCGCCCCGCGCAGCGCCGGGCTGCGCTGGGTGAGAAGTGTATTAAAGCGCGGGGAGCTCCGCACACTCCGCCGCGTCCCCCTCCCTCCGCCGTGCGCGCTGCCCTCCGCGCCGCACCCGCGCAAGGTAAGCGGCCGCGGGAAGGGGCGCGGGCGGGGGCCGAGCGCGGAGCAGCCCCCGCTTACCTGGGACGGGCCGGGCTGGGCTGGGCCGTGAGCCGGAGCCGCCGCCCGCGGTTCTGCGCGCATCCTGCGCGCCCCTGCACGGCCGCGTCCGTCCCGCCGCGCGGGCGCTCGGCTTTGCGCATCCCGGCCGCTTTGCGCGCACGGAGCCCGGCGGGGATGCTGCGCGGCCCTGCGCGGGGTGCGGAAGGGTCTCCGGGGCTTTTCCCCCCTGCCGAGCGCAGAAGGGGAGAGCCGAGCGCCGCCGGAGCCGCCGCGCCGAGGTGGCCGGGCTAAAAGGCAGAAAGCAATTAAAACTCCTCCTTTCGGATTAACAACCAAAAATTGATCGATCTGTCAGGAATACTGTTGATTTATGAAAGGTGCTTATTTCCTTGGTATGGAGAATTTTATGTTCTCTAGGTGAAACTGAGTTCACCCAGCTCCAGAGTAGATTGATGTTTTAATAAAAATAAATAAAGGGAAAAAGCTCGCCCGGTCTTTGGGGACATCAACTCTCAAATCGTGGAGTTAGACTAACAAATCAAATCGCATTATCTTTACATTTCACATCTTTTAATCTAAAAAAATAAAAAATGAAAAATCGCGGGCAGCGCCGCAATCTTTATCACAGCCAAGTTTTAATCGGAGGCTTATAAAAAAAATTTTAAAAAGTTGAAATAACAAATAATCAATGGTTGCTCGCGGATGTGGCGGGGGGAGCGGGAGGCGGCGGGGCCGGGGGCGCGGAGCGCGGCCGCCCGCGCAGTGTCCTGTAGATGGCACACGGTCCCCACGCTACAGAGCCTTGGCGGCGGCGAGAGGGGATCTGCCGAGGGAAGCGGCCATCCCAGCACTTGTTGTTTACCCAGACCGGGGCGTTCGGAAATTCATTGGAAATTCAAGTCCGAGGGGCGCGGGGAGAGCCCTGCTCTCCCTCCGGCCGCCCGCAGCCGCGGGACTTGCGCGCCCGGCGGGATGCGGCAGCGCGGTTTTGGGGTGATGTCGGAGCGGGGGAGCGGCCCGGGGGGCCCCGGCCGGGCCGGGCGCCCCGACACGTTTGTCTTTGCAATGTAAATCGCGGCGGGACAAATTGCTTATTAACAGTCGGGAAGAAGCGGCGGTTTCCTTCTTTCTTCTTTTCTTTCGCTGTTTTCATTCCGGCATGGCCCCCAGCTACGCTCGGGGCAGCCTCACCGCCCAGCAGTTTTCCCTTCATTTCAATATCCTAAAGAAAATGCAAATCACCACGCTGTGGCCTTTTTAAAAAGTTAAATTAGCAACAGCTTTAAGTGACTCCATTAGCATGGAAAACATACAAATGTTTAATGTGGGAATAGCCCGGCTTTCGGAGCTCCGCGGGCGCGGCGAGGCGGTGGGCTGGCGCCGAGCCCAGCTCGGGGGTGCAGCACCCCGGGACCCGCACCGGGGCCGCCGGCCGGGGGAGGCACCGGCCGGGCTCCCCGCAGCTCTCCGCGCCGCTCCGGAGCCTTTAATTATTTACAGGAGCGCTGTGGCTCGCGGGGAAATGGCGAGGCAGCTCGGGGGCGAGGGGATGGAGACCTTCCCTGGGTGTGTGTCCCCCTCGGGGGTCCCCGTCCCGCCGGGCGAGCGCTGCGGTGCCGGTGCCGCTGCCGCGCCCGGGGCTCTCCCGCAGCTCCGCCGTGCGGGAGCGGGCTGTGCTCGCCCGGCCGGCCCGGGGCCGCTCCGCCGCTCGCCTCGGGGACAGAAGTGCTTGTGACAGCGGCAAGTTTTGCTCCGGCAGCGCGGCGGGGCGAGCAGCCCGTGCCGCGGGGCTCCGCCGCTCCCCGCGGCCGCTCCGTGCGGGAATCCCGCACCGCGGGCATTGCCCGAGCGCTGGCGGAGGATGTGCCCGGATCCCTGCAGGGCAGAGCGAGCCCTGACCACGAAAGAGTTAAGGTTTCTATTATTCAGTCGAGGTCTTGTTAGGATGTAATCTGCATTTTCTAACTACTGCGTAATAAAAAGTGAGAAGTTTTGAGACACCTTTCTTGATTATACCTTTGGCGATACTTTAGGTTTTACATTTAATTTGCATTTTGTTCTTAGTGAATATTGAAGTCTTGAGTGGAGGATTGAATTTTATTAGGACATCTGGACTGACAATATCAAATCAGACACCAACGTCCCAAAGCATGCTAAAATTTCAGAGTTAATTAGAACGAAGTGTGTTTAATTAAAGCCAATTATAATATCTGAAATTATCTGATCGATCCTTGTTTGTTCAGTTGGAGTCAGTTTATATTGTTCCCGCCGCACGATGGGACCTGTCCGGCCGCCAGCTCCCCGCGGCCCCGGCTGCGCGCCCGCGCTCTTCCGCGGGGGCGGCGGCTCCTCCGCCCGCGCGGCTCCGGGCCGCGCCGACCCCCTTCCCGGGCCCCCGGGGGGCAGAGACGCGGCGGCCCCGCAGCATCCCCGGGCCGCGGCCCCTCAGCGTCCCGCGGGGACCGGGAGGGCAGCGCCCGCACCGCGCCCTCGGGGCCGCCGGGAGCCGGGCAGCGCCCGCGGGGATTTTTCCCGAGGAAAAAGCTCCCGTTGGGCGCACGGCTACCGGGGCAGGCGCTTGGGCACGGCGGGAGTGTAAGCCTTTTTTATATTTTATTTTTTCCTGTTTTTTTTTTTTATTTTTAATACCTAATTTTGATGCAACAATATTGGGGCGCAGGGTTGCGGGAGCGCGCCGGGGGGAGCGCAGGGCCGAGAGCCAGTTTGGGTAAAACAACCCTGCACCCGCAGGGAGTTCCGTGACCCCGAGGCCGACCCACCGCGCCTCCGCGCAGCCTGGCCGGGAGCCGCGCAGGGGCGCGGGAGATGCGCGGCCGGGCGGCCGAGGCCACCAGGAACAGCCAGGGACAGGGACAGGGACAGGGACAGGGACAGGGACAGGGACAGGGACAGCGTCCCCTCTCTTCAGCCGCCCTGCGGTGCCTGCGCGGGGCGCGGAGCAGCTCAGCCCCCGGCCGTGCCCGTGCCCGGTGCGCCCCGCGGGGCGAGCGGCTGGAGCGCTGCGCTGGCCCCGTGCGCTCCGCAGCGCGCCCGGGATGCTCAGGAATTCCATCCCAAGCCGTGAAATGAGCCCGGCGCGGGCGAATCCGTCCCGAAAGGCGGCGCGGGGGTCCCGGCCCTTCCCGCAAGCCCTGCCCGTGGCGGGGCCCGGGGGTCTGGGCTGACGGAGGGGTCGAGGAGCCCCAAAGCAGCGGCGGCTGCTCCGGGCTCGGCTCCGCTCTGCTCCGCTCCGCTGCGCTGCTGGGCCGCGTTCGGCCTCTGCCCCGGGCCGAGGATGCGCGACCCCCCGCGCAAGGGCCGCGCTGGGCCCCGCGGCGCTGCGCCCCCGCGTTATCAGCGCCCTGAGGCAGCGGCCGCGGGGCCGCCCTACCTGAAAACACACCAAAATACCAATTCACCCGAAAACACCTATTTCTCCCTCCTGCAGCACCGGAGTTTGTAGACATTTGCTTCAGTTAAATCGGGCATAAATTACGCCCGGTGTAACCCAGCGCGTTGGTGATGAAGGCGCCTTCCAAGAATAAAATTGAAATACGGACCTTGGCGAGCGGCGGGGACCCGGCCGAGCCCCCCGAGAGCGGGGCCGGGACCGCCGCTCCCCATTCCCACCGCAACTTCCCGCTGGGAAAGTTTGTGCGGTGGGAAGCGCGGAGCTGGGCAGCGCGGGGCCGGCCCAGGGCCGAGGAATAGCGAAATTACCGAAATCACGCTCTCCAACTTGGGTGATTTAAACCGTGAAATGAGAAATAAACAAGAAATAATAATAGGTGAAGGGAAAAAAAAAAAAAAAAAAAGTGAAATGATTGAGATAATAGTCCCGAGGGGATTGTCCCGAAGGGGAAAAATATAAAATGCTAAAGTTTCGGGGAATACTCTCAGGGTGGTGGGAATAAGGGTGCGAGTTTTACGCGGGGCTCCGTGTGCGGGGCAGGAGGAGGCGCTGCGGGGGCTGCCCTGGCCGGGCGGGGGGCGCGGAGCGGGGCCGGGCCGGGGGACAGCTGGGCTGCGGCCATCTGAGCGCCTCCGCCGTGACATCTGGGAGCCCGCTGGTGTGTGGCACGCGCATCGCTTGATGTCGCTATTTAAATGCAAATTTGCGGGGGGATCACTGAAGCCTCACCCCGTAAATTCACACAAAAGGGAGACTTGGCGCCGGAGGAGGAGGAGGAGGAGGTGGAAAAGGAGGAGGAGGAGGAGGGCCGCGGAGCCGGGAGGGCTCGGGCCGCCCCCCGCAGCCGCGCACACCCCCTGCGCGCTCCGCGCAAGGTGCGCGCAACCCGGGCCGCGCTCCCGGGGCTGGGGGGGCCCGGCCCCGCTCGCCTCCCTCCGGGACCCCCAGAACAGCGAGGAGCTGCCGGGGGCGGGCGCCCCGCGGGATGCCGGCCTGGCAGCGGTGCGGGGCGGTGCGGGGCTCCCCCGGCCGCCGGCAGCTCCAGCCAGCCAGAGTGACAAAAAAAAAAAAAAAAAAAAAAAAAAAAAGATAAAGTTGGTGAATGATAAAGACCGTATTTTCCACGCTTTGGGTGCAGGACCAGATGATCTAGAAAATGAGCTGAAATAGATTCAGGCTCAGAGCCTGTTGTGAGGAGCAGCTGATTCCCCCATTCCTGGCCAGATGGCTTCTGAACACAGATTTGCATTCATTTTCGCTTAATATCGTCCAAAATAGTGGGGCAGCTGCATTTGTTGTCAAAAAGGTTTAAAACTCCCTTTCTTTCTGGGGCAGGATCGTTACCTTATGTGATGGGCTTATGGAACTTTTTTTTTTTTTCTCCTCTCCTTAGTCAACAGTATCAGATTTAAAAGGATTTGTTTTAAAACCTTCTAATTTGGTAATCAGATTTAAATCGCCTTGGCGCGTGTAATCTGAATTAAAGATACTGTAAATGATTTTAAGCTTTCGTTAGCGCAGGGGAAGCACCAAGTTCGGCGTTGCTCATTTGGGGAAATATCTTGCAATAATAGCGGTGTTGGGCATTTTTTACCTTATTTTTAGGAGGGAGGATTTTGCGGGCTGGGGGGACTCGCAGTCCCCGGCGCCCGCTCCAGGTCCCCAAATGTGTCGGTGCCACCAAATGCCACCGCGAGCTTGGCATTGTTTGGGAACTTTGGTGTCTCTCTCTGCGCGATAAAAGTGTTTGGGTTTGTAATCTGCTCTACTGTACCTCAAAAGCTCCGGGCTGATTATGAATACAGGAATTTTCTTTTAATTTCTCATGAATAGTTTCCATACACTTTGATTTAAGGTTATTAACATTCTATAGACAGTGGCATCTTTAATATGTGGCGATCGCTTCTAAAGACTAATCTCATTACCCTCAAATAGTCATAAAATATGATTTTATTATACTTACGTATTTAATTAGACGGCCAGCAATGTAATGGATTTTGAGATCGGGTAGAGCAACAGCTTTGATAATTCACTTATCTTTGGCAATAGTCATTAACCCCCAACACCAGCAAAATAGATTGCTTTCTAACACATCCTTTTTTCCCCCCCTCTTTTCCCTCACCCCTTGGAGAAAGGGGATCCTGATAACACAAATCGGACTTTCGATTTTCACCGATTCATTCAGATACAAACGCCGATTTTCCCCGAGTTCGGGAAATATTAACGCGGGGACGTGGGAAATTCAGGAAAATAAACACAAAAAAAAAAAATTCAAAAAGAGGTTAAAAAAAATTGTACAAGGAAGTCACAGCCCACACTGGGAGGAAAAAGATCATCACTTTGAGGAGACGATGTATAGATATAACATGTAAATATATTAAAAATATCAATATGTATAAAATATCAATATATATGAGAATATCAACATATAGAAGAATATCATAGGTAAGAATATAATAGGTAAGAATATGATAGATATGAATATAACATATGAAAATATATTAGAATACTGTATGTAAGAATATAATATATGAGAATATCAATATATGAGAATATCAATATATAGAAATACCGATATATATCAATATATAAATATATACCAATATGCACATATATATATCAATATATAAAAACGTACACAAACAGATCAAAAAACCATATCAATATATATTTCTACGGCGCTGCACAAACACAGATGGACAAGGCGGACCCCGAGCCGGGGCTGGCTTTGCGTGTCTCGCACTCAGGTATCCCTGGCCGCGTCCGCCCGGCGTTTATAGCGCGGGGATACCGCGCCATTGTCCGGCCCGAGCCCCCCGCCACCCCCCGGCCCGGGTCAGCCCGTGCCCCCTCCGGGCCGAGCCCGGCCCGTGTGTCGCTGTCGCTGTCACTGTCGCGGATTTGGGGGGTGGGGGGGGGGGGACGGGAGGGGCGGGCGCGCCGCCGGACCCCGCTCTCCATATTTGGGCATGACCACGCCCTCTTAGCGACGTCATCAGTGACGCCACGTCTCCCGCGGCGGCGGGGGCCCGGCTCCCGGGGAAGGGGCGCGCTCCTCGGGGAGGGAGGGCCGGGCTCTGCGCGCCTCCGTCCATTCCGCGAGCCGCCACGGGCCCGCGCCCCGTTCTCCCGTGTGCCCGGCAACACCTCCGCGGTAATCAGGATTTTTTTTTTTTTTTTTTTTCCTTCCCCCCCGTTTATTTGTCTTTTGGAGCAGGAGAGCCTTGCCAGAAAGTGGTCGATTCAGCAGTGTCCTGAAGCTTTTTTTTTTTTGCCGAGCCGGTTTTTACTAGGATGACACCACGTTGAGCGCGTCTGCAAACAACAACAACAAAAATATTTATTCTTTTTTCCCCCCCTCCCCCCCTAAAAAAAAAAACCACCTCGCAGTGTCGCCGGCTGCAGTTATACTTTTTCCTTCTTTTTTTTTTTTTTTTTCTTTTTTTTTTTTTTTTTTTTTAAACCACCAAACTGGAACGCCATCCAACTCGCCGCACAGAAGTACTCTGTAAATTGTTTATGTCGTGCCAATACAGGACAGATTGAAGAAGGAAGCAAGACTTGAACTGAGCTTTTCTCCTACTGATCACAGGGAGTAAAGTCATCTCTTATATTCCAGTCGCCAAGGAGAGAGAGAGAGAGAGAGAAAATCAAGCAACAACCAACCCACCCCGTATCTGACATTTCCCTCAATTTTAACCCCTTTTGGTTAGGAGCTGGTTTTGCCCAAATTTGTTTTAATGTTTGGGATTCAGGAAAATATACCAAGAGGTGGGACGACCATGAAAGAAGAACCGCTGGGCAGTGGGATGAACCCCGTCCGCTCATGGATGCATACTGCTGGGGTAGTGGATGCTAACACGGCCGCCCAAAGGTACGTCTGCCAAATCCTCTCCCGGCGGTTTTCTCCTCCTGTATTTCTCATCCCGGCCGTAAATCCCCCCCCCCCTTAACTCCCCCCCCGCCCGCCCCGTATCAGTTACAGCCTCCCCGCTCCGCGCCGCTCCGCGCTCCCCGCATCCCCCCGCATCCCCCCGCGGCCGCGGAGCCTGCGCGCCCCTTCCCGCCGCTCTCACCCACGCCTTGTCTTGTTTTCTCCCGCAGCGGCGTGGGGCTGGCTCGGGCACATTTCGAGAAACAGCCGCCTTCCAATCTCAGAAAATCCAATTTTTTCCACTTCGTCTTAGCTCTGTACGACAGGCAGGGACAGCCGGTGGAGATTGAGAGAACAGCTTTTGTGGACTTTGTGGAGAAAGAGAAAGTAAGTCTGCCAGTTCTCTTAAAATTTTTTTATTATTATTATTATTTTTTAAGAGTAATTGAGTGGAGCAGAGCTCATTCCCAGCACGGCAGCTCTCCCGGCACTCCAGCGGCGCCCACGCCACGTGCGGCTCCCCCCGGTCTCACGGCCGCTCCGAATAGACCCCGGGGTTAGAAACTTAGCCCGACTTATTTTAAACACCGGGAAAACGGCAAAACATGACATATTTGCACCGAGGTAATGACATCATCAGCGCTCCACACCAGGAGAAAAAAAAAAAAAAAAAAAAAAAAAAGGTGACCGTGGGCTGAATTTCTGCAAACTGTTAATTCCGAGCCGCTTCAGGGACGAGAAAATGGGCAGCAGGAGGAGGGCGATATTTTTCATGCTAAATGTAATTATTTATCGTTGCTTGCAGGAGCCAAACAATGAAAAAACTAACAATGGGATTCATTATAAACTTCAGTTATTGTATAGCAATGGTAAGTTGTCGTTCTCTCATTTTTGAGCGTCCGTGTGCCGCTGAAAAGTCTGGTTTTCCTTCCGAGGCCTTTTTTTGGGGGGGGTGCAGAGGGATAAAGGGTATAAAGATTTCGAGATTAAAATTACACGCGTGTAAACACGGCTCTTTCCTTGGCATATAAGGAAAACAAAACATAAAGGATCGATAAGTCAATGGTACTTCACATGATTAACCGGTTGGGCTTGAAGTGGAAAGTAAAAAAGGGGATCGATGGCTGCTCGGGCACAGCGGCACTTTTAAGGGACTTTTTTTTTTTTTTTTTCCAGTTTTGGGAATTGATGGTAATTATTGGGATGGGGCGAGCGGGCAGAGCGGAGCCCCGGCCCGGCGGAGCCGCTTCCTCGGGCGCGGAAAAGCCGCGGGGGGACGCGCAGCGCCAGCGCCCCGGGTCCCGCGTGTTCCCCGGGGCCGTGGGGCCGCAGCCGGGGGGGGCTGGCTCGGCCACGGCCCCCCGAGAACCGGCCTCAAACAACTCCGGCACCGGCTGATTCCAGGCTCATTTTTATCATTATTAATTTTTTTTTTTTTTTTTTTTTTTTGGGGAATTTTGAATTTTCTCCTGAAGCCGGCGCGGGGCCGATCCCTGCCCGCTGCGGTTAATTGCCTGACCTCATCCTTTCCTTGTGGGATTGGGGGGGTTCTCTCCCGAAATCCTGATCGGGATTTGTCTGTGCTTTCCCTCCGCAGGAGTTAGGACAGAGCAGGACCTGTACGTTCGGCTAATAGACTCCATGACCAAACAGGTGAGAAAGTTTACGCTTTTCTTACCACGCGGGTTCCTAAGTTTGTATTTTGCCCTTGCGTGGAAAAGGTGGGGGGCGAGCACAGCGGCGGAGCGCTCCTACTTTTAATTTACCTGAGCGGGTAAATCAGGTAGCTGCTGACCGAGATCCCGATTACCGGAGGATATTTGGGAAAGCGAAAAAAAGTGTGTTGTTGCTCTTCGAGGCAGCGTTGAGATCATTCAGTGGTGTGTGTGGCATCGAGGACAACGTCATGGGAACAGATGTTTGATATAATTAATTTAGCGAGGGAGAAAGGAAAAGGAAAAAAAATCCCACCGAGTTACCCAGATTTATTT
Organism: Erithacus rubecula; assembly: GCF_903797595.1. Lineage (NCBI taxonomy): Eukaryota > Metazoa > Chordata > Aves > Passeriformes > Muscicapidae > Erithacus > Erithacus rubecula. The sequence continues at coordinate 33,960,880 of NC_136660.1, read as the reverse complement.
TTAAACGCACTTTTCCCCCTCTGTAACTTTTTTTTTTTTTTTTTTTTTTGGCTATATTTTTTCTCTGTGAGGAAAGGGCAGCCCCTTCCCCAGACTCTGAAACTGGCCGGGATTAGTCCTTTTTCTTTTATTACGCGACCATCCAGTAACGCGAGACGTTTATTTGGATTTAAAAGTTAAATGTGCTGAGGTGAAAAGTCATCTTGTTCTCCTCTAGTCCATATTCACCTCTCAGCCCCCCATCTCCATAATTCAAACTCCATGCTCCAGGGGTCACCCAAACCCGTCCATTTCCCTGAGATCAGCTTCTGTTTCTTCCTCAAACCTCTGTCATACCTTGTAAATAACATAATTACAAGCAGTTCCTTATTAAATTATTTAACCTGTCTTGGTCAACTTTTCCGATGATAACTACGTGTTATCAGCTTTGCACCACAGCAATTACAGACACAGAGCTTGGGATTTAATCAGCTTTATTTCTTTTTTCTTTTTTCTTTTTTCTTTTATTTTTTTTTTCTGGAGAGAATTTCACGACTTTTTTTTTTTTTTTTTTTTTTTTTTTTTTTTTTTTTTTTTTTATTGGTATTTATTAAATATCTTTTGGAGGAATAGGGAGGAAGGTGAGAATGGGGAATAATTTCCAGTGTTCTGGAAATCAGATCCCAGCGATGGAAATTAAAACCATTCCCCCCAGTCTGCCGGGCTGTAACACCGCTGCCTGTTCTGCACTGCCGGCCGAGGCCAGCCTGCCCAC
>NC_136660.1:33947626-33955126 GCF_903797595.1 Erithacus rubecula | reverse complement strand
ACGCAAGGAAAATTAACCAGGAATGAAAATTAGAATAATATTTTGCTTTTCTGTGCTGTCTCGGACTCTGATTCAGAGCTGTGGAGCCTTTCACAACTCTGGAGTGCCCACTGCAAAAATGCACGAGGAGTTGATGTTTGTGGTCCTTGCACTTGCTAAAACGTGGTGAAACGTCACCTTTTTAGGGATTCTGATGGTATTTCCATAATAACATCCTGGAATTGCTGTGAGATAATTTCTATCAGTCGTGTGAAGGGTGATCCTGGCAAAACTGAGCCAAGCTACCCAACACCAGTGCTTTTATACCTCCCCCAAACTATCAGAAGTATGGGATCGTTTGATATTCCAGCAGCATGAGAAGAGATAGAAAAAAAATCAGAAAACATTTGGTTAATGGGTTTATCATGTTTATTTGAATAAGGAAGATTGAAACTCCATTTATGCCTAGCATAAATGCTTTAGTGATCTTAATTATTGATGAAAAATCTGCTGTGCTTCTAAATTTAAAGACAGGACAATTTTATGGCAATTTTAATCACCCTCTGCATTAGGAATTTTCAAGATTTGGGCTTTATGGGGATGGCATGGATTTTAGCCTGCTAAAGAGAGTTGTCACTTCTCATGTCAGAGGATCTGGAGCTCGGGGAGGCCGGTTGGCCTCTCCAGCCAGGTTTTGCAGGGGCTGTGGGATGAGATGTTTGCTCCTGCATCAAACAGAGGAGGGAAGTGTGGCTGGGAGGAAGCTCTGGAGGAGCCCTGGCCCTCTGGAGCCGCTGAGGTGGATTTGAAATCCCCGATATTTACGTTCGCTCGACCCATGTGCTCGGAGTCTGGTGCCTGAATTTGTTGTCAGGGTTGGATTTCAGGCTTGCATTTCCCTCCTGAGCATCACGGAACAACCTTTCCCCATCACATCTGGGGGTCAATTTACAGTTTCCCATAGGAAGTGGAGTCGCTTGGGTAGTTGGCTTAAAAAAAAAAAAAGAAGAATTATATCCAGTATGCTTCACTAGATCCTTTTGTCCTTTGGATACATTTAGCAGCTTTTGACCAGATAAGGCATATTTGTCCTCAGGATATGAACCAATAATTCAATCCTGAATTGAGATCTATGGCCACCCATTCCTTCCAGCCCACACTAGGAGACTCCGTGCTAGTCGGAATTGTTTACGCACTGGGATTAAAAAAACCCAAAAACCAGAAGGAAAAACCCAAACCCTTATGCACCTCAGGAGTGATAATTCATTAGCAGCGCTGATATTTGAAATAAACTCGTGTAATTCTATGTTTGAATCCTGCAGTGGGCTGGAAATGTAAAAGCCAAACCCGAGGCCTTGGAAGCGGTTTTGGGTGTCAGGAGCCTCCGCGACCTTTTAATTCACTGGGAATTTTTATTTACGTGGCCTGGATGTTTCTCACGGAGCGTGGCTGAGCCTTTCATTGCTGCCCACACTGAAGTATCTGCTGGCATTTTGGGGCTGCTCCTCCAGCACAGTACCTCACGTGTTAAAGAACAAACCCACCGTAAATTGCAGCGCAGTCAGTAAAAAGATGCCACAGAAAAAGTGTCCCTGGGAAATTAGATTGACCCAAAGAAAAGCAAATAAAAGAAAGGAAAAGGCCCATATTTTCTTTGCGGTGTTGCTGAAAAGGATGGGAGTATCATTTTCATAGTGGAATAATGTTTTCTGGGAAAACACAAAAGCAGATGTTCCTCATTAGGAACACCCATTGTCTACATATCACAACTATGAACAGATAAATCTCTCCTATTTCACCCATACATTCCAAGGGCTGTAAATGATTACAGGATGCCGCTGTAACTGCTAAACCAAAACCACACTCTGGGCTAGGACCATTCCTCCGTGCCACCAGCAGATATTTCACTGGGGAGGGATGGAAATTCCTGCTCAGAGCCAGAGCCTTGGGTTCCCTGTGCCTGGCTGGGGGTGTCCCCGGGGCAGGGGGTGGCTCTGGGTGCTGGTGGCTCTGGGCAGAGGGTTTCCAGATGGCACCAGCACAGCCCCACTGCTCGCTGGCACCCCCTCCCCAATAAACCTGGCATTATTCTATAGACTTCAGGAGACTTATCATTCCAAGTGTGTCCTACTTTCCTGTATGGGAGCCAGACATCTGCTTATCCCATTTCTTTCATACGGAGTTTGGAATAGCTGTAGTTTGGGGGAATAAGAAGTTTTGTCATATTTAACAGCTGTTACAAAATTTCAATCCCGTAGGCTCTTAAAATACCTTTTGCCTGACCTCAGATTTGGGAGATTATTGACATTGCCAGTAGTCAACCCCCCCCTTAACCTTTCCCTGGCTGTAATTTCAGATTATTTCCCCTAAACCACTTGGCTGTTCGCAGCGGCTTTTATTTATTAGTATTAAATTTATTTATTTATTTATTTATGTATTTATTTATTTATTTATTTATTTTCTGCTGCCGGCTCGCCCGTGCAGAGCTCTAATTCCCCCCTACTCCGAGTTTACACCTTCGGCGGGGTTCTGGTGGCGGCTGGAGGGCTAGGGGTGTTTTTTTTTTTTTTTTTTTCGGGGTTTTTTTTTTTTTTTTTTCGTCAGCAGCGTTTCCTTTCACTTCCCGTCACAAAGGTGAGAGCCGCTGACCTTTGCTGGCAGTCCCGGCCGCTGAATTATTCATGTGATTGACTTTTTGTCAGTGCACACAGTTGTGCTCTGGGACATTTTATTCATTTACCTCATTTAAAGCGCCTTTCTGCACCTGTTCAAGTATTAATATCATGTAATTTGGGCCTAATGCCGATTTTGCTGAACACTCATTATATTTTTTATTAGCTATATTTCCAAACGATTATGTATGATTATTACCAAGCCTTACAAACAGCAATGGGTTATTCCCTAGACCTTTACATCTTCTTGTCAGGTTGTTTTCAGAAGCAAGGAGGATAAACATTTGACCAGTCCCAATGTTTTTATTCCTACTCCATATCCAACCAGAGAACTTAAAGCTTTTTCCCTTATGGCTTTGCGAAAGCATGATTAAATCCAACTCTGCAGAAGCTGTACAAATGCCAGCATTTATAAGGTCAACGCTTTTGTTAAAAATGCTATGTAAATGAGGATCTGCAAAAAGGGACATTAAATAAAATTAAATTCATTGTCTTCTTTAATGTCATTTACATTTTGGCTAAGCCCTGGCCTGTCAAGGAGGATTTTTTAAATAATTTTAATTACACATCATTTAGGGATCCAAGGTTTTCTATTCAGTAGCATTTGGATAACCTGCAAAATGGTGACTGTTTATTAACTTCTTAAATGACAACTTGTCATTTCATCTGCATAATGCAATGAAAACAGAGCAGTTTGGTGTCTTTTTTTTTTTTTATTATTATTATTCTTATTTTTCTTTAAGATGTGCACCAAACTGCTGGGAGAACAGACCTTAAAATAGCTCAGCTGCTCTTTTGCTTTCAGCATCCTATTGGCGCTACCAAGTTGAGAGTATATTAAAAAATTACGACTTTGCTGGGTAACCAGTTCTGGAAAAAATTGCCATCAGGAACCCGACATTGATTTTTTTTCCTCCTTAAGAAGGTGGTTTATTGTAGATTAATGGGTTTAGCTGCGAGGGATCTGTTTGCAGACAGGGGTAGCTGGATTGGGGTTTGAGGCGTGCAGGTAGCAGCACCTCTCACCTGTTCAAACGAGGACACGGCACACGCCGGGGCTTGGAGTACACACCAAAACAGAGCAGGAAAAGGCAAATCAAAGTCATCTCTGTAACTCAGCCCCTCCGAGCTCCCCCACACCCCAGAACCAGGACTTTGGACGTGCTTCCTTCTCCCTTCTGCTTTCTTTCCCTCGGGTCATCTGAGTCACGGCGTTTACATCGCTCCCTCGTAATCCCTGCTGCAAACCCGCAGCCCAGGAAATTGTGGGAATACCTGGGATGCGCTGGGGGACGGCTCCCAGAGCATTGCTCCCCAGGAAATCCCAAACGTGCTGGGTGAGACTCCTGCACCGCTTCCCCCTCCCCGCCTAATTCTTGATTATTTGAAGCCCAAAGCATTGCGCGGCTCTAGGAGGAGGGAATAATAAAATCCCGTGCTTTTGTGAGAGAGGAAAAGGAGGGGGAAGGGATTTAAGCAAAGCTGTCAAAAACTATACTCCAGGAGGGACCCTGATACAAACCATCCCGGGCTTCTGCTGCAGCCTTATCAGGTGAAAAGCAAAGATACTGCCAGAGCCTGTAATTTTGTTAGGATGCCTTTGATGAATTGGATTAGGTTATGGAAAAATCTTTCAAACTCAGAGTTCTGGTACGTGAGCTTCCAGGAAGTAAATAATTACTCTCAGACAGCAGATAATTAAAAAAAACAACCTGTGAAACACAAAGTGGTAGAAAGGGGTTTAATAAGGCTCCGTTGCTAACGCAGAGATTTCGGGGGGCCGGGGGTTGGAGCAGCCCCGGTGTTGGGTTACTCGCAGGGCTGAGCAGGGAGCGCTTTGCCGGGCTGGAGGAGGTGGAAATTCCAGGCTGGGAGGATGGAAATTGTCACCGGGGATGCCAGGGGGTGATTGACATGCGGGGCGAGGGGAAGGGGACGCGGGAGCTGAACCTGCGCTTGGCAGCCCCGGCGGAGCTCAGGAAAATGAGAGCCATTCACGCGGGTCCCGCTGCCAGCCGCGCTTGTTTATCTTAACAGCAAATCTCGCAAAAACGGTTGTGGTCAAACCTGTACAGCACAACCTTGTACTGGCATTATTAATGCCCTGTTAAAATAAAGATGTAACTGAAAAAAAAAAAAAAAAAAAAAAAAAAAAGCTGGAGCTGGGGAAATTTTACAGGCTGAGGGGCACTCTGGGCTTTACGAGATGTGAGTTTGCTGTTAACTGTTTTGGTTCTTTAATGTTTTAAGCCGAGGGAAACTTGCTGGTTCCTCGGTGGATCAGCTCAGCTCTGACAGAACATAGCTGGCTCCATTCTAGGCTTTATTTTGCTATTGAACAAACTCTCCTTATTTCTGCAGGACGGAAAATATCCAGAGTGTAAACAGCATTTGTTCGGGGGAAAGGGAAGGTGTTTGTTCCACAGGGTTTGGGGATTTCCAGGTGGTGGGGCCGGAGGCAAATTAAAAAAAAAAACAAAAAAACCCCCTAATAAATAATAACAATAACAACGATTAAAATATTCTTCCAGACTTTGAGCAAAATAAAAGTTTCCCAGGCAGCAAAACCCCCCGGAGCCCAGGGTGGCGTGGCGGCCGTGCCAGGGCGCGGGCAGCGAGCGGCTGCGTCCGCGCGCGGCGAGGACAGCGCCCTGCTCTCCCAATAATTCACCAGGAAATGAGTTTAACATGTGTGGAAAGGAAGGGGCTTACATTTGTGTTGTTGTAAGACATGTAGCATAGGCCCAGCGAGCGGAAGGAGTCGGCTCCAGCTTGTCTCTCGCGAAAGACGAAACACGGTTACACATCTGGTGAGAAAGAGCAGTTCATTTGCCCAGACAGCTCGCTCTGCAGCCGCTGAAAGGAGCTATTTTGACAGAAACAAAGCCATGGGGGCTGGGGCAAGCGATTAGCGGGATCCTGCTCGCTCCAAACTCCTTGGCCTTAATGATAAAGAAATAGAAGAGGAAATAAAGAAACCTGGCCTAAGCCTCCAGCAGTGTTTAAGGAGGCTTTGGGAAAGTAGCAATACAAACAAGGGCTTCCATGTCGAATTCCCGCTGCACTTGGTAAAAGTTTCTCAGGAAGAAAAAAAAAAAAAAAAGGGTTGGGAGAATAGCAGGACAAAAATTAACCTGGACGCTGAAGGAGTTATTAAAAAGCAAAAGTCCAGGCTCACTTCTGGGATAAGCTCATTTTCCTGAGACATGTGCAGGAGAAGAAGTTAATTTGACAGCATGGAGGGTGTGGTGCTCTCATTTCAAAGGTGAATTCACCACTGAAAACCTTCACCACACACTTGGTTTGCTTCCTGGCCCCGTGGCTGCACAGAACCTTCAGTTTAGTCATAAAGCAAACAACAAGCCCTATCAAAAACCCCAATCTGGGCAAAAAAAAAAAAAAAATTGTCCCAATCCTCTCGCTGAAGTGAGGTTATTAATGCACAAAGGAGAGATGTGAGTGCCCTTTCTTTTGAATAACAACCAATAAAATTGAATTGGTCTTGGTATTGTGTGGATTGTCAGGAATGCTCTTTACCAATCCAGATTTGATTAGGATTTCCTCTTTATGTTTGTGCAGTTCTTCTGTGCTTCACGAGATGCTGGTGGGCAGCGAGCTGCCTGTGCTAATCCAAACAGGCTTATTAAGCCATGCAGGGATCCATCAGGGCACTGCAGCAGGGCTGAACTGCTGGAAACAAACACTTCAGTAGCTGGAGGTACAAAGAGATTTAGGGAGCGATCCCAGAGCTCTGCTCCAGCCTCCCACTGCTTCCCAGGGTGGTCATGGCTGGATGTGTGCTGGTCACTGGGCTCCACAGGGATGAAGGAAAGTCAATGATAGGAAAAGGCACCACCAAAACTTTGATTCTTTCCATTGGAGGTTGATTTTAGACCTGGGAAGGTGTCCTAGCTTGGGTAATACCTGCTGTCTGTGAATTATGCCATCAATACTTCTAGAGATTACTTTTCCCTCTTTCCTTTTTTTTTTTTTTTTTTTTTTTTTTTAATTCCATAATCCTGAATAACTCTAGGTTTGGTGTGGGAGTTTCCTGCTTCCACTACTTCCAGAAATCCAAGGACAACTTTACCTTCTTTGATTTGTAGCCACCTTGAGTTTTTCTCTGGGTTTTGTTCCTACATTCTCATCCTCTGTGTATCCAGGTGCTGGAACAGATCCATCTTTTCTTTAGCAGCATTAACTCCTGGAGTTTCCTTCAGCACCCTCCTTTTTAGTGACTGACTGCTGTAATTTTATCTGTGTCTGTTTTCCAAACCACATAACTTGGAAATAATGGAGTTTCAGATGTAAAAACCAGAATGATTATAAATAATTAGAAGTTAGATTGAGCTACAGCATAAAACGAAACTAATTGTGCTCTGCACAGTTGTTTGGTTTTGGGTTTTCTTTTTTTTTTTTTTTTTTTCCTTTTGGTTTAATAAATTAGACTACAAATTTTCTTAATTGCCAAACAAAATGTTAGGCCAGCTTTAACCAGTCCTGACAGTAAAACACAACATAAAACCTGCTGAGAGTTATATGTGGTATTTAATAAGAGACAGAGTAATGCAAGGGTTTTTATGGTTAAGTATGAATTCACACCCACAGCATTTGTTTCGCATTAGAAAAGGTTTGTAAATCAGATCAATATGCTTGGATATTGTGGTCCCTTAGTGGGATCTCTTATGTCATTTCTTTCATGATATTTGGTTATTGGAAACGCTGCCAAAGTGAGCTCCCTCCATCTATTTCCATTTTCTGAATGAAGCAATTTGTCCTTTGACATGAGAAAGATTGGGTTAGGAAACAAGTGGGGGATTGGATTGGACATGGTGCTACTCCCAACAAT
>NC_136660.1:33930126-33942626 GCF_903797595.1 Erithacus rubecula | reverse complement strand
GGGCCAGGCTGGCTGTCCCCAGCTGATGGGACTTGTGGGACCCAGGCTGTGGGTTCCTACTGTGCACACCCACCATCAGCCCTGCACTGCTTGCCAGAGAATCATGGAATGCTTTGGTTTGGAACAGACCTTAAAACCCGTCCTGTTCCAGCCCCGTGTGCCTCCACAGACACACCCCTGGATGAACAATTGAGTTTTATTTGACATGAACACAACCCTTGGAGGCTCCACTTGGGGTCTCCTGTGATGCTGTTGGTCAAGCTCACTTGGGCCATGTCCAAAATGCTGCTCTGGGAGGAGCTGTGTGTTTAGCACAGCCTGGGGAGGCCCAGCAGAGCCCCAGGTGCTGTGTGTCCCACCACAGGCTCTGGTCATGCACATCCCAGGGGAATGCTGGATTCCCCCCACACCCAACAGCCCCATAACCCCAAAACCCCTCCCAGTGCTCTAAGGAAGGAGAGCTGTGGCTCCCTGAACTGGATTAGGCCCAAAGTCAGTAAAACTAAAATTACAAACATAAAATAACTACTTACTGGCACAGCATGGATGTTTTCACACATTCCCCCTATTCCTCGAGCTTCTCTGAAGACAGTAATGTAACAGAATATGCTTGAACATATGGCAGAACTCACAATTGATCAGCTTCTGAAGGTGATAGAAGATTTTATTCTGTGTGCTACATGTCTGTGTGGGTCATTCCCTGTGTGCCTGGAGTGAAGTGCAGCCCCTCAGGGGCTTTCCAACCTCATTTACACCAAGGGCTGTTTGTGCCCCACCAGCATCCCCATACCTCCTTGAGGTGCCACTGAAACTCCAGAATAATTTAGATTTACACCCCACTGCAGCTCCTTGTTGTGGTCTCTCTTTGCCTGTTGAGCCACGTTGCACCATTGGTCCAACTTTGGGGTTTTATTGTGTTTTTCTGTGGTTTCAGGAGAGCTCCCAGTCAGCAAAAGGAGCTCTCCCTTAATTTGCCCTGTTGTGATTAACAACCCTGCTGATTATCTATGATTCCTGTGGTATAATTTTCAGATTACTTGGCTCTCCTGGGTTCTGGTTGTGGAAAGATGCTTCTGGCTTGGCATGACATCATCTGAGCTCCCAGATAATCCCAGCCTTAATTACCTGCAGGTTTAAATTCGATGTGTTCCACTCTTTAAGATGTGGATTCCTCCAGCTGACAGTGTGGCACAGAAGTGTAGAGAACCCAGTTCATTCTCAAAAATATAAAGGAGGAGATAGAAAAATAGATGAATAAATGTAAGAGCAAGTTCTGGTGTGTGTAGTTGCTGTAAGAGCAACCTTGGAGAAGTGCTGCTTTTTCCTGCCAGAAACTGTCCCCTCCAGAAGAAAATGGTGTTTATTTATATATTTATATATATATATGTGTAACTGGAATAAATTATCCCAGGAAGTAGTTAACCAAGTTGATGTGTTTGCCCAAAATAAAAGTGCTGTTTAATAAATAACAAAAGCAGCTGGGCTGACATTTGCTGCATAACAAGTGTCACTTTTAACTTATGTTAAATGCTTTAGCAGAGTGTTTCCTGGCTTCATTTATTTCTGCTTAGTCAGAGGGGGTTTAATCCTGAACAGTGTATTTAAATCACTTTTGCCATTCAGCTTCTTCCAGATCAAAAACTACCCCTGTTTAAAAATAATGCACTGGATTGATGGAAATGTAATTGTTGGAGGCCTTGAAGAAATACACAAGTTGGCAACTCTCCCCCAAGCCCTTTGTTGTTTCAGAGTTTAGCAGTTAAGAACAACACAAATACATTTTGTTTGTAGTGGGTCACAGGTTCAAAGAGACTTTGCAAAAATAGACTGTGGATAATTGTGTTATCAGATGCAGACAGTGCAGGGATTGAGCATTATCTGTCCCCACTTGGGGCTGCTGGTCCCTTCCTGCCCTGGCCAGCCTGACACAGCCCAGGTGGCTGCAGCACCTTGTCCTGGTGGCCACCCCAGCCCTTGCTGCCCCCTCCAACAGGTTGGTTTGCTGAGCCATGGCCATGCTCATGAACACCTTGCCTTGCTTTCTGCCTGCTGCATTTCCAGCCTGGCATTGCTGGCAGCCCCTGGGATCCAAGGGAGGCTCTCCTTGCCCTCCACTGCTGTTCCTCATTTCTGTCACACAACATCTAACCAAGCTATTGACTTGCACTCTGACACTGCCACTGCTGCTGCCTTTGATTGCACTGTCAATCTCAAAAAAAAAAACTCTTTCAGACCAGCAGCAAGACCTGTAATTGTTTAACTTCCTTCTGCATAAGATTTTTCTGCCCAGCCCTTGCTGTACTGTAGGTCTGAGAGGACACTTCACATCCTATAGAGAGTGCACTAATGAATTGCAATTATTTCACTATTTTCTGAGATTCTAAGGGGTTTAACTATAAATAGATAACATATATTTATCTGAAAGTGTTCCCAGTTAATGGTGGCAGGACAAGGCATTGTTTTACACTAGAAGTTGGACATATTTTGAAGATGTCACTGGCTGCTGTGTGGCTGGAGCTGCTTGGTGTGAGAACACTCACAGTTTGTGTTGTTTGAAGAAAGGAACCCTGTGATTAGCAGGTTTAGTCTCTAATTAATGCATTATCTGTGCCCTATGTAAAGGTGAGGTGTTGCTCCTTGAGGAGTAGGTGCAAGAACCTTTCCCTGATATCCAACCTAGAGATAAAAATTCACCTGTGCACTGAATTTATCTGTGCCCTCAAAGTACAGCCAGGGACTGCCCACAACTGAAGAAAATCATATTCCAGGGAAGTTTTACTTTTCACATTAAAACATTGGGAAATTCTACTGTTTGGGTCTTTCACTGTTTGTTAGAAGCAGTACTTTGAATACTTCATTTTCATGTTTGGGATGGTGTTCAAAACAGATGAAAATAGCACTTTAAATCAATTAATCTTTGGTATTTCAGCTCAATACTCAGAATTTATTGGCATCTCCTTGCTTCCTCTCCATGCTGGGTGTTTAATGTGAGCTTGCTTGTTATGCCTGCTCAGTAAATTAGCATTATCCCCCCTATATCTGCTTGTTTCTGAAGAATTATTATACAAAGCCTCATTTTAAGGAGGTCAGACCCCTGCATGATGATTTGTTGTTCATGAATCTACTTTGTGCCAGTTTGTGTGTGCATGTGCAATCAGAAGTGACTTGGAGTGAGTGAGATAATAATCATCTGCTGCTGATATGAAGACTTCCTCTATTCCACTACCATGAATCAGGCTGATTCCAAGTGAATGAGATTTTAATCACCTGTCACCGCCGCCAGCACTTTCTCTATATTTATGATAATTTTTTTTTGTCTTTTTATTGAAATCAGTGTTGACTGAATCGAGTAATCCTGATTAGCAATCTCACTGTATGCAGTCAAGAGTGAAATGCATCAGAGCATTATTGGTACACTGAACATGCTGAAATTGGAAAAAAAAAAAGGGCAGCTAAGTGTGCAGGGGTGTTGGCTGAGGGATGGAAGGTGTGAGATCTTTCTAATTGCTCCCCAGGCTGGGAAGGTTTTGGAGTTTGGGGCTGAGGAATTTGTACTAAAAACCCCTAAAAGCTCTGCTTTTAGTTACACCTCTCAAACCTCAACTTGGAGTGAAGTCATCAGGGTGGCATGCATGGAAATTAGGGCCAGTTAGGGCAGCCTTCCCAGGAGGAGGGGGTTTTATTTTTCTAAGTTTTGTATATAAAAAAAATAAATAAATAACTTTAAACAAGGGGAACAATATAACACTGAAGCCCTGGGGTTTGTCCCACAGTTTTACTGAGTGAGTGACAATTATTTAGACTCATAGAAGGTGAGGGTTAATTCAGCTTGAGTTATTTAGGGTTATCTTTACTTTTAGGATTATTTCTCTTTCTACAACCCAGTATTTTTTTCATACCATGATTTTGTTACCACGTGGTGTGGGAACCCTCAGGTCTTTAATGGTGTGTGACATGTGAAAAACAAATGCTGTGAAAGCCTTTTTATTCTTAAAAAGAGTTTGACTGATGGCTCCTTAAGTGGCACTGTCAGGTCTGCAGCAGCTCCTGTGTCCCCACCTTGCAGGGGGGACCCTGTAACAGGGTGGGGACTTTGCAAACCCCAAAAAGGGCTGAGAAACCCCCGAGGGGGCTTTTCTGGAGGAAAACTCGGATGGAAATATCCTGCTGGCTGTAATTCTGCTCTGACTGTGCTGCAATTAGAAATCTCAATATTCAATCCAGCCCCCAAATCACATTGTGCTGCATTACAGAGTCATATCCAGCCTAAGAAATTACATTTCTAATGGTATGATAAGTGCAGGAGTTTTGGACAGGAAAATAGTTCTCCCTAATGTCTGCCCAGAACTCTTCCCTCAGCAGGGCTGGAGCCCTGGCTTCTCTGTTTATTTATTCCTTACATTGGCTTTTTTCTGCTTCCTGCTGTTTCTTCCCTTCATTTTGTCCAACTCCCTTTTCTCCTAATTTCTTATTTTTTAGTGCACTTTTAAAAGAGCTCTTACAAAGCACCTGCCAGCCCCCAGTGTGACCCCCTGGCCTTGGCTCTGTCCAGACTCCCTTTCTCCAGTTCTTCTGCCCAGAATTCCTCTGATTCAGTATTTTCCCATCCATTCACTTCCCCAGCTCTGGATTTTGTTATCTTTGTTCCACTGTTAACATTGTAGCAGTTTTTTCACTTTCTATCACCTTGGTCACCTGATATTTTTTCATTCTCACCTGGTCAGCCTTAGGCTTCTCCTAAGGATTATTTTCTTTCCTTAGGCCTGGATTTTTACCTTTTGTGCTGTGCTGACTCGTGTCCTTTCCTTCCTTGCTGTTCACCCAGTTTTGCCTGGGTTTGGTCCCTTTTTTCCTTTCTGTGTGAGTCCTTCTCCACCCAAAGAGCCCCAGCTCTCAGCCTGTCCCAGCTCTGCCCCTGTCCTGGTTTTCCTCAGGCTCTCTCTGGAATCCCTCTTGCTGAAGATTTGCTCTGAAGTGAAATAAATGTGAGCAAAACCCAACATCAGCTTCCAGAGTTTGGGGTGAGGGCACTGGTGCCACCCCTGGGCTCTGTCACTGTCACCGTGCCAGAGCTGCCTTTGAATGCACCATTTTCATGTCACAGGCAAATTCTTCTTAACCCCAAATATTCCTTATTCTTGCAGCAAGGGGAAGAATTCTTTCCCTGGCTGTCAGGCTTGCAGCATCCTCCCCTCTGCACCCCTCTCCCCATTTTCTCTCCTGCTCACAAGGCAGCAGGAGCTCAGCTCCCCTCCTGCTCTGGCCCCAGGAGCTCTGCCTGTCCCTGCAGTGGGACACAGCTGTCCCCACAGCCTCTGCACTTTGCTCACCACAGGCATCCCCACAAAGGCTTTGCCTTGCCTGGCAGCTGGTACAGCACCAGCAGATCAAGGGAAACCAGCCAAGGCACAGGAGTGGCCTCCTCATTACTCCCAGGGTGTGAAAAATATCATTTGATCTGGGAGCAGAGGTTGTATTGCCCACCCTGCAGGGAGGCTCAGGGAAAACACAAACTGGGAGGGCTGGTGGGACATGGAGCTGCAGGAAGGGAGGGGAATCAGAATCCCAGAATGGTTTGGGTTAACAGGGACCCCAAATCCCCCCCAGTGCCATCCCACCATGGCAGGGACATCTCCCACTGTCCCAGTGTCCACCCTGGCCCTGGGCACTGCCAGGGATCCAGGGGCAGCCACAGCAACTCTGGACAACATTGTTCCCAAAAAATCCCAAACACCTGGAGCCCTGCTGTGCTTTCTCCCTGCTCTCTCCTGTCTTTTTTCCTCCTTCTCCTCTTCCACCTCCATGAACTGCTGGTGTTGCTCATTAACTCTCCATCTTAATTATATTGTTTGACATTTTATGTCAGCGCCTGTCTTCACTGGAGGATATTTTCAGAACTCAGACTGTAAAACCCTCATCCTGACCAACCCTTCTGCTTTTCCCATAAATACACCACAGCTGATGGACACAGCTGCTGTCCCACTGCCCTGCAAATGGATCCCAGCAGTTCTATCACCTTCTCCCACCAGCAGAGACCCCTGGAGGGGTTTGGGTTGGGAGGCACCTTGCAGACCAGCAGGTCCCACCAGGGACAGGGACAGCTCCTGTCCTTTGTCACCCAGCCTGGCACACACCTGCCCTGTGCTCCCCTGGCTGTTTGGGGGTCTGGGAGCTGCTCCAGTCCCTCCCAGGGATTGCAGGGAGTGCAAAGTCTGCAGATGTGGCACCTAGGACGTGGATCAGTCATGGCCCTGCCAATGGCAGGTTTATATTTGGACTTGCTGATCTCAAAGTCCTTTTCCAACCTAAATGATTCTGTGAATCTATGATTTTTCTGCATGTTTTTCCGTATTTTCCCCTAATTTCCTCTCTTCTCACTCTGCTGGAACACACACTCACCTCACCATGAAGCCTCTGCTGCTTTGGCTTCCCTCAGATATTTCTTGCAGACCCCCCTCATTTGTCACTGAGCCAACCCAACACCTGCTCTGCTGTTTGCATCCATCAACAAGAATCAACTTTTTCACCTTTTGCTAGTTTTTCTCCCATCCCCACACTTCATTATTTCTAAACCAGCCATTGGCTGCACGTCCAATTTACCAAACAATGCACATGGCATTCATCTCCATGCTGGCCATGCACTACACATCACCTTTTAATAGCTCTTCATACCTACTTATTTTACTAACTCCTACAAAAAGTAAAACTTCCTCATTTTTAAGGGTTGATGTGACCCTAGAGAGAATTTCAGGCACTAATGAGCACTGATAAACCCTACTTCAAACCCAAACCACAAAATCTGGCTGACAAAACACACATAGAAATTAAAAAATAAGTTATTTGGTTTCTGAAGGGCTCACACCAGTGGCAGCAGAGCTCCTGCTTTGCTCTCTGGGTTTGTGCTGCTGGTGGAGTGCTGGTGACTGGCCCTGAAGGCTGGAACTGGGGCAGATCCCCAGTGTCAAATCACTTCTAGTTATTTCTGAATTGTCATTAATCTTTTTTCCTTTCCTCATTTGCTAATGGGCCTAGTTTCTCTCAGCTGCTTCTCTTCAGCATACAAACAATGAGAGGCAAGCAGCACCCTTAAGGTGGCAAACATTTAGAATTAAAGGTGCTGGAATAAAGGGAACCCCTGCAAGCTTTGCTTGGGCTCCCTGAGCATATCCATGAGGATATTGGGTTGTGTTCCATAATCACAAACAGGATTTTCCCCCCCTCATTCAGCTCTGTTCTGTGTTTTCCCCTCATTGTTCAGTGTGTGGTCCTCATGCTTTGGTTGTGAGTGTTATTCAAGTCTTGCCTCAAAAAAAAAAACTCCACCCAAATTTCTGCCTGAGCCATCTCCCAGAGCTGCTCACCCCTGTGGGTCTGCACAGTCACAGCAGTGTCCCAGCTTTAGGAGGAGAAATGGAACCCCTGAGGAACCAGGAGCTCAGCAGGGAATTCTCTCTGTGGCTGCTGCACAGGAGAAGTTGAGGTTTGACTTCTCAGATTGTGTGTGGACATTAAATCTGATGGGATTATGCACAGTGCACATACATTGTGTACACAAATGAGCTTTTTCTCTGCCCAAAGCCCAGCTATTGCTGACTTCAGCTGTAGCAAAATGCACAAATCCTGGTGTGGGGTGCAGCCAGCCCTGAGCTGAGCCCTGCAGGATTTACCATCACTCTGCAGGCTGAGGGGCAGACACTGCTCATCCCTGTGGTGCTTTTGCTTTCCAGCTCCTTTTCACAATTTTTAGCAATTATCAACGAGTTTTGAGAGGGATGATTGCAAAGAATCTATAATTAGTCATTCATTTTATTTCTAAGAGGAACAGGCTCCTGAATTACCCTTTTCACAACTCCTAGCATTATCAACAAGTTTGGAGAGGGGTGATTACAAAGAATCTGTAATTAATCATTAATTTAATTTCTATGAAGAACAGGCTGGTAAAGAAAATTTTAACTCCATAATCACAAAATATACAAATGTATAAAATAAAGCACTCCATGAAACTTTCTGCATCCTTAAGAAACCCCTAGAAAAGATTTTCCCATGGGATACCCACAGCTTGGAAACATTTAAATGCACTGCAGAGACACTCTCAAAGTTGGATGTGGCTCCTAATAAAGAAAAGATCCCTAAATTCTACCAGGTATTTCTGTGTGATAAGGCAGGGGAACCTCATATCCTGTCTGAAAGGTGGAGTGGGAGAGCCAGAGGGAACACATTGCTCTGCTCTGGCTCCCAGGGAAACTCTCCCAGCTAATTCATGAGTTCCTCCCTCCTTCAGGGTGTTTTGAAGGTGCTCTGACACCTTGTTCTTTACTCTGGGTGTTCAGGAAGAGCAGGAAAGGTGACAAGAGGTACCAGACATCCTTCAAGGAAGGATCAATGTTGGAAAACAGTTCTTTTCACAAGGTTGGAAAAGAAGATGGAGAGAAATTTGGGATAAGAGCAAGAGGGGAGATGAGGAGGAGCAGAAAGGAGAGACAGCAAAGTTCTAATGAATGAAAAGACCAAAAACTGCACAGAAAGAGAAAAAACTCCAACAAATGGTGAATTGGAGTGGTTCTCACCCAAAAGGTCCTGGGCCATCTCTTCTCCCCCCTGCTCCAAGGAGGTGACACCAATGCCACCCAGGGCCAGCAGCCAGAGAGAAGAACCAAAATGAGCTGCAGAGGGTCTCAGACACTGGGAGCTAACCAGGAAACCATGAATTCTAAAATAGACAGGGAGAAAAAAAAGTAAATGCAAGGAAGTTGCTGAAGTTATTAAAAGATAAGATTTATGGGCAAGTTCATTTCAGTTGGTTGGCTCTCCAATCAACTACTGTTGCTAATTGGATTAGTTGCCAAAATAAGCTAAGAATAGAACCTTCTCTTTCCTTATTGTTAAAGCTTTCCAGGGAAAAAGTCCTTGAGGACAAAAATTAAATCTTTATTTCTAGCAACATCAAATTGGCCTCTGTAAAAAGGAAGAGCTTTAACACTTGGCTGTTCCTCCTCTCCTGCAGAGCTCCTGCAATCCCCCAGTGCCAGCAGAGGGAACATTCCTGCTCCTCTCCAGATCAAGTGCTTTGTGGCAGATGCTGAGTGTTGCTCCTCTTGATTTTTGTCACTCTTTCTTCTCCTTTCTCGAGGAATTTCCTTGCTGCATTTTCCACAGCTGACTTAGGGCTCTCTGGGAATGTAAATACTTCTGACAGAGTGGAACAAGCCTAGAGAAAGCCTTAGGTAATTTCAGAGTGCCCCTTAACACTGAGAGCCCTCAGCATCCATCCCCCACCACGGGTATTTTCCCCTGAAGCCAGCACAGCTCTTTCCAAAACAGCTTTCTGAGAGAGAATCTGCTGCTCTTTCCATGCTGGATCAAACTGCAGGTGCATCATAATCTGGAAATAAGTTATGTCTGTAAAACAGGATTGTGTGCTCTGTGTTAGATCCTTCTGCCCTGGGAAAAGAGCAGATCCACTGGGATTATTATCAACATGAATTCTGATTTTTTTTTTTGTATTTTTAATTATTATTTTTGTATTAATACATTATTTCAACCTGCTGTAAGTGTTCAGACACTACTCTTTGTTGTAGCCTGTGTGATATGAACTTTTATATAAGGAAATCAGTGCAGACCTTCTTTTGCAACTGAAATAAGAAGATTATGCCTCTCCTATGGAAACAGGCAGGGACAGCTGGGGGGGTTCACCTGGAAAAGGCTCCAGGGAGAGCTCAGAGCCCCTGGCAGAGCCTTGAGGGGCTCCAGAGAGGGACTGGGGACAGGGGATGGAGGGACAGGACACAGGGAGTGGCTTTGAGCTGACAGTGGGTGGGTTTGGGTGGGATTGGGGCAGGAATTGTTCCCTGGGAGCTGGGATGGAATTCCCAGATTTGCCCCTGGATCCCTGGCAGTACCCAGGGCCAGGCTGGACACTGGGAATGGAGCACTGGGACAGTGGGAGGTGTCCCCATGGCAGGGGGGCACTGGGGGGGATTTGGGCTCCTTTCCAACCCAAACCATTCCAGGATTCTCTGCAGATCTGTTCCACAGCAATCATCACCTCCCATGTCTGAAGGCATGGTTCATTAATTAGATCCTACATTCTGGTTGCAACTTTTGATTTTGATTTCTATTTCAATGAAGAAAAACCCCTGCAACTCAGAGGTGGAGATGTTCTGGTGTCCTTTACAAATCTTCACCTCAGGTGAAGGGCAGAGATGAGACCAAAGCCTGTCCTGGCACCACAGCCTGCTGCTGTCTGTGCAGTGGATGGCTTGAAGACTCTGATAATTTGTAGGAATGTGAAATAAATTCACAGTCTTGCATTGAGCACAAAATGAATCCATTTGTCTGGTCCACTGTGGTGCAGAAGCCTCTTCCAGGACCAATGATTCCTGTGCTGTTGGTGAATGGGGGTAACACTGAGCACTAAATGAAAAATGCCCACAGGTAGTGCATGCATTCCATGCATTTTCCATCTGCTTTTGTCAAAGGAAGCCACATTTCCTAGAAACAGTGAGCAGGGAGCTCACTTCCAAGTGTAAACAAGCTGGAATAAATCACTTTTCCAAAACACTCTCCTTGAAAGACAGGCCAAGTTTTAATTCTATTTAATAAAACCATTGGATATGAGTGATTATTTTGGGTCCCTTTTGAAGGCTGGTGTGAAAAACCCACCAAAATCTCCCTGGAGCCCAGCAGTGCCCAGCTGGGAGGGCACCCAGCCTGCAGCAGAGCAGGGGAGGTGCCAGGACCCCCCTGTCCATGAAAAGGGAGCTGAAATTACAAATTGCATCTCATGGCTGTCAACAAACCATTATCAGCTTCTCCACTGCTGAGTCCTGCAGATACCAGAGCCACTGACCTGCCCCAGAAATCTGCCCTGGATTAGGTGCCAACATTCCCACCTGCTCCATCTCCTCATCCCTCAAACCTGCCTTGTGATGTTTGAGTGTTTGGGCCTTGAAACTTTTCACCACTGAAAGTTTTCATCCACAGAACGTGAAAGTTTTCTGGGTGATGGGAAATTTCACATCCAACCAAGCAAGGGAGGGGAAATACCATAAAGATAATTTACTTGTGTTCATTTGAATAGAAGAATTTGGATTAATTTGATGTGTTTAGGTTCATAGAATGTGCTGAAGGATCCATCAGGATCACCCCAACAGCCCCACCCTGTGCCTGAGAGCCTGGTCCAAGCACAAATTTGAAATTTTTGGGAAATCAGAGGCTCTGCAAATCCCATAGAGGGGTCAGGAGCCTTTCTGGAAAATCTTGAGAGGTCTGATGGTGTCTGACAGACAAAACTGTTCCTCATGCCCAGCCCAAAATATCCAAGCCAAAGCTGTAGGTGGTTTGCAGGAACAGATTCAAGAATTTGGATTAGTTACTCAGCATGGATCTCCTCAGGTAAAATACTCAGCTTTTTGATATATATTGAATATTAAAGCTGCCTAAGGGGGGATCAACCATCAAATATTCCAGCTGTGGGACCTGTGAGCTTTTGGTGAAGGAAACCCTTCTGCATCTGCTGAGATGACCCAAAAACCCCAAGTGAGACCCATTTGCAGCTGAACCTGATCCAGCTGTGTGGAACAGGGATTATTATGGGAAAAGTTTGGGGAGAAACCCGGAATGTCATGTAGTTCTACTAATATTAGCTTTAGCAACTCACAATTATAATGACTAATTGGAGCCATCACTCATTGCTATTGAGTTCCCAGGTGAAAACTATGGACCAGAACCTCCATTAGCATAAATTAGCATTGGAAAGTCAATTAAGTTACACTGATTTTACACTAGTTTTACTGTCTTTCATAAGGCAGAGAGGAAAAAAAAAAGCCCCATTTTTTACCTCAATTGCTCTTTTTTTCCCCTCCAAAGCAAATTTTGGTCACATTTCTTCAGAAGTCTCCAAAAAGTCTTCCTGCCTTCACCTGGGATGGAGCCCTGTGGCTTGGCTGGGCAGAGCAGACTTGCTCAGCTGTTTTCTTGTTCTCAAGGTGATTGGAGTGAGCTGGATTGCTGCTTTCCCTCAGGGTGGATAAAAGAGGGGAGAAAGGGGAGATAAGAAAGGAAAAGGTAAAAATGAGAAGACATTCCTTGATTTAAGGAAAATAATCATTATAATTTGCATTATATTTATAAATGAGTGTGTGAACAGCTGAATGCAGAGCTTGAAAGCAGCAACATTTTTCAGTAGCATAAATCTTGGCAGAATGGAAATCTGGCAGAAAGGTAAAGGAAAAAATTCTGCAGGTTGATGGTATAAATTGCAAGCACAACTCAAAATGTTCTACCCTGGCTTGAAGTCATCAGAGATGTTCAAGAGTGCTCCTGAAGGGAAGAGAGGGATGTGAAAAACCAGTGGTTTATCAAAGCTCTCCTCCAGAACTGCAGAACCAAGATGAGATGAACTACAGGACAGTGAAAACAAGAATTAGTGGCAGACTAACAAATCCAAGAGAATTTCTGAGCCATGCATAAGCACTGGTTTGTGTTTTGTTCTTAAGTTT
>NC_136660.1:33915126-33920126 GCF_903797595.1 Erithacus rubecula | reverse complement strand
AGTATCTCCTTTTATCAGCTCCCAGCACCTCACTTTATTAAAGATTATGAGTCAGCAAAGCCACTACTTGTGTTTTCAAGGCCTTCATTTAAATTTCTCAACTTTAACATCAAAAAGACTCTGTTCTTAAAAAGGATAGGGGTAGTCAAAGGTGGAGAGGACTAAATCAGTCAGGCTAAATATCCTTTGGAACTGGAGCTCTACCAACAGGATTAGCATCAAATAACAAAAGTGGATGTTTTATACTCTGGGTAATTCATGGCGGGAGAAAAGCCAATAATGAATTTAAATGCTAGAATGGGATTTTTTTATTTTTTTTTTTTTTCCTGTTGGCGGTTCCTGACTCGAACAGCCGGGCTGGAGGGCAGGGCAGTGCCTCCTCTTCAGAAATGTCCTGCTGGGAGCCAGGCAATCCCCTCTGCCCTGCCCTCCCACCAGCAGCAGGGATCAGGAGCCAGGAGTCACAGGCAACCAGGGGGAGAAGCACAACAGGCAGAGAAGGATCAAAACTGCTTTTCTAACTCCGAGCTCACGTATCAGGGACACACGGTGCTGCTTGCTGGAACCGAAATCACAATTTCTCGATATTTAATTTTCTTTGGCTTTTAGCAGAGAGTTGTGGAAAGCCCTGACGCTGCGAGTCTCTCATGGCTAAATTATGTGCTCAGAGTTAGCTGCAGTATAGATTTAGTCCTGCTGCTGTTGCTCAGAGTCCATTGTAAGATAATTTGTCCCACTCAATTAGACTAAGTTGTCATGTGAGAAGTGCTGAGCTCAGAGCAGAAGTTCCCTGGCTGGGAGCTGGCAGAGGGCTGGAGCCTCCAGCCACAGCTGGGCTGGACATCCCAGGGCTCTGGCTGGGCATCTCTGCTCTCTGTGCTCCAGACAGGAGGCTGGCTGAGTGCAGCTCACAGCATCTCTGTCTCCTGGTTCAGGAAATCACCTGAGAGCCTGGGAGCTCAATTCTGTACGGGCCATTTGCTCCAGAGCTGGACTCCAGCATCCTTGTGGGTCCCTTCCAACCCAGAATAATCCGTGTGTCTGTGAAGTGTGTCAAGGAACAGGAGGTGGGAAGTCAAGCACAGACTTTCAGCCTCCAAGTTGTCTGTTGTAACCTGAATTTTATCCCATTTACGGACACAAGATCTGATAAGTCTTTATCAGGGTGATGGTTCCTGTTGTCCAGGAGCCTTTCTACAGCTGATGCCCACCACGGGTATTTTTCAAGGTGTTAATTGGGATTGTTTAATGAAGAAGATTTGCCTGAACCTCCTTCTGTTCATTTGCTGCTGAAGTTAGGGAATATTTAATGTCTGAGGGAGGAGGAAGGAAGGAGCCAGCCCTCCAGCTGGGTCCTGCTGATTAGCCTCAAACAGAATTTCTCTGTCTATTCCTGTCACATATTTTCTATGTCACCCTGGACGTGTCACAGCCAGTTTTCCAGCGTGGTAGAATCCATCCCTCCCTACTTCCATGTGCAAAAATCACCTGGAGATCTAATTGTGGGAGTGCTGAGCACTCACCTGGACTCTGCTGTGGGCAGGGTAACTGGGAGGGGGGATACAGGAAAACCTGGGAAATGCAAAATATAACCCAGATAAGAGTTAAAGGATACTCAGCTGGGCTGCAGAAGGTCATGTGTGGATAAGCTGAGCTGTAGGTGCAGAGCTGGCCTGTACTGGGCTGGGGGTCAGTCCCAAATCCCAGTGGGGGGCTCAGGAGGACCCCCAGCCCAGCAGGGCAGGTTTCAGTCTCTGTGTGTTCCACCCCAGCTGAAACCCAGCGACACAGAGCTGATTTCACCTCCTGAAGGGCAGCTCTGTTAATTCTGAAATGCTTCAATGTGATGGGCAAAGTGTCTATGAGGAGGCTGGTAAGACATTGACTTAATAAATGGCAAGGTTAGGGAGATGTGCCCTGTGGAAGTCATGGAGCTCCATATTTTTCAGGGAATATAAATGTGTGAGGTAATGTTAATCATCATTCTCCATCCTGGACACGGAGCAGGACAGCTCTTCTACATATGAGAAAGTGATAAAATAGGATCATATCATTTAATACTTATAAATCAATACTCTGTGGAGCTTCTGCAAGCATTTGTTAACTTTGTGACAGTGCAAATTTCTTTAATGTAAAGTCTTTAATTTGCAGATATACGTTATTGGAAGGAGCAATGAAAAACTTGTATTTATTTTGGGACGTTTACAAATTGATGTGCAATTCCATTTCGAATGAGAGCACAGATCAATGATTTTATCCTCCAACCACTATAATCATAATTTGCCAGTTGTTTAGTTGGAGGGAGTTTTTAAATTAAAAAAAAAAAAAAAAAAAAAGACAATCATTACACCACCAACAAGACTGATTAATTAATTAGGCCTCGCTGCAATATTTAGATGTACCAACTTTCAAAGTGTCCAGGATGGAGCTAAATGACTTGGCTGTTGTTGTGGCGTGGCATTTATGGTAATTTGTCAAGCCTATATGCAGTAATGGATTGACTCATATAACCAAGGCTATAATTGCAGCTGTTAGGTAGGGCCTTCTTTATCTCAGCCTGTCTCAGCCCCCATTCCTGCATGATTTCTTGCTGTGCCAAAGCCATGTGTGTCTTGTTTTGTTTTAATACATTACTGACCCAGGGTCTCAGGTTACTGGGGTTCCTGTCATACATTTAGTTCCACTCTCATAAAGCACTGCAGAAAAAAAATAAAAATGCTGGAACAAGGTAACAATCATTGCTCAATATACTAAGTATAAATGTCAGAGTGTAAAACTTGACTGCAGGAGAAGGGTGGAGGGGGAGATAATAATTGAAAATAGGGCACTCTGAGCTCTAACAGCAAGGCTGTGAGTTATAAGGGCCACTGTGGCACATGCAATATGCCTGCTATGTCTTGTTTATCATTAAAAGCTTGATATCAGCCATCTGTTTATTACATATATTATGCTATATCATCATGTTTTGTTCCAGTGGCTAAAAATGCCCTTGCAGACGTTACCAGGTTGTGTTCTCTGCCATAAAGCACCTCCCCACCATGGTACACAGCACAGATTTCACAGAACAAAGCATTTGTTTACTTCTTTGGTACTTTTAAAGTGTCTTCTTCTTCTTCTGTGATTCTTTCTTTACCCTGACAGGCCACTTACTCACTTTGAAAAGTGTCTGAGTGTGACAACAGATGTTTCACAAACTTATCTTTTAATAACTTACATAATTGAAGAAGTTAACAGGTTGTTCACTTAATAGGGATCATTTATACAGGATTTTTTTAATAACTTGCTGGAAGGGGGAAAAAAACCACTCTTGGCTAATATGAAGCATATTTTGCATTTATTATGGGGAAAAAAATTTCAGGTAGGAGGTGAGGAGACAATTTGGGAATTTTCGTTAGCTGAAAAACTGCATATTAAACATGAATTGTGATTTTCCATCTGGCCCTACTGGTTAGGAAGCTGCAGTTGGGCATGATCTTCACTGTCAATCAAGAGTCCCCAACTGCGAGATGCAAACCTCATGACGAAGCCCACCCCAACTCATTAAACCAAAGCAAACTGTATGAAGTGCGCCGCTGTGTGATTTTAATATTTGGTGCATGTGACAGGATCATTTTAGTGATTTGCAGGATTTATCTCCTCTTAAAAGTACTGCCTAAGGCTACTCTAATTGGTAGGAAAGCAAATTCCCCCTTCTCCTCCTGTCACTCTTTGTTTTATTTACTGAGAACTGCCGAAACCTATTTACACAATAATGAGGATAAATCACCGTGATGCTTTCAACACAAAGAGAAATGTTGTGTGAGTTGAAAGCTGTACAATTAAAACTAAATTCAAAATATTTCTGAAGTAGTGCCTACAGTTAGTGGTAGTGAAATAAAATTAAGACAAACGATGGGAGCAGACGCTGCCGATAGACGGCAGAAATCGAAATTCTCGAGGCGTCTTTTATGACGGACAATTTCATTCAAGATTGCAATTAAGTAAATGCGTGTAAGATGCTGACAGCAGCCCAGATGTTCCTCCTCAATGCGTGCGTGGCTCTTCTGTTTTTCTCCTGGATGTGGAGCTCAGCTGCTTCCACCACTGCTGTCCTGTCCACGGGACTCCCACCAGGGTGTGATGCTCCAGCTGGGAGTTTGCTCTTCATCCTCTCTTGGATCCTGCAGAAGTTACCTGGGAGGAGACAGAACCTCCAGGCTGAGAACCACCAGGCCAACACCAAGGGTGAGAATGCAGCACCTGAAAGCAGCTCCTCAGCACAGCCCAGTGCTGACTGAGATATTCCAGATGAGGATTTCCCTTGACTGGATTTCATGGAGATGAACAAACTGCTGGGCTTGTTCCAGTGGAGTGAATGATCAACCCTGGCTCTGTGATGCTTGCTTCAAGAACAACTGGAGATGTGGACACCACCTCACACTGGGCTGCTCAGTCCCTACTGCACTTTATAGAGGAGCAGGACAGTCCTGAAGTGTTTACAAAGCTCACTTTGGGGTTTGGAATCTTCAAAACCCCCTTCCAACCCGAGATATTCTATGATTTTATGTATCACTACCATAAGGTGTTTTATACGGGCTTTTTAATAAACAATTAGAAATTAAATTCAGGTATGCACGTGGAGAAGATCTTTACTCGCTTTTGATTTTCAGTCCATGCTGTAACCACCAGGTCTAAGGCAAAACCAACTTGTATTTATGAGGGCAAGTGACAGGAACGAAACCCTTTTTTTACAGCTTACGCTTCGTCTGCTCTTTAATTTGCCCTGCCCAAGCCCCCGGGCCTCAAATTAAACCATATCATTGAAACCAAGAAAACACCATATGCACCATGAAGGGAAAATCACAGCTTTTGAGGACAGACTTGCTGCTTTTATTTTTGCTGTTGCTCGGTGGTGCTGGTAGAAGTGGCAAAGCCAAGTGGTTGTGCCAAAATGGCACCGGGAATTTGCTGGTGTTGGCACCACGTTGGTTTTACCCACGGCTGCTGCCGAGCTCCAGCAG
>NC_136660.1:33900126-33905126 GCF_903797595.1 Erithacus rubecula | reverse complement strand
AGGAATCTCAAAATTTCCTGATCATGATTTATGAGCGGGCACTTAGAGTTTTATTGTTGCTTGTAAACATCTGAAACTGTATTTGTTGGCAATTAAAATATGCAAGGAGGAGGGATATCCCTTTGGAGCCCTGCCCACGGTGCTCCCCATCCTATGGAAAGCTTCTTAAAGAGCTCTTAATTTTTTGTCTGGGCTGAGAAATAGGCCCCGATGGCTCTGAAAACAAAGGAGGGAGATGTGTTTCCACGGGAGGGTCGAGGTGCTCTGGCTCATGGTAACGCTGCTGTAAATATGGGATCTGTACAAATGGGCTGTGCCTGAATAAAAAGCTAATTACCAGAGAGTTCGTTTAGTCAATCCATTTGAGCAAGCTGATATAAATATGGAGGAAATAACATAATAGTGGTTTTAGTGAAGAACTGCCTTAGGACAAAGACAAAGAATAAAAAATGTCTTTTGTATTTACTCGAAACAAATGAATGGTATCAGGTGAAAAATATCTGTCTGTACTTGTTCAGATTTAAGGCCTACAAATTTGCACCTTATTTCAATTTCCTGCATGCACTGAGGAAGTGCAAATAGCTTATTCAGAGGCAGATTAATGCAAAAGAGCTGAGGGGGGACATAAATCTACAAGCAGTGACTTGTACCATCATGTAAGTGTAATGATTATCAAACTGAAATCAGGTCTCAGAGTATCAGCTTAACACAGAGAAAATTTGCTTGATGTGAGAGTATTAAAGTCATGCTATAATATATCCATACACTGTGACTAAATTTTATAGTTCATGAAGCATATTAGTATTACACTATATCCTGGTACATTCAAAAGGTGATTTCCATTTAGATGCTCATTTTTCATGAAGATAAATATGACATGAATCATAATTTCCCTGAAGTAAATATTACAAATAATAAAATACTCAGGCAAGCAAGTTGAGGAATGACAGTAATGTTTTCCATTTGTATGGTAAGTGGTGAACCTTGTGGCCTATCAAGTAACAAATTGAATGTTTAATCTTTCTCCATGCAGATTGAGGATGGCAAAGTAGCAGCCCGTCTCACAACAAATTGAGAGTTCTCTGGTGGCTCATGGAGTATCAGCTATTTTGTCTTTGGAGGCCAATAGAGAGTGTCAGCAGAGCTTTGTCAAAATATATCACAGGCATGAAGTTGTAAAATTGCAATTTACAGCAAAAAGACTTTGGGATAACGGGCAAATCTTAGGCATGCTAAATACACAGCAAATATTTAGAGAAGCTTTGGAAGGCAATTTAAATATTGTTAGGGGAAGTTGGGTAGCATCTGTGGAATGTCCCAGAGGTAAAAAAAAACCAACCCATATCCTATCAAATAGTAAATATTCCATCTGAATTATAAAGATAGCTGTATTTATGTATATCCAGATAGGAAGGCAAAGCAGGCAGTTTGGGATGTTTTAAAGCGATTTTAATTTGGGATTATTTCAGAGGATTAGAGTATATTCTTCAGATGCTTTCACTGTACCAGATCTGTTACATCTTCTTTTACTCCTTTGTGCTTGGATTTTGGATACACCATTTGGAGAGAAAAGCAAAGATGAGAGTTTAGCAACTTCTGCCACGATAGCCTTGATTTTGGCATTGTGTTGTGGTGGTGAGGCTGAATTTCAGTGCCAGCTTATGCCAGTGGAGGTTGTTGCTCTGTGCTTTGGTTCAAAAATGCATGTTCTGAACAAGCAGGGGGATGTTCACTTTGCTAAAGGTTCTGTTGTATATTAATTTTAAGTTGCAGTGTCTGCACTACAAGATGACACCACTAGCATTTTGATTAAGGATTTTATACATGAAAAAATTTTCATTATCTTAGTTGCCAGTGATCTCCTAGGATTGGTTGGATTCCTGACCTGCAGCTGTGTCTCGGAGTGTCAGGATAAATGCTTGTGTATGAAAGTGCGACCTGTGCTGTTTTCTCTGTTACATGAGCAATTAATGGGGCTTTTTACTCTTGGGAAAGTCAAGACTCTTCATAACAAAACATGCACCTTGGTGGGTTTTGCTCATTTTTCTTTCTGATTTGAGAGTGGTGTGATAAAGTTCTCCCTGCGACCTGAGGTGCAGCCTGGTTAAACTGTGTGGAGACTGGAAGATACCTTTTTGCCTCTAAAAATCACTTTTTTGAAGATAAAATTTGAAAAGATTGCACAATTGTGTCTCAAAATTCTGAGATCATGTGCCTAATTTATCTCAGACAGTTGACTTCAGTTAAATTAATGAACTCTGCTGACTTTTAGGCAACTTTGAGATGAGGGTTGGTTATGCAGAAATCACTGTGCATCCTACAAAAAAAACCAAAACATTGGAGAACATGAGTGTGTCCTCCAATCCTAAAAGTTAACATGAAGTGGATATTTTTGAGTCCAGGCAGAATCAATCAGTGGAGGCTTCAAAATCCATAGAGCATCCTTGTATTAACAAATTTGCCAAAATCGTGATGTCAGCATCAGTTTTGTGGAACAACTGGAAATTTGTTCTTTGCCTTCAGTTGAGTTTTAACCAGCCTGGGGACAGGTGTGAGGATAAATACCTGGCACCTGGAGGTGTCTGTACCCAAGGGTGTTGCTATCCAGAGGTGTCAGTACCTGGGGGTGTCCATGCCTGGGGACATGGGTACCTGGGGGATCAACACCTGGGGGTGTTGGTACCTGGGGTGGGGGTCCATGGAGGTGTTGGTACCTGGGGTCTCAGGTTCCTGGGATTTTGGTACCCAGGGATGTTGGTATCAGGTTGTGTTGGTACCTGGGGGCTCAGGTTCCTGGGATTTTGGTACCTAGGGATGTTGGTACCTGGGGGCAAGGGTACCTGGGGTATCAGTACCCAGGGGTGCCAGTACCTGGGGTTGTGGGTACCAGGAGTTTTGGTACTTGGGGACTTCAATATGTTGGGGCATGTGCAGTCCCAGGTGTGGGTACTCAGTGGTGTTGGTACCCAGGGGAGTAGGTACTCAGGAGATCAGTACCCAGGGATGTCAGTACCAGAGTATCAGTACCTGGAGTGTGAGTGCCTGGGTCACCAGTACCTGGGGCATCAATGCTGGGGAATCAATACTGGAATATCAATACCCAGGATGGTACCA
This sequence comes from Erithacus rubecula, assembly GCF_903797595.1. Classification (NCBI taxonomy): domain Eukaryota; kingdom Metazoa; phylum Chordata; class Aves; order Passeriformes; family Muscicapidae; genus Erithacus; species Erithacus rubecula. The sequence continues at coordinate 33,902,012 of NC_136660.1, read as the reverse complement.
GTACCAAAGCTGCTAGTCCCGGAGGATATCAAGGCCAAGGTATCAATACTGGGATATCAATTTCTGGTACCAGTGTCAGTACCAGATCTATTAGCACTCAGGGGTATCAATGCTGGGATACCACACCAGGGTATCAATACTGGGGTACAAATACTGGGGTATCAATACTAAATTCTGGTACGAGGTGGCATCAGTACCAAAGCTGCTAGCACCCAGGGGGTGTTAATGCTGGGCTATTAATACCAGGTTATCAATCCCGGGGTATCAACCCCGTGGTATCAATCCTGGGGTATCAGTCCCGGGTTATCAATCCCAGGCTATCAATCCCGGGGTATCAATCCCAGGGTATCAATCCCGGGGTATCAATCTGGGGCTATCAATCCCGGGGTATCAATCCCAGAGTATCAATCCTGGGCTATCAATCCCGGGCTATCAATCCCAGGGTATCAATCCCGAGGTATCAATCCCAGGGTATCAATCCCGGGCTATCAATCCCAGGGTATCAATCCCGGAGTATCAATCCCGGGTATCAATCCCGTGGTATCAATCCTGGACTATCAATCCCGGGCTATCAATCCCAGGGTATCAATCCCGGAGTATCAATCCCGGGCTATCAATCCCGGGGTATCAATCTGGGGCTATCAATCCCAGAGTATCAATCCCGGGCTATCAATCCCGGGCTATCAATCCCAGGGTATCAATCCCAAGGTATCAATCCCGGGCTATCAATCCCAGGGTATCAATCCCGGAGTATCAATCCCGGGCTATCAATCCCGGTGTATCAATCCCAGGGTATCAATCCCGGGTTATCCATCCTGGGGTATCAATCTCGGGGTACCAATCCTGGGTTATCAATCCCGGGCTATCAATCCCAGGTTATCAGTCCTGGGGTATCAATCCCGGGCTATCAATCCCAGGTTATCAGTCCTGGGGTATCAATCCTGGGGTATCAATCCCGGGCTATCAATACCAGGGTATCAATCCCGGGCTATCAATCCCGGGTTATCAGTCCTGGGGTATCAATCCCGGGGTATCAATCCCGGGGTATCTATCCCGGGGTATCAATTCCAGGCTATCAATCCCGGATTATCAGTCCCGGGGTATCAATCCCGGGCTATCAATCCCGGATTATCAGTCCTGGGGTATCAATCCCGGATTATCAATCCCGGGGTATCAATCCCGGGGTATCAATCCCGGGGTATCAGTCCTGGGGTATCAATCCCGGGGTATCAATCCCGGGCTATCAATCCCGGGCTATCAATCCCGGGGTATCAATGCCATTCCTGGTACCAGGGGGTGTCAGTCCCTGCGGGCAGCTCCAGCCCCCGCTGCTCCCTCTGGCGGCCGGCCGAGGAGCTGCTCCACTCTTTGGGCTTGGAAAACCCTTTGGAGCTCATCAAGCCCAATTAAACCCCAGTTTGACAGTGCCTCAAACAGACCCAGCTCTGCTGCCCACTGTGGCTTCCCATGTGGGAGTTGTGACCAAACCTGGAGCCGTGGTGGGAGCCCAGGCTGGGCTCAGGACACCAATACAACTCACCTATGTCCAGGCTGATTCGTCTCTCGCCCTCTCTGGAAGTTGTGCTGTAGCAAGAGGAGCCCAAGTGCTGGTGTCAGCGAGGATGCAGCATCCATCAGCTGCTGGGCTGCTGGAAAGACACTTTTCTTTCCACATTCTCTGCGCTGTCACTTCAGCAGCAGACCTTGTGCCATCTGTGTATTTATGCCACTCTCCACTCTCACACCGGGGTTTTGATAATTCTCTACCTATTTGTAATTGCGGAATCATAAAATATTTTAATTTCAAGGTTAGCAATTTTCTCTTGCATACTTAATTTATAATTAGCTGGTTTATAAACCTGTTCTGCGAATATAATTTTAGTGGT
>NC_136660.1:33882626-33892626 GCF_903797595.1 Erithacus rubecula | reverse complement strand
GGAAATAAAGACAGGGTCAGGGAATTAGTGTACATAATGGTCATTTTGATAATGGGCCAACAGATGCAACTGGAAACATACTGTACACAATTAAGCATAATGCACTAATGACAGGTTAGAGTTTTTATCGCCTCTCTGCGATCGAGCAGCAAATCCGAGTTTAGCAGTAATAAAGAGTTTATTGGTGCTAAAGCCAAAGATTTTCTGACAGAGGAAAGATTTTTCCTTTCATAACAAGAGTATTAAATCCTTTGTTTACTAGGCTCTGGAAAAGAGATATGCAAAGTGGTTGTCAGATATTTCTTAGGAAAAAGCCAATTAAAGGGTAATCGAGTAAAAGATGAGAATTACCATTTGACTTCAAATGTCTCCTCTTCTCCTGCTCTCTCCCTCCTCCACCCCCTAACAGCATCGTGCCCCTGTGGACAGCTTCTCCTCCAAAGAACTTCAAAATCATGGATAATGATCCAAATCCCATCTTTTTTTACTCATGAAAGTAGAGCAGACCTGTCATATCTTAACAATTCTGTATTTTGTAGTACAACAAGATCTCGTCTGCAGGCTTAATTGAACAACAAAACTGTGTACCTGAAATACAGATAAAAATGAAACAGAATTATTGGAGTGAAACAAAATGCTGTCTGCAGGGCTGGCAAGGTTTTGTGTCCTCTGTCTGACTTGAGTTGGATGTTGGGAAGATCTTACTGGATAAAAGGGTGGAGGCTGCCTGTCACTGCAGGGCTCCACTGACTTCCTTATGATCTCACCTCTCACCAGTGCAGAGTTTGGTTCAGGGTGTTGTCACCAGGACACTCAGACTTCAATTCTGAAATAAAAAGGATGAAGCATTTACTTCCTGCTGAGGTTTATTTGCATGAATGACGCTTCGGTTTGTGGTCTGGTGGAAATACATTTTATTAAATGGCGTTTCTGGGGTGTAATAGGTGGTTTTCTGCCACAAATATTCCTTTAGCCAAGCAGTATTTGAATTGGACCAAACTGAAGCCACTGCTCGTGCTTATAGCATCAAGGATTTTCTTGCTTAGTGCTGAAATTTAAGTACAAAAGTCTTTCTGGTCTATTTGCTACAACACCTCCTCTCACAGAGGTTAAGAAGAGGTGAACAGGATGAAAAGGCACTTGCAGGGTTTAAAAAATCTTCTATGGGAAAAAACCCATCTTTCATTTCACAAAAAAAAAAAAGAAAAAAAGTCTCCTGTAGGTTGTTATGTGCATAAGGTGGAGGCTTAAGAGCAGCCACATTTGCAGATGAACTGCTTTTCCTCGCTTCTCCGAGACATGACATTTGTTCAGAAGATTAGCCAGGTTGTAATGTGTAGCATAATTGCACTGTGCGGATGTCCCAGAAGTGAAAACCTAATTGCTTGACAGGCCTATAACTTTGTGGTTCTGCTCTCACCTTGTTAGGTCCTTTTCTGATGCGGTTCAAATGCAGGCTGGCCGCAGGTGTGCCTAATTTACCTCGCAACAGAACGTGTTGAGTTTAATTGCACAGTGGTTGTTAGGAAAAATTGGTGGGTGGAATATCAAGTGACTCACTGTGTGTGGATGGCAGATGGGCGGCGAGAGGCATCAGAGCTAAGTGTATAGGTGAGGTGAGTTAATAAAAGATGTAAATTTTAGCTTAAAATAGTGGAGTCTTGTGGAAGGTAATACATTTTAATTAAGAGGGTAGCAGGCCCCGTTCTAGCAGTGGGAAAAAAAATCAGAGCAAGGGGATATGGCAGACTGCATTTTTCTCCCTATCACTATTTTAGGAGTAGCTTAGCCTGGGAAGGCTGTTTTGCAGGGCTGTATTTTATTAAAAAAGGCTAAAATTTCTGCTCATGGTACAAAATGTAACAGGGAGAGCCAAACCTAGACAGGCTTGGGTTCTCATTCTTGTCTCCAAGTTTGAGATGAGCCCAAGCAGAGCTCTGCTCCAGGTCCTTGCTCTGGCACAGAGAGCTCGTGGCTGGGGTGGGAGGGATGCCCACAGTCCTTGGTGGGCAGCTGAGAGCAACCACCAAGTCAATCATCTCCTCCTGGCACTGAGGAACACCCTGCCTGGCAATGTGGTTTTCAGCTTCTGTTGTCTTCCTCTGAAGAGCTTGTACTGATGCCACCTGTGCTCCCTGAGAGCACAGGGTAAAGAGTGAAATAAAATATCTCAGCACCAAGGAATGTGGTGGAGCTGAAATGCAAGTGCTGCTTGTGTTCACTCCAGCCTGGCATCAATATTTAGCCCGGTGCTCAGAGCCATCCTAATAAACTTGATGATGTCTAATTTCACCAAGAGTGGGTCCTTTTCACCAAATAATTGAACAAATACCAGTTCCAGTTGATGTTTAGTGAAAGGGTGCTTAATGGCCCTTTTTCTTTGACAGGATGTGAGCTCTCTGTATAGAAACAATTCATCATGAATGCTTCACGCTGAAAACAATCCACGAGGAGCAATACTTAGCATTCCTGGTGCACAATTCATTGGAGAATTTCCGAGCAATTTACAAACATTAGCTCAATAAGCCTCACAACACCCATTTGAGATTAAAAAAAAAATTTAAAAAAAAAAAAAAAAAAAAAAAAGAAGATAAGATACTGCTCTTCAGCCTGGATGTGGCACTAAGGAGCCATAAAGCTGGAGGCTGGTCCCAGCTCCTGCTCCCCAGCACTGGGTGGTTCTGAATGGAGCTGGGCATGAACTCACAGTCTGGGCAGACTCACAGTCTGGGTGATGGAAGGTGTGCAAAACCAAACAGAGGTCTGACAGAAAGGATGTTGCCTTTAGAATAATAGAATTGTGGAATGGTTTGGCTTGGAAGGGACCTCAAAGATCATCCAGGTCCAACCCCTCTGCAGTGGGCAGGGAACCTGGCCTGTAATCAATTGATCTGGGGAGAATAAGTATCTCAAATGACAACAAAAATTAAAAATTAATCAAAAACACAAAAAAAAAACTCCAATACATGGCAGGTAAAATTTGGGGGAACTTGTGGCTAACACAGAGGCAGTTTCCTGGAGTTGCTGATAAAGTCTCTGCAACAGCATCCAGAACACCTGAGCATCTGAGCTAGGAGATCATGTCATCCACCACAGAAATCCAGATCTTTTTCAGCTCAACAGATGAAACCCCTTTACAGATTTTAGGATAGGAAGTTTTAAAGAAATGTGCATTCAGCTGAACTGGCAGCATCGATTTATTTATGCAGTTTCAGTAAACCTGGTTGTTTCCCTGCTTGCCTCTGTGATATGAGAGATTGCTCCTTCAGCATTCGTGTCCTGGGGTAACATCAGGGTGCTGCTCAAGGTTTAATGGAGAGGGAAGAGCTGGGATTAAATGCAGCAGTTTCTGATTTGGGGATGCTCCTGTATGACCCTCAAAGCTTCTCAGGACTGAGTGAGATGTGGTGCAGCCACCTTTGCTCTTTCTGCTGGCCATGGCAGGTCCTTGTTGGGTGCTAAGGAAGGGAAGATGTTCCTGTCTTGCCTCCTGCCAGGAATGCTGTTGGCACATGGACACTTCTGTGAGGTGTGTGCAGCAAAAACAGTCCCAGGCACTTATGAAGGCTGACATGAGTGAATAAATCAAACTTGTTCATATTCTGAATGTGAAAGCTTTGCTGTCCAGCATGTACAAAATTGGACTGAAACATCTGAGGAACTCTGGGCGAGGAGAAAATCCTGAGCTTTGCTTGTCATTAGTTGTCAGTCTTTAGCCAGAAAACCTAATTAAAGCATGGTTTTATTATGAGAGATGAAAACATGAGTGCACAAATAAAAAAGATGATGTCAGGCTGCGAGTGTCCTCCTGAGGATCCCGTGGTTTGCTTCACCTGCAGGGTGGAGACTTCCCAGCTCAGCTCGTTCCTGTGGTGCAGAAAGGAGTTTCCATCTTCCCAAGCTTTCCCCTTCCCTCTAAGTGCTTGCTGTGCTCCCCTGAGGCAGCGTTGCTGCAAAAACGGTTTATGGGGAGATGCCTGGATGATAAGGGTTAGTCCTAAATAATTGCTGGTTGCCGCTCAGCAGAAATAAGCTGGATTTCGATCCCTGGGCAGAGCGACTCCTCACAGCTGAAGGCTGGCAGAGGTTGAAGAGGTCGTAAGACAGGGCCTAATTTGCCATGTTCCTTCCCTTTCAAAAACAATGAGGGAGCCGGGGCCTTGCCGGTGGGCAGATCCTGCTGGATCTCCCTGGAGTCAGCTGCAGTTGGATCGAGTCCCTTTGAATAGAGAGAGTTTCCAAACCGGAGGCAAAGCCAAGTGCTTTTCTGAAGATTGATCATTACCTCTGGAATTTTTCGACGTAGAGGTCATTACTGCTAATATAAGTTGTGAAAAAAAAAAAAAAAAAAAAGAAGTATTAAAAAAAAATAGAGACAAATTCTCATCTGGTGTAAGTCATTGCCTTTGAAGTCAATGAGTCATTGAAATCAACTTTCCCACACCGAGCTAAGGATATGGCCTGGAGTCAATACATTTGTAGTTGTTGAAAAATTAAAAATATAAATTTGCCTTTCCTTGGCAATAATGTTCTGTTTATGACAGAGATCTTATGCTTTAAAATAAGTTCATTAACGAATAGGAAAATAATATATCACTACCAGTATTCTTTTGGGTATAACTATTTCTGATTAGATTTTATTAAACTTTTTAAAAATTGGATTTACATTTTGATGAATCTAATAGATTTCAATTTTGTATTTTTGTAGATTCTTTCTAAAGTTTTTCCTCAAGTGCAATCAGAACTGTTTGAAGAATGCAGGCAACCCACGAGACATGCGAAGATTCCAGGTACAGATCCCTCTAAATGCATAAATGATGTATAAAAGACTTGATCACATCTTCATCTTGAACTTATGAGAAAACACAGTCAGTGCTTCCACTCAGTGTTGTTCCAGTGCTTAAAAAAAAAATTGCTGTCAGTATTTTACAGTTCCCCCATTAATTTAAGTGCTGGTTCTGGAGTTCTGCCGTGGGCTGTCATGGATCAATGTTGGAGCAAGTGGATCTTTCCTTAAGAATTATTTCCCTAATTTTCCTCCCTGCTATCACCTTGTGTTGTAGTGTGCTGTTTGCTCAGACCTGCAGAGGTTTTATGTCGACTGAGCAGTTTGATCTTGTTTTAAGAACATGGCTATGGAGCACAGGGAATTTGGAGCTCACACTTCTCTGCTTCACAACTTGTAGATACAGCAGTGGTGGCCCAATGCACAGATTTTTATTTCAACTATGTTAGAAAATGTTTAATACTTCACTTTCTCCTTGCAGCTTTTGAGATATCCTGTGGTGAATCATAGCACTACAGAGAGACAGCTGATGGGATGGACAAATTATTTCCTTGATATCGGGGGTCATTTGAAAGGATTGTTAGGAAATAACTGCCTTTTATTTCAAAACATTTCACAATTATTCATACTTGATTCCAGCAATAAAGCAGTATTGAGATGTTCAGGACCTTCTCAGTTTGGAGAAGAATTACTTGTGGTTAAACTTGATAGCAAAGCATGTGACATCTTTTTTCATGCCCAGCCAACCAACCGGGGAAGCCAGCACCCTCGAGCCAGCCAACAGAAAAGATCTGTAGCTGGAAAAAAAGAAATATTCCTTCAAAACAATCGAGCCAGGCTTCCATTTTTCATGCATCTCAGCTTCACGTGGCATCGGTGATATTGATCCATCTGAACAGAACAGAAGGTCAAACCTGGAATGAGTGGAAATGTCCTCTTTGTCTCACTGATGACTAAATGAAGCATCAGTCACGAGTGATCTTGTGGTCGACAATGGAGCCAGTAGACACTAGAAAGACTTTCCCGGGTCTCTTTAGCTAATCTCCCTGCCTCTCAGAAGGTTTAACTGGACTTAACAGGATGTCAGATCTTGAACAGTATTTTTACCTGGTTTCCCTGCCTCAGCACCTTTGTGGAGGTGCGCTGCAGGAGTCAGGCGATATAACAAAGCGTAGCACGTCGACTTTCTTTTGCTGAACTACAATATTTTCCCTTGGTGGCTGACCTATATAGACATGACAGAACAAAAATAGTTGTCATTTTCATATACACCTTGCTCTGTCTCTTTAATACACCATGTTCTAGGAACCAACCCCAGAAATCCTGGCTGGAAATCACACCTCCATGTTTTGCAGTATTTCTGGAAGCCTGGGAGTCTCATTAAGAGTGAAAGAGGATAGCCCAGTGGCCTGGCAGCAGCTCTGCAGCCCAGCTGAGCCTGCAACCTCAGCACTCTCCCAAGTGGATGTTGACAAGGGGGAAAGTGTCCACTTCTGGGAGGAGAGAGCTGGGGAAGCAGAGCAGCCTGGCAGGGAACTGCCCTCGGGCTGTTCTAAAGGGTACTGCAGATGGCTGTCTCCAAGGAGGCAGGATACACAGAAAAGGTGCTGTGATAGCTGAGAGCTAATTATGGCTTGTGAATAAGAAACAGGATCAGAGGTGATCCAAAACATAGAAGCAGACAAGAATTTTCTTCTGATGCCTTGGACCAGCTCAGTGCAAAGGAGGCTCTTCTGCTCCCCTTCCATTTGTGCTCATTAAGTATTTGGGTTTAGAAGCTGGCGGGAGAACCCTTCAATCATCTTTGTTGCAACCAAAATTTAAATAAACGAAAGGTGGACACTAAAACTTGTCCTACCTTTGGCCACCCTCACCAGCTGGGTCGATAAGGTCTGACTTATCCAGTGACTTTATGGACTCTACTCACCCCAAAGGAAACAGAGCTGCCTCTTCCTTTTGAAAACCTGGAACCACATCCCAGGAGTGTTGAAATAAGATGTGAATGAGTCTGGGATAGCAGAGATCCACCTACGAGGCCGTGATCCCACAGACCCGCTTCCGGAAGGAGTCCCTCAGCTCATTGTGGAGGTGTTTGCCTCGGGAAGGTTGTGCCTTTTGCATATGTTCCTTTGCCATTTTCCACTGAGAAGCAGCTGGAAGCCAAAGGAGGCCCTATCCATCATCTCTTCTATGGCCGGACTCTGAACCTGGACACAAGAATAGGAGCCTTTCACTCAAAAATAAAGGAGGAAATTCCATTGACATACCAGGGTCAATCACCATCCAAATGAACTTGAGAGGGGATACTTTTCATGGATTGAAAACACTTTCACTATTCATATTCAACTCGGCCTTTTCAGATGCAAAAAAGTTCATTATCAGACATTAAATGTAATTGTAAAACTGACCTGGAGATCATTTACTGAAGAAAAAATGGGGAGTTACGACGGTTCCTGATTTATTAAGCTTTTTTTATTTGGAATCTTCACAACCCTTCATTTGAAGACAGTCTCAAGTGAACAAATTTTAATTAGATAAACTATCTAATCAATATATCAACAGATCAATCAAAACAGCAGCTTTTAAAATGAGTGGCTAGAGGGGTGTTTCTGAAACTAATGGCTAGAAGAATATTTCCCTGAATTGAATTCATTTGTTAGCATAATAGGAGATTAAACTCTAATTAGTGTAGCAGGTTCTGAAGAGAAACAATTGTGAGTTAAAAATCACCAGTGGTCGCCACGTAAACAAAGATGTATTCAGAGATGTCATTGACTGGGTTTAAATAGGAACAGAAAAGTAACAGGATGTTGTTTTGTCTGACGAGACCTGATCCGGGGAAAATCTGCAGGATTTTTGAAATGTGGGGTTTTGTTTTCTCTTCCAGGTTGTTGTATCAACAACAGTCAATGTGGATGGCCACGTGCTGGCTGTCTCAGACAACATGTTTGTACACAACAATTCCAAACACGGGAGGCGGGCTCGCCGCCTTGACCCCTCAGAAGGTACGGCCCCTTCTTATCTGGAAAATGGTAGGCACACATTTACATGTCCTTTTTTTTTTATTTGCAATGCTTTATTTTATTTTATTTTATTTTCATTTCTCTTTTTTTATTTTTTTTTTTTCACCGTACTTTATGTCGAGACACCACTACATTTACTTTTACATCATTTCTCCTCTCATCCATCAAAGCACCCATTAAGAAAAGTCCATTAGTATTTCTCAGCCCCTGTCAACTAGAACACGAATGCTTCTGAATTTGCTTCTGACTTCTTTCTTTATTTAATACTTACAGTTTTGCAGTCACAACCAATTTTTCATCTTTTCCTATTTTATTTCTTCTCTCTTTCTTTTATTTCTTTTTTTTTTTTTTTTTTTCTTTTTTTTTTTTTTTGTCAGTCTTGTTTTGCTTGCAGCTTTTTCTTGCTCTTTAATTTGACTTGATTTTATTTTGGCTTGTCATATTCCTTGATCCAGAGGTACAGTCTCAGGTTATGTATGCAAGTTTAAGTGGATGGTAAAAACATGACCGAATCCGTAAAGAATTTACTGTGAGGTCAATTTCCTGTGCCTGGGCCTTACTGCAGATTACGGCAGGAGGGGGTTTGGATGAGAAAAACAGCATAAAATGTTTTTCTTCAGCCTGACTCAATGTGATTGACTTCTTGCCTGAACTGCTAAAAGAAGATAGGCTGAGATGAAGAGGAGAATGGAAAGTGTCTCTGAAAATCCAGAATTGTGAAATCCTATCTTTTTGGAGCCCATCAGCCCCTGAATCACTCACACACGATTGCAGCTGCGTCTGGACACGTGCACACATGTATTTATTGTCCTGCAAAGCCCAAAATAGCAATTTGGATTAAAAAATCACTTGGTTTGAACTGTAAAATATACCAGTGCAGGGATGCAAACCAGCTCTCTGTTTAATAAAATTAGGATAGGATAGGATAGGATAGGATAGGATAGGATAGGATAGGATAGGATAGGATAGGATAGGATAGGATAGGATAGGAATAGAATAGAATAGAATAGAATAGAATAGAATAGAATAGAATAGAATAGAATAGAATAGAATAGAATAGAATAGAATAGAATAGAATAGAATAGAATAGAACAGAATATTTTCAGTGGGAAGGACCATCCAGTCCAACTTCCTGAAGACTTTAGTGTTGCCAAAAATTTAAATGCACATTTAAATCCATTTAATTTTAATGCATCTTGAGTTCTGGAAGAGTTAGATTCTCAAACCTGCTATGACCTGACATCCTGGGCCATGCACACCAGTTTCCACGGGACTCCTCTTGCGAGTTGTTACTAACACATTGACAGGATCATGGCTTTTTACACTAATAAAATTAATTAAGGTGATAACAATACTAAGCCGCTAATACAATCACTGTCGTTTTACGTCTCCAATAGTATTTACCAACGGGCAGGGAGGGGAATGAATGAGGCCAGCACCAACCATCAGAAGGAAACGCGATGTAGACATCAAAAAATGGGAAGCGATTCACAAATCTGCCTCGGTCCGCACACACACACAACCCTAATTTGTTTTTCTGCATTAATAACTAAGGTATAAAAGACCAAAAATATAATAATTAAAGGTCGCCCTGAGCACCAGAGTCATTATGGTCTATGACGTATTGTTTATCTCTTTCATATGCGCGGAAAGTAGGTGTGTGTTTTGCCTAGCAACCGTCACTAATGAGGTTCACAATTAAGAAGGCTGAATCCTCTCCCCTCGTCCTCTCCTTCCCCAGAGAGCCAGAACTAGCAACATTATAGGTTCAAGTAAGCATGCTCAGCCCTGTGGTGTTAGGTTTTAGTCTAGGTCCAAATTCAGCCTCTTCTAATGAGCTATTATGATCTTAGCAAAATACGAGTATTTATTTTTGTAAGCTGCATGAAGAGAATTTGACTCTGAGCAGCAAATATCGCTTAGAAAAATAAAGGCCACTTTTCCATGCTGCAGAAAAATCTACATAAATGTCACTTACCAACAGCTCCTTTTCTTGGCGATACGGTAATTGATTTGCTTTCTTCAAATGTTAAAAAACACAGTGCCAAATCCTCTTTGCCTAACATCCCATAAATGCTCAGTCGAGTAAGCTGCACCGTTGCAAATGAATGTGAAAATCTGAACGGCTGCTCCTTAAAGTCCTACTTTTAATAACAATGATGGTAAGGAAACAACTCAGAGTAAATGAACG
>NC_136660.1:33875126-33877626 GCF_903797595.1 Erithacus rubecula | reverse complement strand
CTCAGGAAATGTAGCTGCTGGCAGCTGGAACCTCAAAAGACCTGTTCATATGGGCACCCAGGAGCTCTGGTGCCCATCCAACCTCTTGGGTCCCAAAAATGTCCCCATGGGATCCAGCTCCCTCACAAGATGTCTGTTACTTCCTGTTTTCATATTGGCCAGAAATAGATTAACAATGGTATTTCCTACTCTCCTCCAGCCAGAAAAAGGAGTTAAGAAGTGCTCAGTGATGCAAAATATTTTTCAGGCCATCTACCAAACTTCTTGAACTTCCCTGAAGGTTCAGTTCAAGTTTTAGGCATCGGTTCAAGGAGCTGTTGTTGGATCCAAATGACTTTATCCAGCCCTACTCACAATCTGTCTCTAAAGATTCCCTCAGACCTAAAACTCGGGATACAAACTCACAAGCCTGGGAATGATTTATTTATGCCAATTCTTCTAAATACATTTGATTTTAATTTACAACAGCTCAAGAAAAAGTCGGAACTCTGTGGTTTTGCAGTGGTTTTAATGTGAAAATTATTATTTTGGGATGAAGTATTGCTGGCTTTTTATCTGAAATGAGTATTAGAGTTTTTCTGGCATTTGCCAATGAATTCAACCGAGGTGAGGGGAGGGAAAAGGGAGAAATAGTGATTTAATTTACTGTACTTTTGGATGAGGATTCTAGGTAATAAATTTGATCTGATGAATCAATCTCTCTTTTGAAAACAAAGAGCCTTTAACTGTTTACTCGACAGACTGCAGGGATTCGGGGAGAGTCCTCGCTGCTTATTGGGTAGATAATGCAGATTGCAGATGATGTGCAGATGATGTGCATTTTGATGAATATTTTCCCACTAGACTGCAACTGTTTCTATCTATTAATTTAGATCTAATGGGAAAAGTGTGTTCCTGGGTAGTTTTAAGGGAGGACTTTTGAAACCATTAATGTATCCTGGGTATGTTTTTGTGTCTGCCTAAGGTCTATTGTTGAAATGAACTTTCAAGTGATGGTAGCACCTGAAATTCCTATATTCTCTCTATTCCCAAAGAAATAAAACCTGAGCAAAAATGCTGGCATCCAAACCTGGCTGCCTCACTTGTGGCTGGTGAAAGAGAGAATATTTACATTTATTGATCTTTAGGACTGGGTTTCACCAGAGCTTCCAAAATGAGATAGTGGTGACTGTGGTGCTTTTGAGGCAGGTGATTTATCCCAAAAGCCAGAGTTGTTTTGCTGCAAAGCTGGTGAGCACAGGTGGGGTTGTCATTGTTGTGAGCTTAGAAATTCTTTTATGAACAATATTATATATACATATATATACAGGCACATAGATACACACATATATATGTAGAGTTTTTACAAAGCTGCAGCTGAGTATCCTGAGAGTATGACAAGTTAAAAGAGGTGTCCAACAAAATAAAAAATGAATGAGCTAAAAGCCTCAGCCCAAGTTCCAGATATTTGAGCTGTTGGGAGCTGGTGCAGCTCCACGGCGCACAGGGAAGCGCTGCAGATTTGAACCAGATGACGGTCTGGCTCTCAGGGCAGAGCCTGGAATTCTAACTTGCTTTAGAGTAATGTTTTTAACTGATTTCTGAGGTGTGGATTTTGCAAATTTTGCAAATTTTGCTGTTTTCAGATTCTTTCTAATGTGTAAGTGCACATGTGTATGGAACTGGAAGAACAACTACTTAATTTTTTCCTTCTTGGGGTTGTATTTTTTCTTTATCTCTAAGTAAAGATGTTCAAAAGGATCATGAGAATGTCATGAGCTTCTCCCACTGGAAGAAAATAGTAATAAAGTTATGTAACTAACAACACTTTAACAGAAATAGATATTTAAAACACCTTTGTAGTGTTTTGGAGGGCAAAAAACCCCAATATCCCAGCAATAAGAAAATAAAGAGAGAAAGCCAGAGCCTGCCTGACCAAGAAACTTCTGCTTTGCTTTATCCTGGAGTGATAGGGTGGCTGAGACAGTCTTTGGAAATTACAGCTGCAGTTGAGAGGGAAGCCAAGCCTCGCTGTATTTCAGAAAATGAAAATGCTGTAGCCTGGCGGAGGGAGGGGCCGGGTCCCCAGGGCATCTGTTTCCCATCAGTGTCCCACCATGCTTGCAGCCTGGCTTGGCACTCTAACATTTAACCTTCCCAGCAGGAGGTAGACCATAGGGCAACAAGGCAGCGGAATAATGAAACAAGAGTGTAGTGTGGTGCACAAAGCCTTTGTGAGCGCACAAGTTGAGACATTAAACCGTCGGGGCAGGGAGATGCGAAAGTTCCAGATTTTTCTCCAAAGCCCCCATTAGCCCGGCGCAGAAGCAGGAGCACGCTGGCTCCCAGCAGGCAAAGGCAAGGCCTTTCCCCATCTATCCATGCCTTTTTGCCCGCTGCTTTCAACTATTATAAAGATACAATTACCTTGGGAGATTGTGGCAGTTCAGTTGATTAGCACGGTGAATTAAAAGAATGAGTCACAAATGACATGTCCGGCTCTTCTCTACTAGTCCTTTGT
>NC_136660.1:33867626-33872626 GCF_903797595.1 Erithacus rubecula | reverse complement strand
TCATCAGAGAGTGCTTTATTTTTTTCCAAGTAGCTGTGACCAAAGTCTGCTCTGGGTGCCATGAGTGGCTGCACCTCGCCAGGTCGTGGTAGCGCTGAGTCGCAGCACCACTGATAAATCACAAAGTTCCCGTGTCAAGGTGAAGGTATTGACTCTGCTCTGCCCAAACTGACAAAATGTAGCAGCAAAGCCATGGCAATTCATCTTAAAAAAAAAAAAAAAAAAAAAGGACAAAAGGGTCATCTTGGCTTCACGCAATAATCAGGAAAATTTGAGTGCTGAATAAGACCTTTGCCTTGTTTTCTCTGAGAGTGGGGGAAAAAAGGTTTTTCTCTTCCTTTTTATTTTTCTTTTTTTGGTTGTTGTTACATGCAGTCTGGAGTTAAATAGTAAAATCAGTTTCCTGAATATTAAGCTGTCTAATTCTATTTTTCTTTCTATAACTTTAGTTTTGCTGCTGTTTTTTATTACTACAGCCTGATTGTACCACTTGGGCTGAAAACTTCCCCCAAGTTTCAAATCAAGGAAAATAGGTGGAAGGACAGGAAATAAGATCTTTCACTAAAAATGTACTTCTTGTTCTGGAATTATGAAAGCAAGAGAGCAAACAGACAAATCTGGGTTGCATTGGACAATATCCAGGTGAATTCCTGGGTTTGGCTGGTTGCTGCTATCCATGACACCAAGTATTACCATTAAATTAATTTGTACTCTCAGGCAAGTGCTGTGGAGATGAAAAGAAACATGTGGACTTTGTGGCCTTTGTGTTGAGTGCAACATAACATGGAAATTAGGAAAATATCCAGAAGCCCATGATTAAGGAGAATAATGATTTTGCTGGATTTTGAAAGTCATTCTGTTGCATATTCCAGTGCTGCTGCTATAATTAAAAAGCTTGGAAGTGTTTTCATGTCAGAAATCTCTGTGTTACAGATACATTTTTTTAGCCAGGTGATTTTCATGGAAGTTGATTTAAAGGCACTGGCTGAGGCCTGAGGTCTCATGTGCATTTTTGAAAAATTAATTAATTATCACAACCACAGTCAATGCCATTTTTTAAGGAAAAATGTCAAAAAAGCATTTCAAAAATCTGCTGGATGTCCACTATTACTTCTATTTTACAAGAATTTCGAAGACTCTCCAGGTGAATATAAATTCCTGTGGATGACCATTGATTTTTGAATCAACTCCCATTGCAGCCACAGAAATTGGTGTGGATGGAAGAGCTCCCTGGTGGAGCTGGTTGGGGTTGAGCTGTGCTGATCCCAGCTGGAATATTCTGTGGTGCTTTCCAGGGATGTGCCTCTGGATGTGCCAATGGAGCAGGAGATGCAGCTGTCCCAGCCACCCATGCTTGGTGAATTCCCTTTACTATCCCAGTCTTTTGTTAAGCTGTTGCAATCTAGGACTGGATAGTTTCGATTTTTAATTGTAAAATTCCCAACACGTGAAATTGTTAAAGGTGGAAATAAAGGAATTTTTTTGGCAAAAATCTTGGGAACGTGTTAAATTTGGATGTGCATTATGACTCCTCAGAAAAATCTGAATTTTGTCAGCTACCCAATTAAAAACCTTCAGTATCTGCAGTTTTCTCTAAGATAAATGACTTTAGTATACAAAAGTATTTTTATTTTGAATATTTTTGTATATCTGTATTTTTTAGCACACATAAATATTTTTAAATTTCCATTGAAACCTAAACAGACAGTTTAACAGAATTCTGAATGATCAAAATAATAACCCAGGCTTGCTTTCTTTTCTTAAAGTGGCAACATCCACTGTGCTTAAGCATTTAATAAAGTTTTTATAGACTCAATGCATTCTGTGAATTGCTTGAGGTATTTTTCCAATATCCACAAGTAATACAGAGATTTCACAACTTTGAGTAAGATCTATTTTTGTTTAAATTATTATACAACAGAGGAATACAGTTGTAGGAGCTCTGTTAGATGATCTTAAGGATCTGATTATAAGTCCTATTTGTCTAAATATTATATTAAAATATTACAGTATTATATTCTTATGCTGGCTGATCACTACTGAATATAAACGGGGAGAAGTTGTGCAGAATTCCAGCTCTTACAGATGTTTGCTGAGGCATCACAGATTTCATATGGTTGTGAGATGGATAAATACCTCTGAAGAGCTCAGCCAGTGATGACAGGGAAATGATCACATTTGCCATTTGCTGCCATCAAGCATCGTTTTCAGAGTACCTGAAATTCTTATATTTCATTGCTCTTGTTTTCAGAGACCTGAAATTCTTATATTGCACAAGGATTGTGTAATCCAGCTCTGTGGCACAGGAGAGTTTCAGGAAGAATTTCTGTGCTCTCAGGCTCTTGCAGCAGAATTCCAGCATAATTCTCTAAAATGTGTGTGTGGAAGCAAGTGGATGTGGATGGATCCACACTGTAAGCAGGAGATATTTATCCAGATGTGAGGCATAGCAAAGGAAAAACCTCCCTAATAATATCCTAAATGCAAAAATAGATAAAAGCTCAGTTTATTCCAGTAAAATATATCTTAATTAGTAAAGTACCTTGGAGTATTGAGCAGTTGAAATGTGCATTTGGCTGCTTTGATGTAGCAGCACATGGTAACACACTTTACTAAATCAGGAATATGCCTTATTTCTGGAGTGCAATATTTTGTTATTTTAGTCATATGTTGTTTTCATAAAACTCCATGTTTTGTTTTAGTTCCATATGTGTTGGGCTGTGGGACTTCCTTGGCATGATGAGAGCACTGATGATTTGATACCACACAGATTTCCTTCTTCACTGAAATAGTGCCAAGTGCTTCCCTTGCAATGTTCCCTGCTAGAAACTGGGATGGGTTGGGTGGGAAGGGACCTCAAATCTCACCAGTGCCACCCCAGCATGGCAGGGACACCTCTCACTGTCCCAGTGCTCCAACCCCAGTGCCCAGCCTGGCCCTGGGCACTGCCAGGGATCCAGGGGCAGCCACAGCAAATCTGGGAATCTGTGCCAGCCCTGCCCACCCTCCCTGTGCAAAATTCCTTCTGGGCACATTCCTGGGTCACCTGGAATTTCTCATCAGCCAACACCCCATGTCCTTCTCCTTGGGGCTGTTTCTGATGTGATCCCCATTTTCTCATGATGTGCTCATTCTGTAACTTTTAATGGTGGTGAATTTGTGGGTATTTGACTCTGCAAACTGTTCTCACACCAAAATGTCTGGTGTGGTCTGATACAATAACTCCATTGACCAACACACCAAGTGGGTTTACTGCAAGTGCTTTCCATTCCCTACTTCAGACTTCACCTTTTAAGTCTTTAAATATTTAAATATGTCCAGTATCACTGCTCTAAATATCCACAGCAGCAGCAGAGTGATGTCTCTACAACAGAGAACACTGGGGTGATGTCCCTGTCCATGTCCATGCCCACCTGGGACATGGACATGCATCCCATAAATCCAACCATTACATGGCTCTCTGGACATGTTGTCCTTCTATCCAGGTGCTCACCCAGTGGCCCTGGATGTGGTCCAGGACACACAGAAGGTGTCTGAGGTCCTGTTCCCTGTGTACCACCTGCATCACTCATCTTTAGAGGGCTGTGTGATGTCTCAAGTGTTTTTCATTCATTCTCCTCTGCTCTCTCCCTCTCCTGCTCCTTCTCCATCCCATCCATTCATTCATTCATTTAAAGTAAATCTGCAGATATTATGATGGTAATGACTTTTTTGGCAAACGCCAGAGCCCGGAACACAATCGTTCTCAGTCAAAGTGGAAATGCAGGTGCCCTTGAGGAATCTAGGTATTAGTGCCTCACTTGTCACTGAGTGCCACCACCAAGAGGTGTGCCAAGAGCCCAGGTCCTGTGGTGGGACAGTCTGGAGGGGCTGGGCTGAGAATCCCTGGATTATCCGAGGGTGGAAACCCACCCTGGTGTTCCCATCAGCTGTTTCTCAGCAGCCTCCTGGCATCTCTGGGGCAGTGAGGGTGAGAGGGCACCAGCCCTGCTGAGACCCAGCAAGTGCTGGCATCAGGCTCTTCAAAATCAGGGGACAAATCATTAGAGTGTATTTAAACCCTAATGTGCTACACATTTGGGGAAGATGCTTTTTGTTTTTTTGATAACTATCTGGCCCCTCACCCTTATTTTTCTCTCCCCTCATCCTGTGCTCCTTCCATCCCTCCTGGAGGAAGGAGACACTGCTTGGTCTGGTGGGTGACTGGAACAGGCCAGGGAGTGTTTTCCCTAATTTTTTTTCCTCTCCACTTTTGAGTACAAAGTCTGTTCTGCTGGGGGTGTTCTGACCTACTCTACAGCAGACCCTGAGAGGGATGGATGCCTCCTGAACTGAGTGACTTGAATTTGTCTTCAAAGATGTCAAAGCCACAAATGAACCTTCAAAACCCTTTTTAATATTCCTTTGTTAACTCTATCACAGACTGGTTTGGGCCAGAAAGGACCTTTAAAGTCCCACCCCTGCCATGGGGACACCTCCCACTGTCCCAGTGCTCCAACCCCAGTGTCCAGCCTGGCCTTGGGCACTGCCAGGGATCCAGGGGCAGCCACAGCAAATCTGGGAATCTGTGCCAGCCCTGCCCACCCTCCCAGGGAGGAATTCCTTCCCATTATCCCACCTAAACCTATTCCCCTTCAGTCTGAAGCCATTCCCTTTCATTCAATGACCACATGTCCTTGTCTCCTCCTTTGTGAGCAGCACTGCATCCTAATATTCCCTGCCAGGTTCTCCTTGATGCCTTTTTGGGGCTACCTAAAAACAGAGACCAGACAAAATTAAGGGAGTAAAAAGTGGTTTTGTTTATTGAAGGGCAGGACAATCCTTCCATCCACTGCCACAGCCAGCATTGTGGATGTCAACACTTGGGGTGGGCTTTGCTTTCCAGGGAGAGAAATAAATAAATAAGCAAATATGTAAACAAACAAACAGTATGGAGGCAGCTGTCCCCATGTTAGCATGAGCATTTTAAGGAAAATTCTATATCATTATCGAATTGAGTG
>NC_136660.1:33802626-33855126 GCF_903797595.1 Erithacus rubecula | reverse complement strand
TGTTGTCTTTAAGGACTCTGCCAGTTTAATTAAGATATGGAAAATTACTTATTGTTCTTCACCACTAAAGTGCTAGGAATTAACAGCCAAATGTGATGCCTGTGCCTTTCATATCTCTACCATGTGTTTGTTTGTTTAATACCCATAAGACTACATCATTAAACCTCGAGCACTGATTTCACTAATTCAGCACGAGAGCTACATGCTACAGCAGCAAACACCTTTCCGAGTCAATCATAATTGAACAGCTGGATGTAAAATGCAATATTATTTTTAGGCTCGTCTCTAACTTTGACTTCAAACCACAAACCCTGTTTTCCTCCCAAACAAAATACCTTTGTAATACATCTCCTAAATATAATGGGAGCACAAGCGTGGCGTGTGATGTATTTTATCCACTTTATCAGTTCCTTGCAATTAGAGACTGCCAACATCACCGCGCTTCTCCTGCCTTAGTGAAACATAACGCAGGTTGTTTGTTTCCCTTTAGGAAGTATTACTTAAGAGAGCAGCAGACCTTGTTGAAGCCCTATATGGGATGCCCCATAACAACCAGGTAGGTCAGCAGCGCGCTCTTTGTTCCCACGCCGACACGTGTAGATCAATACCTGCTGTGTGCAGGGCTGGCAGAGCATCAGCACGTTGCCTTTGTACACAGCCAGGCTTTGCCAGCCACCTTGAGGGCAGTGTGATGTGATGCAATGCTCCGAGGGAAACGCTTCATCTTCCCGCTCTCCTCTGGCCGCTCGTTTGCCTATCAGAAATGACAATTAAGTGCGAGGTGCCAAAAGCATAAGCAAGCATTAAGGCAAGAGAATAACCTTGAACTCGGGCCAAAATATACAGTGACTAATGGGAAGTCCTAAAGAAATCTGCTCAGCCGAGTGGATCAGCCGTACTCTATTTTGCAAACTGCTGAAAATACAACTCCTGCCTCGCATGCATCAAACCCGTGTGATGATTTTCACCCAAGTTCCAGTGCTACACTGGAGATTTATGTTAATTTCTTTATACTTCCTGTATCGAGGCACAATTGGGCATGGGAAGGAAAAGCAGGAGGTGTTGTTAAAACAGGCAGCAAAACCCCTCACCCTCACTACAATTCCACGTGAATCTCTTCGGCAAATTTTAGCGCTCTTGCGACTTGGAGCATTCTCACGAATCTGAGTTGTCAGTGCTTGTTCCGTGTCTCTCTAGGAAATAATCCTGAAACGAGCAGCTGACATTGCTGAGGCGTTGTACAGCGTGCCCCGCAACCACAACCAGATCCCCACTCTAGCCAACACTCCCGCCCACACCGGCATGATGGGCGTCAACTCCTTCAGCAGCCAGCTCGCCGTCAACGTCTCTGAAACATCGCAAGCCAACGACCAAGGTAGGTGGGATTTCAAGGGTTAATCCTTCACCTTGTTGGCTTTTTGGGCAGCTCCCCTGTCCTCCCTCTCTCTGTCCCCGTAGCCCTGTGTCTGAGCGCGGAATGAAATGCCGTCTTTTAACTTTCTCGTAATATTTAATTCTCCCTGTTCTTTCGTTTGCTGTTATCATAAAGCATCTCCAGTGGGGGAAAAAAAAAAAAAGAAAATTGGCAAAGTGTAAAAAGCTCTTTGTTATTAGCAATAAATATACAACGTGTATGGTTGGTTTATAAAATAATTATGTCTCGGTGCCTCCACCTGGTTTTGGAATATTTACACAGATAAATCTAATTTGATGTCTGTGATTTTAAAATACTTTGTTTGTAGGCATGTGTGACATATATGTTACTAATAAAAGTAATAGTTGATTTAATTTACCTGTTGTAATTGAAAATGCATGTAGCGTATTGCATTTAAAATTAATTTTGCTACTAATGAAAGGAGGGAAACAGGATTATCAGATATGTTCAAACGCATATTTTTTTTTGCTTGCAACGTAATTATTAAATTGATTGCTCAGATAGGAACAAATTGTTATTTAAAATCCTGATTCCGCTATGTTACCTCTTCTAAAAAGATTGTCTTTTAATGCATTTCCAAGCTAATAAGCCTTATAAAATTCTGTACTTGCTCTTGAATTAGTTTCCACTGATGGCTACACCTTACGAAAGCTTGTTGTTAGCATAAAAATATCAATCACAAAATGAAGACCCCAAAACAGCCTTTCAAAGTAAATCACCGCAACAAAAAAGTTTTCCTTGTCAGCTCTGGCATTTTGAAGGTGTGGAGAGGCTGAAAGTTCACGCAGTGTGTTGGTACAAAGCCTGTTGATAATTGCTCCTAAAGACAAACGTGAAGGCACCTGACACAGCTGGATCGAAGAGAGCTTTTGTTGGCTGTCTGTGCTAAGAGGAGAGACAACATAGAGTGCTCGCGGATGATTTAAGTAGGGTTGGCGTGATAAGGTTATCTCAAGCTGCAAGAGTTGATAGGGCAGTGAGAGACAACCCAGAGCAAAGCTGTGCAATCAATTAAAACTGTGTAATATATGCTGCATGAGGAAACCCCCCAGCCCTAAGTCTATCTTATAAAATAACATTATTTTTTTGGGGTGGGGGGGTTTCTAACACAGTAGGTTACAGTCGCAACACAAGCAGTGTTTCCCCGCGAGGATATGTTCCCAGCAGTACTCCTCAGCAGTCCAATTACAACACAGTCAGCAATAGCATGAATGGATATGGCAATGCCGGCATGCCCAATCTAGGTGTACCAGGTTCCCCTGGATTTCTTAATGGCTCCTCAGCTAACTCTCCTTATGGCAGTAAGTGTCTATTTTTGGTAACACATCATCATATAGATTCATATTTACTACCAAATCAACTCCTTGCATTGTTTTGATTTCCTCTGTTGTCAGCTACTGGATAAAAGGAGGGGTGACTCTGGAGGCTGGACGTAAAAATGAAAATAATAAATTGAGCTGTTTTGCGCCAGAATACAATCTCAGATAGAGAAAAAAGAAAAAAAAAATAAAAGAACAAACAAAACAAAACGAAACCAAAAAAAAACAAAACAAAAATTGGACTGCTCAATTCGTAACAAAAGTCCAACACAAAAGAGTTTGCCTGTTATCCAGAGAGTGGCCAAGCCAAGGCATTTCATTTTTATTTTTTTATATCTATTTTTTTTATATATATATATATATATATATACCTCTATATATATTTTAAGAGGCAAGGCCCTATCACTCTCTTTTTCCGTGTTTGCCGTGAAAACCTCAATCTGAGTCCTGATTATTTTTGCTTTATTGCAGTAGTGCCGTCAAGCCCTACCATGGCAGCCTCTTCGGTCACCCTCCCTTCAAACTGTAGCAGTACACACGGCATTTTCTCATTCTCACCTGCCAATGTCATCTCTGCAGTGAAACAAAAGAGCGCCTTCGCTCCTGTTGTCAGGCCCCAAGCCTCTCCTCCACCATCTTGCACCAGTGCAAATGGAAATGGACTTCAAGGTGAGCCCCATCTCTCTCAATTTTCTCTCTGCTGCTTCTTTTTATTTTTTTATTTTTTTTCCTCCTTTTGGTGCTTTTTCTCGGGGAGAAAGGTACCTTGCTGTTTTTTTTTTTTTTTTTTCAGTGTTCTAATAGTGATGCAAAAGCAGGGGGAGAAACGGTAGTGTGAATGGTCTGCTGAGATTTTCAGGTTTTTAGTTCATTTTTGATGCTTGCATTAGAGCAAACACCAGTTGTTTTTCTGGCATTTTCCCTTAGGAGTTTGTGCCTTAAATTTTAAGGGAAGACTGTATCCCTGAATGCCTCTTGGAGGGTTTGTGTTCTCCTGGTGTTTATATGTTTTCTGAGCACATTTCTGTGGATGTTTAAGCAGTGTTCTGGCAGGACATGGTGTGAATTCCTTGTTTTATGTAGGGTGCAGTAGTGATTTTGAACGTGTCAGGTTAATATAAGTCAGGTTAAGCAGTGGTCTAAGCTTCCCTGGACTAGCTATGCAGTGGTTTGCATGCTCTGATGTCCCAGCTCTTCCTGTGGTGTTAGGGTTACATCCCTAAATGAATAAAATATTTTAATTAGGGCAGGCAATTATAATATTTTGCCTTTTTGTTAATTTTTTTTTTTTAATCCTTGTGATTTCATGTGGGCAATGCAAGGAACAACTGATAAATCAGTGGCAGAATGTCCGTGGCCACCTGCAGGGTGTGGGGCAGGAGGAATTATGGCACAATGTGAGAACAAAAACACAGAGAGGTCACTCTGCAAAGGAGGGCTCATGGCCCATTTTGGCATTTTGGGGGGTGTTTGGACATGCAGAAGGTGAGACTGTAGGTGCATTAGAATAGCTGGGAAGGTCTGTGTGCCTCTGGTGGAGTCTGGGTGCACAGGGCAGTGGATTGAGGCACTTCAGATCCCACTGAAAGCAGGAAGGGCTGAGGATGCTCCCATCCCACAGCTCATCACTCCTCTTGACTTCCTCAGCAGCACAGGATTATTTATTCTTTGTATCCCATAATCCCACCAGCACTCACAGGCAAACAGAGGAGGGGGATTTTAATCTGCCAGACCAATTCTGGACTCCTGCATTTTGTGGGGCACTTTGGAGAGGCATCACCCCAATCCCATGGAACTTTTTTGATCCTTTTTGAAGGATTAAAAAATGAACTTTCCTGTAGCTTGCTCTTAACTTCTTGGCTCAAAAAAAACGTCTGAGACCTTGCTATGCACTCAGGTCAACAAAGATCTGAGAATCCAGACATGCAAACTCCTTGTAGCATGAATATTAAAGGAAAGGATAATTAAATAAACAGTTTTTAGTGTATTTCTTTAGTGGAAGCTTCACTGTGTTACTGCTGTAAGTAGAAAACTATATCCATATCCTTAGAAAAGATAATCCATTCATAAAATAATCCAATGTCCAACTTTCCTCTTTTTGTAGGAAGACACTGCTATGAAAAGTAAATACTGAAATAAAGTAATGGGAAAAAAAAATAAAAATAATAAGTGTAAAATAATAGATCAAAAATAATATAAATGTGATAACACATGGCTTAGATCTGAGTCAGGAAGATTAACTAATTGATTTTTTATTTACTCTGAACAACACAATTATTTAAAGATCTAAATTAAAATTATCTAAATTTTTGCCAGTACAGTATGTGATTAAGGGGCTTCCTGTCATACACTCCAAGTTTTAGGTACTTGAAGTCTCTACATTACCTCAAAGTGGGATTTTAAGGAAAACTGGGAGGGCTGAGTGCCTGCACTGAGCACCCAATGTCCTTTAGCACCTCCCCAGTAACTGCACATCTCCATCCTCAGGTACAGAAAGATTTTTGTATAAAGCTCAGGAGATGACTTGGATTCAGCCAATAGTGATTTGTTAAATAGGTCATGAATTCAGCTCTTAGGCTGAGCCCAGCCTCACTTTGCACTGAGCCTTTCTTCATGCCCAGAGAGCCCAGTGAAGTCCTAATGATGCCTTCAACCCCCAGAGTTTGGATGCTGCAGTCCAAGCAGCAGACTTGGCATCATCCTTTTGGGTTTTGGGACAGCATCTGAACTGAAAATCAAGCGTTGAAAGTAAATAGATAATACATAGATAGATAAATAAATAAATAAATGAAAATTGACAATTTTTCTCTGTCATCTGAATCATTTTGTGTTGAGCAGAAGGACCCAGAGAAACAAGCAGAATGTCCTTCTGGCCTGGTAATTAGAGCAGTGACTTCAAGGGTTGTGGCAAAAAAAAAAATAAAACACCCCAACCAAAACGTAATAGTAATAATAATAGTAATAATAGTAATAGTAATAATAGTAATAATTTATGCTAAGCAGCACCACAAGGTGATGCTCAGTATTGTGGGAGTTAGGGAACTGGCATGGAATCCTGGAGTGGTTTGGGTTGGAAGGGACCTTAAAGACCATCTAGCTCCAACTTTGGGCAGTACCCCTTCCACTATCCCAGGGTGCTCCAAGGCTGGTCCCACCTGGCCTTGGCACTTCAGGGATCAGGGGCAGCCACACTTTCACCTGCCCCACTCTGTGAGCTCCTTCACCATTCCAGCACAGGCACCATCCCTTTCTCCACCCAAAGCTTTGACTCAGTTCAGGCTGAACTCACAAAATCCCTCAGACTGAACTCACAAAATCCCTCAGACTGACAGAGCTTCTCCCATCCTCCAGATCTCAGCTGCAGCCAGGGCTGAGGGGCAGGACAGGCATGAGTTTGTCAGCTCCCTCCTTCATGAGACACCATCAAGAGAAGCCACCAACACTCCTGTGCTGGCACTTATTTACAGTGCATTTGATCCATAGAGCTCATTAGGGAGTTTCTGCTTCTTCCTTCCTATTTTCCCAGTCATTTGTTGACCAGGAACTCTTTTTAAAGTTTAATTAGTTGCTTTCTGGTCTCTGAACAGTCACCTCGAGAGTTTTCTGATCAGCACATTTTCTACATTAAGTTAAAATATGGAGTTTGAGAGCTGCATTCCAACACAGCTGCAGTTTTTTAGGTGATCTTCAAGTGCAGAGTCTCATTTTAGGGCAGGATGTGAATGAGCTGAGTGACAGCTGAGGAGATGTCACTGTTAGCAATGGTCACAGTCAGTCAAGCCAAGAGGGTAGTAAGAGCTCATGACCACTGGTGCTGCATAAGAGGCAAATCCTGCAGTTTAGACTTGGATAAGGATGGATAATTATTCAGACAAGGGTGGTCCTTTTGCAGAGATTTGGGGTTAATTGACCCCTCCCTGGTGGGTAAACCACTGTAGGGTATCTCTGTGTGGGAAAAAAAGCTGCTTGTGGTACATCTGGGTTGGTGAGAACTGCAGAACTAAGCAGCTCCAGCTGGACCTCAGGGGGACTGCTTTGTCTCCTGACAAAGAATTAAAGAGAAGTTGAGCTGCTCTAGCTTCTGGCTTGTGCTGGTGTAACCCTGAGCATCAGGACCACCCCAGCCCACCCCACCAGAAGCAAGAACTGTAAGCACAGCCCCAAACCCCTCTCTGTGCTGCAGGACCTACTGCCCAAGAGTGAACGTGCAGACATCTGTAGGTGACACTTTTCCTGTAAAGAGATCCAAGAGACTTTCTGGTGGAAGGGAGGGAGGCAGGGAATTGGAACCAGGTGGTCATTAAGATCCCAACCCCAATCATTCTGGGATTTTATGATTCAACAATGAAGGCAGAGATTAAGAGTGAAAAAGACAATCTGGGGGGATCTCAGAGAGCTCAGGCAGTGGGCAGTGCCAGCCTGGGCTGAGGTTTCCTCCTCCCCTTGCTGCACATCCATCCTCAGCCAGCCCTGCCTGAGCAGGGCCAGCACTCAGAACCTGCAGCTCTGGCAGGAGACACTCCCTCCCTGCTTCCCCAGGGCCTGACTCACTCCTGTGAGTAAGCCTACAAAACAAAAAAAAAAGGGCTTTTGGGCCATATCCAAAAAGCCACAATCTTGTTGACTCTGCGTGACCTCCATAGTCTATGAGCAGAAAGTCAAGTACTCACACGAATTTTTTAAGAGCAGGATCCTACCATGTGTGTTCCTTAGGGCAGAGAGTCTTTTCCTGTTTAAAACAATGAACATTAAAGGTAAAAAAGAAATTTTTTTAGTGAGGGACTACTGGCTCGCTGCAATATGTGTTCAAAATTTGGTTTTCAATCGTAATTTACTTTCTATAGATTGTGAAAGATATTGCTCTCTGGTTATAGGACTATAATGCACAGCAAAAGGCTCTCCATATTCTTTTAAAATTGCATCCTGCTTAATTTTCTGGTCTTCCTCCAGATGGAAGTATTAAAATTATTATTAGAAAACTCACCAGCTCATTTTTCTTTAAGAAGGCGTTTGGTATCAATTTGCACAGCAGGAAGCTCAGTGCAGAAATTCTCAATTGTCAAAGATTGCTACTAAAAGAAATTGTGAAATGCACATCTAGAGCACCAGCCTTGCACCCCCTCTCAGACTGTGCCACAAAGAGAGTTCAACAAAAATGGTTAAATTGAAGAATTGAGATTTTTTTTTTCTTTCCCAAAGAAAAATAAGGCTGATGGAGGAGGAGGAGGTTTAGTGAGGGGATGGTTTTAAGGGTTTCTTGAGGGGCTGCCCAGGCAGGTTTGGAGTGCCCATCCCTGGAGGTGTCCCAGGAATTCCTGGAGGTGACACTGAGTGCTCCGGGCTGGGGACAAGGTGGCACAACTTGGACTTGGTGATCTTGGAGACGCTTTCCAACCTAAATGATTCTGTGATTCTCTGAGAACATGATAAGGAAACAGAATATTTTGGGTAGAAAGGCTCTCTGCCAATATACCCACTGTTAAACTTAGTAACTTCAGTTGCTGGTTTGGCTTGAAACATTCATCATTATGAATGTTGCAAAATTAAAACTTCAGTTTTGATTTTGATATATTTGACACATTTAACTGAGGAGAAAAATAGCAAAGTTGGAAGAATTTCTCCTGTTTCAAGACCATCACCTGAGCTGTGTTTTAGGGAGGTTTAACTCCATCCAAATCCACAAAAAGCCCTGGCAGGACCAGGGGCTGCTCTGGGCTCTGGGTGCAGCTCTTGGTTGTGTTACCTATGAAATGTGTACAGACCCAGCTCTCCCAAACTGTAAAGCTGCAACAGCGAATCTGAAATAAATTAATATTGTTGAAATTAATGAACTGAGAAATTGAAGTTCACATCGCTACACGAACAAATTTATTAATATCTGTTGTACATAAATTAATGAGAAATATCATTACGGCAAAAATTAAACAACACTAAAATTAAAGACTGTCTAAATTATGCTTCTACCAAAGAGTTAACTAGGAAAAAAGCTGTGGTTGTTGCCATCTCAGTCTTTATCTGTTAAAAAACAACAGGATGTGGTTGCTCAGGGGTGTTAACATCGTGTCTTTTTGTGGTGGTTGAGCTCTAGAGTTGGGAGAAGGTTTAGAGTTCTTGGTTTTGGTTTGGAGAGTTTTCAAGAGTTTTTATCAGGGAGCAGGATGGTGGAAAAGGAGGTTTTCTGCCCAGGGTGTGGATTTGTTGGTGGGGATGTCCCCAAGGGATGGGGGCACAGCCAGAGGAGTTTTGGGAGCCTGGAGAGGGGCTGAGCCTGGGGTGCCCTGCGAGCTCCTTCCTCAGGGGATGATGTTGGGTGTGTTTTTGGGAGCAATGTTCCTGCTCCTTCCTCAGGGGATGATGTTGGGGTGTGTTTTTGGGAGCAGTGTGCCTGCTCCTTGCTCTGGGGATGATGTTGGGTGTGTTTTTGGGAGCAGTGTGCCTGCTCCTGTCTCTGGGATGATGTTGGGTGTGTTTTTGGGAGCAGTGTGCCTGCTCCTTGCTCTGGGATGATGTTGGGGTGTGTTTTTGGGAGCAGTGTGCCTGCTCCTGTCTCTGGGATGATGTTGGGTGTGTTTTTGGGAGCAATGTTCCTGCTCCTTGCTCTGGGATGATGTTGGGGTGTGTTTTTGGGAGCAGTGTGCCTGCTCCTTCCTCAGGCGATGATGTTGGGTGTGTTTTTGGGAGCAGTGTGCCTGCTCCTTGCTCTGGGATGATGTTGGGGTGTGTTTTTGGGAGCAATGTTCCTGCTCCTTGCTCTGGGATGATGTTGGGGTGTGTTTTTGGGAGCAGTGTGCCTGCTCCTTGCTCTGGGGATGATGTTGGGGTGTGTTTTTGGGAGCAGTGTGCCTGCTCCTTCCTCAGGCGATGATGTTGGGTGTGTTTTTGGGAGCAGTGTGCCTGCTCCTTGCTCTGGGATGATGTTGGGGTGTGTTTTTGGGAGCAGTGTGCCTGTTCCTTGCTCTGGGATGATGTTGGGGTGTTTTTGGGAGCAGTGTGCCTGCTCCTTGCTCTGGGATGATGTTGGGGTGTGTTTTTGGGAGCAGTGTGCCTGCTCCTTCCTCAGGGGATGATGTTGGGTGTGTTTTTGGGAGCAGTGTGCCTGCTCCTTGCTCTGGGGATGATGTTGGGTGTGTTTTTGGGAGCAGTGTGCCTGCTCCTTCCTCAGGGGATGATGTTGGGTGTGTTTTTGGGAGCAGTGTGCCTGCTCCTTGCTCTGGGATGATGTTGGGTGTGTTTTTGGGAGCAGTGTGCCTGCTCCTTGCTCTGGGATGATGTTGGGTGTGTTTTTGGGAGCAATGTTCCTGCTCCTGTCTCTGGGATGATGTTGGGTGTGTTTTTGGGAGCAATGTTCCTGCTCCTTGCTCTGGGGATGATGTTGGGGTGTTTTTGGGAGCAGTGTGCCTGCTCCTTGCTCTGGGGATGATGTTGGGTTTGTTTTTGGGAGCAGTGTGCCTGCTCCTTGCTCTGGGATGATGTTGGGTGTGTTTTTGGGAGCAGTGTGCCTGCTCCTTGCTCTGGGATGAGGTTGGGATGTGTTTTTGGGAGCAGTGTGCCTGCTCCTTGCTCTGGGATGATGTTGGGTGTGTTTTTGGGAGCAGTGTGCCTGCTCC
Organism: Erithacus rubecula; assembly: GCF_903797595.1. Lineage (NCBI taxonomy): Eukaryota > Metazoa > Chordata > Aves > Passeriformes > Muscicapidae > Erithacus > Erithacus rubecula. The sequence goes on along the minus strand of NC_136660.1, from coordinate 33,844,765 downwards.
TTCCTCAGGGGATGATGTTGGGTGTGTTTTTGGGAGCAGTGTGCCTGCTCCTTGCTCTGGGGATGCCGTGCAGGATCCAGGCTCTGCATCCCCTCCCTGGTGGCTCTGCCAATAACTGCTCCTTTTCTTCTCTTTTTTCTTTTAGCCATGTCTGGGCTTGTAGTCCCGCCAATGTAAAGTCACTTTTGTTTACCTACAGTAGCACCAAGCTGCAGAGGATGGGCTTAGGGGACAAGTTTAGTATATTAAGACATGCTGATGGAAGCAGTTATCTTCACGCAGAATCAGCAACAAAATCGAAACGCTACAGGAAAAAAAAAAAAACAAACCCACAAAAAAACCCCACAAAAAAAGAAAAAAAAAAAAGACTTTGTTTAAAGATTTTATTTAAACTATTAAGAATCTACATGCAAACAACCTACTTCTTCATGAACAATTCCATTTTATTGACTGAATTTTTCTCATATTTTCACATTTCTCAGTCCTGGAGAATAAGGAAAAAGCGACGCCTATTTTGTATAAAGTTTCTGATTACGTCTTGGCTATGTCTAGTACTTGCTATGTGTTGGGAGAAACTTTGTGGATGCACCATTTTGATTATCATGAAACACTGATGAAAAATGCCTCCGAACATTTTTCTGTACTCATAACTAGATTCACAATGGTTGTGTATCTCTATAATGTGAAATATTTTTTTGTGGTGGAAAAAAAAAAAAAAAGGGGGTGGGGGGGGGCCAAGGAGGTTATGAGCCATCAAACTGGAAAAAAAAAAAAACGAATTAAAAAAGAAAACAAAGGATGAATATATGATTAGAAAAGAAAAAAACCACACAAAAAACCGGGGCGTGGGGGCGGGCGAGGGGGGGTTTATCGTTGCTTAACTTCATCTTAATGAAATGGAACTTTGTAACTTATTGTAGTTAGAAATTGTAACTTTGATATTGAATTCTCTTGCCTTCAACAAGCACACTGACAGAGAAAAAAAAACAAAAAAGAAATTGCTACTGTCTGTTGGTTTAAAAAAAAAATGAAAAAAATATACTTCCACTGCTAGAGCTTCCTGTTAAGCAAGTGTGATCTGCAACATTTTTTCAACTTTTGCTAGCACTGTATACTATTGCATTTTAGGCTACTGTGAAGTCTATGTTTCTTGTACCAGAAAATTGTCCTTTTGACTTCTAGATCCTTCTTCCCTAATGTGTTTTGTATGTGGTTATAAAATTGTAGACTTTTGTGATTTTGCCAAAGTTGTAGCTAAATATTTATACACTTGTCTTGAATTTTTTTCAGATCCACTTAAATATTTAGACAAAAAAAAAAAAAAAGCAGATTTTATTCCTTATGACGGCTATAAGGGATAAAATAGACTTATCCATTGCAACACTTTCTTTCACATAAACACTTGCAGTCACTAAGGGAATTTATTTTGTAACATATCAACTATAAATATTGTATTTATCTTTGAAATTTTGTATATTGCTTTTCATCTTTTTGGTTTTGTTTTGGTTCTTTGTTGTTGTTGTTTTTTTGGGTTTTTTTGTTTTTTTTTATGTTCTTGTATGTACTGGTTTTTGTCCTGGCCTGGTATCGTGATGCTGAAAATAGCATTAAGCCAAGAACTGTTGCCTTCATGTTTTTCTTTTAAATAAATCAGTGTCCGTGCATTTCATTTGTACTTCATAAGGTTGCTAAGGTCTAGCATTTCCGTCCTTTCTTTTTTTTTTAATTTTTTTTTTCAAAAATTCAAATTCATTGTTTATTTTTATATTATTTTTAAGTTATCAGAACAAATAATTTTGAAAGAAAAGTTGTTTGTTGTATAGTCAAATCAAAATTGTGCCACATGGCTGTAATGAATACTAGTAGACTATGTGCATGTGATACAGCCACAGAAAAGATTAATCTATTTTGTGGTTGCATTTTTTAATTTCCTTTTTTTTTTTGTTTGTTTGTTTTCTTTATTTTTTAATTTTTTTAATTTTTTTTTTTTTTTAAGATTGTAAAAAGTCATTTTTAGCTGCCACCCATGACTTTGCCACATAGCTGAACTGTGTTTACTGGAAAAATTCAGAGGCCTAAAGTTTAAAAATAAATTCACTTCTGATGTTTTAATTAAAATGTTTGCCACATGAACTTCTCTGATGCCTTAAAAGTGAACTTCTTTGAAGAACTTTTGTGCTGTTTTATCACAGGCTTACACCACAATTGCTAATCACAACTTCATTTGGATGATTTCTGGTGTAAAAAATGAGGGGAAAAAAAGCACAATCCTGGTGTACAATTCTGCCACTCCTTTACGTGTGGATTTTCTGCTGCACTCTGCATTCTCCCAAACCCTGCTCTGCTCAAAACCGGGAAAGGTTTCAGGGGAAATCAGGATCACACCGAATTTTTTATGTCTGGGAGTTGTTTATTTAGATTTCTTGAGGTGTTTTTTTTTTAGGGAATTTTTGTAATCAACCCATAGCCAACCATACTTTTTAAACTGGAATGACCTCCGTCGTATTCCGTGGCTCTCAGTGCCAAATCCAGCCAGAGAAACGTGGAGTTGTTTTTATTTTTATTTTGCACTAAATCCTTTGCCAGCGCAGCACTGCAAAACACGTTGCAAACTGCAGCAGAATTCACCTTTTAACCAAAATAGGAGGGAACATTTTAATTTTTTTAATTATTATTATTATTATTTTTATTTTTGTATTTTTTTTTTTCTTTTTGGGCAAAAAAACCAAATGCACATTTTAGTCAAGCTTTTCTGGAAGGGTTTAGAAGAAGGGTTCAGCATAGCACAGCTCTGTGAGCATGGCCAAGGCTTGGCTTGGTGGGAAAGCCTGAGAAGTCACTTTGGAACTGAATTGCCTCCGTTATATTTTGTCTAAGTAAGGTTTTGCTCTAAAAAAAAAAAAAAGAAAAGAAAAAAAGAGGTCACGTGTACATGTTAAGAAAGTCTGCAAGTTCCTTCATAAATGCAATCTGTTTGTGTTTTAGATTAATTAGTCAATGCACTCATTGCTTCATTGTCTCCAGACGGAAAGCTTCACTAAATGGTAGATTTTACTGTTAAAGACCCTACAATAAGATTGTTTTATCTGTACATTTTTTCATATATTTAACTGTATAAAAAAATGTTCATTTTACACAATATTTAATTAAAGTATTTCTTGTCTGTGAATTTCATTTTTAGTAATTTTATCTGGTTTGATTATTAAAAAAAGTGGCTAAACACGAAACGAAAAAATGCAACACTGGGGGTTTCATTTCTAAATATCAGGATTTTTATTCCTTTGTTATGAAAAAACCCAAATCCTTGACGTGGTCTTTCCAGTTCCTTGGGAGGAGAATGAGGAAGGAGATCTCTGCTCTGCAGTGGCAATCACTTGTTGCTCAGCCTTGGTGAAGTATTTATCCAAAACTGCTCACTTTTTGTGAGAAGAACAGCAGAATATCTCATTTTCTTATTTAACCAAAAATGTGCACTTCAGACAGGCTTTTTGTAAAGCAAAGGTAACAATAGATTTTCTTCTTTTTTTTTTTTTTTTTTTTTTTTTTTTTTTTAACTATTTTGATATCATATTGTAAAAGTCTGTAAACAGGAAAAGTTATTTTAAACAAGGCACAACCCGAATTTTCCATGCGGTGGTTTGATGCTGAAGGTCGACATGCTCGTCTCTCAACTGCTGAGAAGGAAGCAAATTCTTTTGCTAATTATAATACTGAGCACAAATATTTCATCCTCTGGGCCATAACATGTGCAATGCACATATAATGGGTACAAAAATATGTTTTTATGTAATGAGGTGGGCACACGCAGCCTCTGAGCTGGAGAGAGTTGCAAAGCTTTGCCTGATGTACCAATCTGAGTTTCCCACCCCAGACACCAAATGTGCTCCTGCATCCTTGTACGTGATCAGCACCCCCCAAAAAAAGGGTATTTCCACAGGAATATGGCTCTGGCAGAGGAATGTAAGTGCCTGTGGTGGTGAAATAGCCAGTTTGTTCTGGAGTTTGATCTGGTCATTAATCAGAGGGCTGCTGACAACTTTGAGAGGGCACTGGGAAACTCGGAGCTCCAAAGTAAATGGATGGAGTGGTGCACGTGGATCCTGTGCCAAAGGACTTGCTGTGTGTCCCAGCCCCTCCTCGGCTGCCTGTGCTTAAGGGATGGAGTGGGGAGAAGGTAAAACCAGGATTTTGAACCGTGCTTCCTTTCTTCTCCAGTATTCCCATAGATTTCCAAATTTGATGAAAACAGGTGTTAAAGCTGCAGGACACTTTTGACTATTATTATTATTATTATTATTATTATTATTATTGTTATTATTATTGTTTTGAAAACTGTTTCACTCTGAGTGTGTGTCTGTGTATCGTGTTTCAACAGCGGCATAATCAGATTCATCCCACTAAAAAATAAGCTGGTTTTTGGGGATGAAAGTCTGCACGATGCCTACTGGCACTTTTAGTTTTATTTCAAAGGTTTGAATAATGAGCATCTAAATGGTTCCTCTAACTTCCAGTGCAAGGAAAATACAAAAGGAGAAAACCCACATATGACAATTCCTAGAGCAATCCACCACCTACGACACGTCTGGGTAAGAGCCCTGCTGAGGAAATATGTTGTGTCAGCCCACAGCGAGTTTAGACACAGGAAGATGATAAAAATTCCTTAATCAAAATGAAGGAATAAGAGTCCCTAAAAGTACATGCCAATTATTGCAGAGCAGCTTTTAAAAGTCTTTCAAGCTTTTAAAGATTATTCAAAGCACTCGAAATAGGCTTCAATCTAATGCCTCATTTCATTGCATTAAACAGCCTAGTTAATAAAGAATCAATATATTCAAAGGGCAAGGTTATCTTTTGTCTATAAGGGGTGGTGTCATTCTGAACCTTTTATAGTTCAAATGCTGAAAAAGACCTCATGAAATCCATACTCATCAAGTGGGTCAACTAGAGCAATAAAGAGGCCTCTGAAAGAATGGCTGCACTCCTTTAAAACAACTATAAGTCTTATCTCCCCACATAGTCCTCGCCAGGCTCCGCTAGAAAATGTCAATTTCTCATCAAGACAAGAGCCCCGGCGATAATTTTTTTTTTTTTTTTCCCAGAGAATACACACAATTAGGAGAATGCAGAAAGGCCCCACCAGTGATTTGTAGCTTATTATGTCACGGGCGGGCTGCGAGCAGATAATGAGGGCTGCTGATAACCCAGGTGTCAATGGGCCGGCGGCGGGTTTGAATGTGAGCCCCGGTGTGCGATAACCGCGATAACCGCACACCGCCCGGCGCAGCCGCGATTAATGCCCTGCCTCGCCCGCACAAAGGAGCCGCCGCCCCATCCTCCCCCAGACAATTCCCCGCTTCGCCCTTCAAGGAGCTCTTTTATGTGCGAATGAGGTTGCTTTTAATGAAATTGGAACTCATCAGAGGAAATCAAAACCCCCTCAAATCAGATTACAAATTGATTTTTTTTTTTTTTTTTTGGACACTTGTCGTCGTTCAGTGTGGCGCCCTAAGTTTTACAGGAAACGGAAGAGACAGCAACCTCTAAACTAAAGCATACAATGAAGGAACGTTCCTTAAGTCCCACAAGGCATAAAAAGTTTTAAAAAGTTGCTGGTATCCTTCAAAACTCTACCTTCACCCAGATACTTCATAAAATACTAAAGTTGTAATTAAACGAATTTTCCTAGAACTTAAAATTGTGGAAATCAAATGATGGAACCCAAGCCATTTCCCTTCCGCATATGCAATGCCAAATTTCATTGTTAGATAAAATATAAAATGTTATTTCTCAGTGCTCAGGTCAAAGTTAGCTGATGGAGGAGATGAGACCTCCTGGTCTGGGACTCTGCTTCAGCTGGTGCCTCACAGAAGAACTTTAGCCAGCTGGAATATGACAGTGACAGAGGTGAAACAGTTCTGGCTCTATTTTATTTCTTTAAAAAATTATTTCTTACACATTTAAATAAAGCAACAGTTGCACCTAAAGGTTTTGTTTTCTCTTTGTTGGCTTTGTGCTATTACTGAAAGGACATCAGGAATTAAAGCCTGCTGTTAATTAGTCACAAAATTGTACATTTTTGGTGCCCACAAAACTTTTAGAGGATTTTGGTTTTGTGACTCATTGTTTGCATTTATCTTTAAATAAATGAAGCTGTTTGAGAAATGACTTTTGTAGCAAAAGACAGTAAGTACCTCAAGAATGAACAGGGGTGGTGAGGGGGCACGGAAATTATCTGAGAGCTGCTTTGCTTCAATCAGACAAAAATCACAGATTTCTTACTGTGTAAAATCTAAAATAGAAATATCAAGTGAAAAAAAAAAAGGAAACTGAGGCTGGAATTGGTGTGGGGAAAACAGCCAGTCAAGAATTGCCCCAAATCTACAAGGAAAACATGGGATGGAAATACCAAGGGGAAGATGGAGAGAAGAAAGGAGGAAGACGTGAAAAAAATTGTACAATGGAACCCAATAAATTTGTATTTAATGATCTCCTTCCTTGCTCCATGGAATTCTGTTGTGGGATAAAATTCTTGGGGTGTGTCTGGAATTGTTTGGGTTAAAAGGGACCTCAAATCCCACCCAGTGCCAGCCCTGAGCAGTGACAGAGAACAGGGAAAATACAGACTGGGAGCAGCACTTTTAACAAAAATCCTGTCCTGGAACAACCTTTTCAGGGTATTGCACAAAAGGATTTCGAAAATTCTCTGCTTTTGATGGCTGTGAAAAGTCATGACCAACCAACTGGAATGGCTCAAAATAACAAATACATAGATAAATACCGAAATTAATAAATACAGTTGAGCCATTAACTATATTTACATTTGTAAAATAAACCAGGAATCTGCAATAAATAATTTTAAACTTGCTTTTCTTTTTTTTTAAATTAGCCTGGAAAGCAGCTACCAGAAGCCAAGATCTGCTCATGCTGGCCAGGGGCAGTATTATAAAAGAACCTATGGAACTTTATCAAGATAACAACTTCGATAAAAAATTCAGATTAAATGCAAAATAGTTTTAGGAGATGACACTTTCTGGGGTGTCAGAGGTGAGGTGGCTCAGATGAGTGAGCTGGCAGATCCAGCTCTGACCTGGAGTCAGAGGTTTGCAGTGACAAACTTGGTGACAGAGATTTCAGCAGCAGCAGAGCTGAGTTGGTTTTTTCCTCTTCATTTCAGTGTATTCATCTGGTTCAGGTCAATGATGAATTCACTCAGAACTGAAAACATGATTGGGAGTTGGAAGAGCAGAAAATGTGTTTTCCTCTCCCTATCTATGAATAAAAAATAAATTTGAAAGGATAAGATCTGCTGGGTTTTAATATCCTAAGGACAGGATGATCAGAAACCACCTATTAATTTTTTTTTACTATAGATAATAATATCTCCTTGCATATTAACTTTATCAGTGAAATTAATTAATGAAATTTATCATTCAGGTGCAGAATATGCTCCTTGATTTTGCAGCCAGCACTATTTTGGTAGGTCTGGTTAACTGATGGAATTAATGCTGTTCTCACCACAGTGAGAACTCTCATTTCCATCCAAAAAAGAACATGACAACTCATATAATAGAAAAAGAAATGCAACATTCTGCATTCTCATCCCTACAAAGATATAAACCACTTAATCAGATTACAAAATATAATTGCATACATGAATGTAAATAAATTAAATAATGGGGAGAGCTCCGTGATCAGTCAAAGGACGTGCAAATGCAGTAACGCTCTTAGATTTGAACAAAAACAGTTAAATTTGTTGATAATGGGAATAATCTCCCCTTAGGAGAATGAGCTGACATTCTCAGGGAAAAATTAATAAAAGATAGATCAGACAGTACACTTTCCCTCATTTTCAGTGAAAACCATATTTGAAAATCATCTTGAATGGTGATAAGGTTGAATTTTCTATACATTTTGAGGGAAACAGACTTGTGGTTTTCTCAAAAAAAAAAAAAAAAAAAAAAAAAAAAGCCCTTCTAGTCAAGTTCTGGGTTCTTTTTTTTCCTTCTTTCTTTTTCCTTCTTTTTTTCCCTTGCCACCCCCTGAGGTGGGTGTTTGGGGCAGGTTGGTGAGCAGACAGATGTTGGGAGAAGGAGAAAGGTTCATATATGAATGAATCCCTAAATAAAGTCATCCTGTGAGCCTCAGCCTTTTGGCTTTTCCTCCTCTTTCACAGAAACCCACCCTTCTTTTTCCTTCCCTTGACCCATATCTTCCTGAATTGGGATTTAGCAATTACACTCCTCAGGCTGCTTATTAAAACCTGCTCGTGTGCCTGTGTTTCCCAGCAGAGCCCTCCTGTCACCGGCCCTGTTGTTTGATCTGGCACTGAACATGGAAACAGGAAAATCTGGGATCAATGCAGCATTTCCAGCAGCCCATCTGGGGCTCTTCCAAAGCTGCTCTGGGGAAAAGCACTGATGCCCAAATTTGCCCTGCAGTGGGGGGAAATCTTTGGGTCATGTTTTGATGTGAAGGAGGTGCAGTGTCACAGAATCATGGAATGGTTTGGGTTGGGAGGAACCTCAAAGCTCTTCCAGTCCCAAAAACTGGCCCTAGACCAGGCTGCTCCAAGCCCACCACACACCTGTGTGTGCTGCAGCCTGCTGTAATTTACATCTAACACTTATTTTCTTTCAAATCCTTACATTTTTTAAAATGTTCCACCTCCTTGGAGCCCATGTGATTCAGGAGATCACAGGTGTTTGGTGATGCTGCTGGGACAGCTCAGTCCCAGCCCCCGAGGATCACCACCAGCTGATCTCCCAAAATTCTTCTCTTTGGGCTGCATTTTGCAAAGCTAAGCTGCACTTACCCCAGCCTGGCCTTTGTTGAGCCAGAACTCTCTCCCAGCTGGTCACAGGAGTGTCTAGAGCACGGTGTGGCCCAGGGATGGCAGAGATGGTGGATGTTTGATGTTCCCAACAATGAAAATCCCCTCACCTTTCATCCTCCCCTCAGCCCTCACTCATCCTGGGCTCACAGTGGGGCACAACCCATCCCAGCCAGGATGGGATAACTTGGAATTCACAATGTGATCCTGGAAGTTGCCTTGGATCCGACCCAGCGAGGTACAGGCACAGCAATTAGTAAAATCAAGGTGTATTTCCTACATCATGCAGCTGGGGGCATTTTGCAACTCATTTCGCCAGAGAAAAACTTGTTATTTAATTGCCTTGGCTGCTGCTGGATCAGATTCAAAAGGAGTGGGAATATCAGGCCCTGCCAGAGATATTCAATCATATTCCTGCTTCTTTTCCCTGACTGGATCCAACGTGCCAGTAAGCAGTGAAGCAGTTAAATATGGACATGTGGATTCCAGCAAGGCTGAGATTTCCAACTTAACACCCCACCAGGATGAATGAGGAAAATGAGCATCTCCCTCCACTCCCTCCCTGCCCCTGTGGTGAGTTTAAGGGAAAGAAGAATTCACAATGGTTTGGCCAAATGGGGGAAGTGGGATATTTCCTATTCACCCGGATAAACCAAGAATAACATCTTATGCAGCCCCCAAATAAATAAATAATAATAATAAAACCTGCTAGAATTCAGAATTGTGGGTGAGGTGAGGCCAGAGCTGGTGGGCATGGTGGAGATGGATGGGATGGGGCATTTCCCACCACCACAAGCCAGTGCCCAAGCGAAACTGGGTGGAGAAAGGGAAAAAAAAGATATGTCTAAATGAGTCCAATGCTGATTATTAAGTTCCTAAGAGGCAATCTAATTTAGCTATATAAAATCATGAAAGGGGAAGAATTAATTGATACTAATGAGTTATATGAGATAGCATCATAATTAATTCCTAAATAGAAAGAGGACATAGGCTGGAGTGAGGGGGGGATAGACTGGCCTATATATCATAATAGATTACAGAGGCTACTTGAGATGAGAAACAAACTGCCAAAGTCAGAGTCAGGAAATCTTTGCCAAAGCAAAGAAAAATCAGCAAATCCTGAAAGCTGGGAAGTTCAAGGACCTCTCTGCCACATCCCTGCTGGTCCCTCCATGGCACCAGTGACACCCACAGCCCATGCTGGTGGTTCCTGAGGCAACTACAGAGATTTAATTTGATTTTTCCCCCCCTAAACTGTGTAGTGAGTAAATCAGTGCATAATCCCACGGCAACTTCACGGAGTGCTACAAACTCCAGCATTGTTGGTGAAATAACTTGAGTGTGATATTTGCAGCCCAGTTGCCTTTTTTATGCTCTATTTTGGATATAATTACTCCTTTGGGGGGCAAATCACAGTGACCACTCATATAACTGGGAGATAAAACCTATGATGAATCACAAAACAAAATTTTATAAGGACAGGACATTGTTTCTGTAAATTCCATAAAATCATCACAACATCCTGACTCCTAGTTCACCAACACAAATCATAAATCTCTGCAGCCTATCTCCTGAAAACTGATATTCAAAGTTGTGTTTGGTTTTTGTTCTCCATCTTAGGTTTAGTGTAAAAAAAATTCAGTTGCTACTGCAGGATAGAGCTCAATGTGTGTTCATTTATCAATGCTGGGTGCTTTTCTAGAGGGAAGAACATGGAAAACTATTTTGGATTTTTTTGATAGTTTTGTTCACTAAGAGAAAAATAAAAAACAGGAGAGAGCTGGAGAGGGGTTTTGGACAAGGGCCTGGAGTGCCAGGATAAGGGGGAATGGTTTTCCACTGTCAGAGGGCAGGGTTAGATGGGATATTGGGAAGAAATTAAATATTATCATATATATATTATATAATTATATATTATCATATAATCCAAACCAGGAGTGGGATAGAGAAGTGGAAATGCAGAGAAATGGAAATGGGGTAGAAAATCAGTAATTTAGATGTGAGGTGCTGATGTTCATCAGTCTTAATTTACAATTGATTTCTTCTCCTAAGATTTAACTTCATCCTTAAAATACTGCCCATAGTGGAATTTTCAAAATCAGTGCTAGCCTGATAATCTCTTCCCATTACAAATAAATTAAACATCAAATGGAAATAATGTGTGGATTTCCAGCTTTAGGTTTGCCAGTTTAGTTCTGCCACTGGTGCTTCTTCCTCCTGACAAATTCACAGTGATGAATGTACCAAACAGACCACAGTGTTTCTAAAAATCACATCTAGATTTGATGGAGAGCCAAGGCAGTACACTACAAAAATATCTGAGCAAGAGAAATATTTGAAGGAAGATGAAGGAAATGGTAAAGAAAAGAATGAGGATGGAGAAAATTATGAAAATTAACAAAGTGATGAAAGAAATGATTGAGAGAATGATGAAATAAATGATGAAAACAAAGAAAAAAATGAAGAAAATTAAAGAAATGTAAACAACAGTGAAGAAAATTATGAAATAAATGATGAAGATGAAAATTATGAAAAAAATAAATATGAGAAAAATGATGAAAGTATTAAAACAAAGAAAACGATGAAAAAAAAATAGGAAGCTGAAGAAAATGATGAAATAAATGATGCAGACGAAGAGGAAGAAAAGATGAGGAGGAAGAAAAGCTTTCACATTTCCCAAGCAGAGCCACCCCAACAGGCTCCCTGCAGGTGGAAAAGCCGCTCGGACGCCGGCACAGAGCTGCTGATAAATCTAATCCTGAAGGATTGGAAATGAGGTAAAAGAAATTCTGATGAAAATTATGTACATGTACTTTGACAAGCTCATAAACACTGCAGCCATGATAAGTTTTCTTATTTTTTTTTTTTTTTTAAGACCCGACACAACTGTGTAAGCCCAAACTCTAATTTTTACAGCCCTGGGTTTGGAGATCTGTCATTGGGAGATATAATGGAAAGAATAATTGCCTGGTGGCTGCACAAACAGGAGATGTGTTGTCAGGCTGCAGTTTGGAGGCTACATCTGGCTTCGGAAATGATTGATGCTGTCTCTGTGTGTGATTCAGGAAACCATTTTTTCTCCTTTCTTTCTTTTTTTTTTTTTTTTTTTTTTTTTTTTTTTTTTTTTTTTTCCCCCTCCCCCAGCTAACACAACCACCAGGCTGAACCTTCAATTAAATCAGTATTAAAGAAAAGTTTTGATTTATTCCTCCTGCACGGCAGCGCGCGGCCCTCGCGGCCGCGGCGGGCACGTGATTCCAAATCGAAATTAAAAAGTCATGTCTGAATAACACAACAGCATTCTCATTTCCTAATACTCTGCTTTTTACTACTTTGCATTCAACTGTGAAAAGTCTTTTAAAACTCTGAACAGCAGTAAAACTTGAATGAATTTTTGACCCATTATTGCATAGCGGGTGCGCTTTCCAAGTTGGAGAGACTGCCAAGTTCTCCCCACCTAATATTTCCACTTTAATTGTGCCACTTGAGAAATTTACGTGCCTCAAAATATGGCATGAATCTTACGCTTATTGCAGTATCATTAGCAGCAACATTTAAGCAACATCTGTGTGCTATAGAACTAATTGAAGTAGCAGAAGTGGCAGCTGTAAATCCACAGGAAGATGGCAGTTTGCACCCAGCACTGCTGAGTTAGCGGGTAACTGTCAGCCTGTTCCTGCAATCTGCTCTCGAGGACTACGGTACAGGCACACAGTGTCCAAAAAAATACAGCGAGGAGGCTAATGATCCTATTAACCACTTTGCTGCACCAATTTGGCTGTTTTTCCAGTTTCCTTGTTGGATTTCATTATATATTTCACCGTTCCAGTAAAAAAGTCCAGTATGAGACGTGCTCACTTACTTAAGCGGGGGGGAAGCTGCTGCTCGGTCGAATCAACACACAAATGACTCTTTTTCCTCTTAAAATTCCATGTATTTCCCCGCCTTTTCCATTGTTTAATTTTTCTTCATCACACACGCCTGGGTGAAAAAGAACTTTTCCCAACCGTTAATGCTGGTATTTAAAGCAATGACATTTTCCTCCCCGGGATGTAACATTTCCAATAATCAATAAAGCTGGAGGCAGAGGAGGGGAGGAAAAAAGTGTTTTTTAGGTGCCAGGGTGGGAGCACATCTTCATGGTGGCTGGAATCCCGCACGTGGCCGGGCGCTGATTGCACTAATTGGTGATTACTGAGGGAGGAAGGTGCCTCAAGTTCCATGTCCTGGTATTACTGACTAATCCAGGTTCAGAGCTGCTCCGAGCAGCGCCGCTCGTTCCATCTGCATTCGCGTCTTGGGTGGGGAAGAGCAGGTCCAGCAATGTGCAGCACTCTTGCAGACACAGGATGGATTAAACAGGGAGCAGGAATGGTTTGGGGTGAGGCCAGTGGGGTTTTGGTGCCACTGTCACTGTCACCTCCATCCCGACCATGGCACGGCCCCGGGGAGCTGGGCAGGAGCGCCCTGGCCACGATCTGCTCACCACGAGCCCAAGTTCATTAGAAACCCAGCACGTCCACGGGGCCACCATGTGACAGGCTGGGAGTCACTGGTATTTGTTGTCTTAATGCACAAGAACTCGGGGGCTGGAGTGATAAGGAAAAAACTGTTTGGAATCTGCTGCTCTACACGCTCAGGGTGGCACGGGCCAGCGCGATATTGAAAATCAATAGTCACGTGGCGGTTTAAAGGTTAGAGGTCCCCTGAATTAACTTTCTAGTACTAAATTACCACATCTATTTATTTATTTATTTACCTATCTGCCTCCTTATTTATTTATTTTATTTTCCCTTTTGCAGTGACTGGGGTGGAGGGGGATGTGCTGAATTTAAAGGGGCAAGGTTTAGCACCCGGAGCGAGGAAAAAGAAAAATTTTTAATACTTGGTGTGAGGATTTAAATGTGAGGATTTTAATAATGAGAAAATTTAGGAGATACAGAGCAATGTCCAAAATAGCAATGGAGCCAGGACCATTGGTGGTGGCCTGAAAATTAAAATGCTGCTTCAACCTTTTAACTCACATTTGTACACTGCCTGCATTTGCATGACACGCTTGTGCAATATTTAAATTAATCCATCTTTTATTACTAACAGTGTTTAGAAAATGTAAAGGAATGGTATTATTTACAATATTTATTCATTAGGAATGAACAAATAATATTGTCACAAATAAATTGAATGACTGAAGTCAAAGTTTGTGAAGATTTAACATTGCTTTTCACCCAAGGACTGCTCCAGTGTGTAGCTGCTCACACCTGGAAGCACATTTATGACAGGTCTTTAGCTCCTCTGATTTCAGGTACTGCAAAACCCATATTATGCTTTTTTTTCACTGAATACATTTCTTATTTAATTTATTCCAATGTTTCCCTTCCCATTGTTTCCATTCCCCAGGTACACCAGCAGCCAGATTTTCAATATCACAGGATCACAGAATATCCTGAGTTGGAAGGAGCTCACAAGAATCAGCAAAGTCCAACTCCTTGAATATTGGAATATTGAATATTCTCAGCCTGGGCTGGTGTTCCTCAAGGGATCTGTGTCCAGCTGCCCACTGGACACAGTACCGTGGCTGTGGGAGCTTTGGGATTTGGCCACATCTGCTTTGGGATCCTGTCCTCTTTGGGATCCTGCCCCTTTTGGGATCCTGTCCTCCTTGGGATCCTGTCCCATTTGGGATCCTGTCCCATTTCGGATCCTGTTCCCTTTGGGATCCTGTCCCATTTGGGATCCTGTCCCATTTGGGATCCTGTCCCCTTTTGGATCCTGTCCCATTTGGGATCCTGTCCCATTTCGGATCCTGTTCCCTTTGGGATCCTGTCCCCTTTTGGATCCTGTCCCATTTGGGATCCTGTCCCATTTGGGATCCTGTCCCCTTTTGGATCCTCTCCCATTTGGGATCCTGTCCCATTTCGGATCCTGTCCCATTTGGGATCCTGTCCCTTTTGGATCCTGTCCCATTTGGGATCCTGTCCCATTTCGGATCCTGTCCCATTTGGGATCCTGTTCCCTTTTGGAGTCTTGTCCCCTTTGGGCTTCTGCCCCTTTGGGATCCTTTCCCCTCTGGGATCCTGTCCCCTTTGGGATCCTGTTCCCTTTGGGATCCTACCCCCTTTGGGGTCCTGTCCCCTTTGGGGTCCTGTCCCATTTGGGATCCTGTCCCTTTTGGAGTCTTGTCCCCTTTGGGATTCTGCCCCTTTGGGGTCCTGTTCCCTTTGGGATCCTGTCCCTTTGGGATCCTTTCCCCTTTGGGATCCTGTCCCATTTGGGATCCTGTCCCATTTGGGATCCTGCCCCTTTGGGATCCTGTCCCCTTTGGGATCCTGTCCCTTTGGGATCCTGTCCCATTTGGGATCCTGTCCCCTTTGGGATCCTGTCCCATTTGGGATCCTGTCCCATTGGGGATCCTGTCCCCTTTGGGGTCCTGTCCCCTTTGGGATCCTGTCCCATTTGGGGTCCTGCCCCTTTGGGTTCTGCCCCCTTTGTCCCACCCACCCCTGGGGGTGACTGCAGCCAGGGAAAATCTGAAGCAGCCACTGAGACTTTGAATCACCAGATGTGGCAGGAAAAAAACACTTCCAGGAATTTTAGACACCATAAAAGATTTTTTCTTTCTGGGTCAGAGACACTTCTCCAAAACATTTTTTTCTAGAAATACTCGGCTGTTTTATGATTTATTGATTGCTACACCTTAAATCTAATTTTCTCTTAGCACAGAGTGTCCCCATCCATGTGTCTGTGCCAGCCAGGAAGGGACACCCAGGTGCTGCCACCAACAGGGCACTGGTGCTGGGCCAGGGCACGATAAAGTCCAAAATAAGGGGAAAAAAACAGGATAAGCACTCATGTCTCATTGCTGAACTAAATGAAGCACCTCTAAAAAAATTCAAAGCAACATATTGTAGGATTTTCCCACAGAAATACCAAGTGTCTTCTTTCAAAATCAAAATGTTTCTTTTTAAAATTTAAATTTTTATTTATATGATTAGTTATTATATAATATCAGCATATTATTATATGCAATATATCACATTATATAATAAGACAATACAATGCAATGCAATGCAATGCAATACTATACTGTGCTATATATTAAATATAATATAATATAATATAATATAATATAATATAATATAATATAATATAATATAATATAATATAATATAATATAATATAATATAATATAATATAATATAATATAATATAATATAATATAATATAATATAATATAATATAATATAATATAGTATAATAGAAATATTAAAAAATTTTTAAAATTAAACTTTAAATAATTAAAAAATGAAAATTAAACACAACTTTCTCAGCTCTGGAATCTTCAGACTCTTGTTCATCAGTGTCAGACCCATCCCTGCCATGGCCACCCCCAATTTCTGGATGTTTCCAAGTGTGTTCCACCTGCACACAGAATGCACCTTTCCAAAAACTCAATCTCAAGCACACATTCCATTTTGATAAATAAACAAATAAAAGGATGAAGATGAGGTTGTAACTAATAAAAATCTCCTGGTGCTCAGGGTCTGCTCAACCCCTACACATTTTCACCTGTGTGAAGAGCCCTGGTCACACAGCACAGGATCCATGTACCCACAAATTCCCACATAAATGGAATTACAGCAGGGTAAAAACCAGAAAACCATCATTTGAAAGCACAACACGAACCAAGATTTCCTGGTTTGCCTATACACAAAACAACCCTATAGAACCATTAAAATCCATTTTCTATAACTGCCATCCTTAACTAGCACACAACTCCCCTAATGTTTATTTCTGCCAGCAATCTTATTAATTCCCATACTACTTCTGGACCATGCTTGCGCTACAGAAATAATTTTAATTGAACATTTATTAAAATAAATGCTTTGTCAGGATATCCCCACTCCATCTGGCTGCACTGGGCAGGCATTATTTCCTGGATGTGTCTGCTTTATACAACAGCTTCTCCCACAGCTCTGGCTGACGAGCAGAGCTGCTGATTAGATTGGGGTGGCTTTTGCCCAGCAGTGTTTTGTGTGCCCCAGCCCTCTGGGTCTCGTGGACATGAGCTCACAGCCCTGCTCTGCACAGGGCTCTTCCTCCCCTGCTGCACACAACGGGGTTTTTTTTTTTGGGAGTCACATCCACAGCCCACCAAGCTGACAAAAGGCAGAGACCTGCTATAAATAACCCGCCTTGCCAGGCTGTGCTTGCTGGTTTTGGTTTTTAGTTTTTGTTGGTTTGGGGTTTTTTGGTTGTTTTTTTTTTTTGGTGTGTGCTTTTTATTTTTTATTTTATTATTTTTTAAATTGAATTTGTGCAAGCTCAGTTATAGAGATAAGAGTTTAGATAAGAAATAAAATGTGAATTAGGTTCCCGGCGTTAATTTTCCACCCCTAAAAATAAATGAAGCTGAGCTTTCCCCTTCCCCCCTCCCCACCACACTCACCTGCTGGCAAACACATTCTGGGCACCAAAAAACCCTTTTTTTTAGCACTTTCAGCAGCCAAAAATTATTTTTATAGCTGGCACCACAAACAAACAGCAAACAGGAGCATTCACAGCATTGTGCAGTTAATCCTCCATTCACCAGAGTATCAAAGCACTTTTGTGCTACTTCTGCTGTGCTTCATCTTCATGAAAACCATGATTTTTATGGAATATCTCCTTCACCCCAAACCTGGAGCTCTCACTCTGCCTTTGGCCAGACCAGATTTGTTCCCTCCCACAGTGAGGGTGTTTTCTGAAACCTCAGAAGGATATTCACTAAACTGCTTGGGTTTAATTTATTCCTCACCCAAAGACTGTAACTGAAGTTTTTTGGTTTTTTTTTTTTTTTTTCTCTGAGGGAAATTGCAAATGCTGCAGCACCCCCAAATTTGAAATTTATTTTCTGTTCTCCAGTAATTTTCCCTTCTTTGGCAGCTTTGAGCACCTGCTTGTTTAGTGATTTTGGGAAGGTTCTTACACTTTTTAGCATTTCTGCTCTGTAGAATTGCCTTGAGACACTCAGGAGCTCTGGTCACACAGAGCTGTGCCCACCTGGAATCCTGTGTCCAGTGCTGTGACATTCCAGGACCCCAAATATCCAAATAACTGACCATGAGTGTGTTTATTACACATCATTTTGCAGGGCATTAGAGACACAGAATTTCTATGAACATTTAATTTGAAAATGATGGAATAATCTTAATTTAGCAGGATATCTTCCCTCACATTTTGCACACGGTGTCAAATCAAGAGTGGATGCATTTGATTTATTTTCTGCTGCCAGGCAGGGAGGGCTGTGGCTCACAGACACTCAGCACACACTGGAATTTTTCTTCTTCTGAAGGTTCTGCTACAAAATATTGTTACAGTCACTCCCTGCCCAAGGAGATGGTGATTCCCTGTGAAAACCTGGCATTAATTATTCTCCTGACTGTGACAACAATAATGAAGTTTATTTTTTATTAAAGAAGTGCAAAGTACTGATCAACACCAGTTTATAATTACATTTTCTTTAATAACTGGCCCATGTATTTGCTGGATCTCAAGTTCCAAATGTGAGTTTTGGGGGGAGATGTCCAACTAAGATCCAGTTGTGGAAGTTTTTGAGCTCAGGGATGTTCAGATCTGTGTCTGGGGCTTCTGCCACTGCTGGAATTCCCAATGCCTGAGACATCCACGTCCTGCAGGGCACAGCAAGGACCCAGAGCTGACCCCAACCACGTCCTGACCCCTCCCAGCCCCGTGGGATGGACCCTGGATCCTCTTCTGAGGTGCCACCACGGGCTCAAAGGATCCCCCTCAAATGTCACAGCCCTGCAGTGACAGTGGTGTGGCAGTGGCAGTGGTTGGGGAAGATTAGGAATATCTGAGGCACAGACAAACAATCCACTGCCAAATGCTTTGGCTCCAGCACCAAAGGATGGAGCCAAAATCAGTTTGGTGATAGCTGGGCAGAGAATAATGAGCAAAAGGGGTTTTGTGGTGGTGGGATACAAAAGTAAAGTTGGGCAAAACCTGCCTGTGTGTGGCAAACACCTTGAATCACAAAATCTGCTGAACAGAAAAGGCTTCCTGCTTAAAAGGTTAGGCAGAAATTTAAAAGGCAACTTGCAATGAAAGCCAAGTTGAGAAAAAGAGAAAAAGAATCCAAGAGGAATCCCTGAGGAGAGGAGGGAGCAGAGCAACGTGTCCATCAGCTGCTCGTGTGTCAAGAACGGATCATCTGCCCATCATAATTAAAGAGAGGGAATTTAAAAAACACAAAGGAAGCAGGAGGTGCCAGGAAAACTTCGGTGGAGAGGGAGCTGCTGCTCAGAGCATGAGGGAGGAGAGGAGAGGCAGGAGAGGCAGGTCCTAGCAGGGACAGGCAGGTCTCAGCAGGGACAGGCAGGTCTCAGCAGGGACAGACAGGTCCTAACAGGGACAGGCAGGTCCTAGCAGGGACAGGCAGGTCTCAGCAGGGACAGGCAGGTCTCAGCAGGGACAGACAGGTCCCAGAAGGGACAGGCAGGTCTCAGCAGGGACAGGCAGGTCTCAGCAGGGACAGACAGGTCGTAGCAGGGACAGGCAGGTCCCAGAAGGGACAGGCAGGTCTCAGCAGGGACAGGCAGGTCCCAGCAGGGACAGGCAGGTCCCAGAAGGGACAGGCAGGTCTCAGCAGGGACAGGCAGGTCCCAGCAGGGACAGGCAGGTCTCAGCAGGGACAGGCAGGTCCTAGCAGGGACAGGCAGGCCTCAGCAGGGACAGGCAGGTCCTAGCAGGGACAGGCACCCTGAGCTGACACCACTGCCCAGGCTCTGCCCTGTGATTAATGACACTCCTAATGCATGTCACAAACTTCATAATTCCACTTGGAACGAGACAACAGCAAGTTAAATTCCTGGATCACTGTCACTGTGTCACTTACAGGAGTTGCACCGGGGAGCAGTTGGCTACTGGAGTAATTTGAATGGAAATGTCAGTTTTCACAACCTGTGATTTGAGGTGAGTGCCCTGCTATTATACAGCAGCTCTGTCAGGCTGAGTGCTCACTGCCACCCCCTCACACCCCAGCCTCCTCTGCCACCAGAAAATTCACATTTCCTCCTCTGCAATCCCAGTGAAGAGCAGCTTGTGTGGGTGAGCATTCCCTGGGTCTTCCCCTGTCCTGGCTGGATTTGAATCCTGATTTTTTTTTTTTTTTTTCCTGGCAAAGGTCTGTGCTTCAATCCTCCCCAAAAGAGTGAGCTGTTCCTGAATAAATTGATTAATTGAGACTCACACTGACCTCTGGGTTTTGTCTGAGTAAGGACTTCTGAATATGGTCAATATGTCTTGCTGCTAAATACTTGCAGGAGTTGCTACAATGAGGTTGTACACATCTTAGACACCTCTGTGACAGCTTCAGTCAATTCCTGGCACTGTAAGGGGAAAAAAATTCTGTGCAGAAGAACCTGTCCTTGGTGTGTGTTATATGCACATTTATCCAGATGTTGTGGTGTTTGGAAGGCCACACAGCCACTGCACACCTTGGGCTCTGTCTCCAGTGATTCAGGAGGAAATGGAGTTAAATCAGCATGGCTGGCAAGCAGGAACTCTCAAAAGTTTAATCACTTAACATCAGCTCATAAGGATTTTTAAGGATCCAAACACAATATTCCCACAATTTTACTGAATTTCAACCTTTGTGAAAACACCAGAAATGCACAGAATCATAAAATCCTGGATGGGGCAGCCACAGCTGCTCTGGGCACCCTGTGCCAGGGCGTGGCCCCCTCCCAGGGAACAATTCCTGCCCAAAATCCCACTCCCTGTGTCCTGTCCCCCCCAGGCCCTGTAAGTTGTGCCTCCAACTGCAGAGCTGACCTGAACCCAGTAGAAAATCCAAGCAGGGAACACTGGCTCTGAGAAATCCAACTCTCAGGATGGAAAAGGGGAGGTGAGACATGAAGAGCATCACTGGCACCCCTTTTCCAGACACCCTGCAGGATAACCTGCACTCAGCCTGCACTGAGAGCTCAGGCACATCCCACACGTGGAACCTCATCCTACACCTGCACTTCTTACAACAGGAGAAATAGCTGAGCTGAGAAATGGCTTGGATGGCAGCTGGCACTGGACAGCAGCTTTGGGGTGAGTCCTTTCATGGGTTTCTCCTCCTTGGAGGAGCAGGATGCTCTGTTTTAGCACAAACAAGAAGGCCTGAGCTGTGCCAGCAGCATATTTGGGCTGTGCCATCCTCCATAGGCAGGAGACAAACAAGAAATGATTTTGCTGTTTATACATTGCCCAGGGTGCCACAGGCATTGGGGTGTCTGCAGGCAAAGTGAAGCCAAATTACCACTATTATTTTCCCTTTGAAAGGAGTGGTTTCCTGAGTCAGTAAATCCAGGGGTTTCTCTTGTTCTTTCATGCCAAACACAAACACGTCGGGAGAAAACCACGTCTACAAAAGGAGTGGAAAACAAGCCACATTTAGATTTTTGCCTGCAGGACAATTGACAAACCACGAGGCTTTCCTGGCTTCAAAACAGCTCCTTAGATCACAGGTGGTTGGATTTTAAAGGGTAGAAAGCAAAGCTGTCTCTTCCCAGAGCCTCCTCTTCCCCACTTTTATGTGTGCCCGGGCAGGGGAGCCTGGATCCTGTTGCAACACTCTGTTGGACTATAAACCAATGATATTTGCTTTACCTGTGCACTATCTTCCATGCAACAAAACAACATTTACATCTGGGATCAATTTGCTTGAAATTAAAGTGCAGCTGCTATATCTCTTCTGCATCAGAAGTGTGGTGTTAAGGCTATAACACACAGACAGTTACACATTACTCGGCATTGTAATATTTAGATTTGTGTCATTTTCCATCTGAGGTAAAAAGCATCTTTAAATAAATGAGTGATCTTAGACTACATATTTTATGGGCTGTGTACTTGGTGAGATATATCCACATTTGCAACGTGCATGTTCTGAGCTCCAATTGCCAACTGAGTGTTTAGGTTTTGAATTTTAATGCTTAAACAAAAACGTGGTGCTGGGATAATTGGGGCTGTGTGCTCAGAAAAGTTCTGCTGTGCTTGTGCAGGAGTTTTGTGGCTGTTCTCAGGTGAAAGGGAAATGCAGATATATTCCCCCCTTTGGGGTGACATTGGGAGATACAAAGGGAGATACAAGAAAGATGGAAAGAGATGATTTACAGAGCCTGGGGTGCAAGGCAAGGGGGAATGCCTTTGAACTGGGAGTAGGTTTGGATTAGACACCATGAACTATAGGGTTGGATGGGATTTGGGCAGGAATTGTTCCCTGGGAGCTGGGATGGAATTCCCAGATGTGCTGTGGCTGCCCCTGGATCCCTGGCAGTGCCCAAGGCCAGGCTGGACACTGGGAATGGAGCACTGGGACAGTGGGAGGAACTGGATGGGCTTCAAGGTCCCTTCCAAGCCAAATTCCATGATTCTGTAATTCTATTCATTACAACACACCATTCTGGTGTCTGGGGACAATTTGACTCTGAAATTTCCAGCCAGTTTTACCCAACACTGCTCCCTCTTAGCTCTGTATTTTAATTCCTCCCCAGATCACCAAATTCAGCCTGATATTCTCATATTGTTTTACTGCCACTGGCAAGAAACAATTCACAAGCCCTGAAAACACTGTCCAGGATAAAATCTGCTGAGCAGAGAGCAGGGCAGTTTAGTGAAATCAAGCTCAGTGCTTATTTAGACATTTCAAACTCTATTTATAGAGTTATTATATTAATTAATATTCTACCTGAAAGCACAGTGTATTGGTTAAAACACAATAAATGGAAGTGCAGTTTTTCTAGGCTATCACTTCCTCCTGGCAGCTGCAATAATTTGTGTTTCAGTGGAGATGAATCAGATTTTTTTTTGGTAACAGTCAGAGAGAGGCTGCAGCCTCTGCTGGGCACTGCTCAACCCCAGCAGATGAGAGGCTGTAGGATCTCTACATCTTCTGCTCCAGCTCTGGCAAAAAAAGGACTTTTCCAGAGCAATCCTGCAGTGGCTGACATGACATAAAGCTGTGAAGGACAGGATGCTGCTCATCCAAAAGAATCAGATGATGTACCTGCACTTCATCCTCTGCCTGCAGAAGAGAGACAACCAATTAGTCCAACACAGCTTCTTTGCCATACCCAGGCTGGAAAACAGATTGAAGGGGTCAAAAACATTCAGAAGGCTCCACATGATCTGACATTTGCCTTGTCACAATTTTCCTGACAGCCAGAAGGTTGGAGGCAGTCTGCTGGTCATCGGCAGCCACCATGGGAAGACTGATTGCACAGGGAGCTGCTCAATTACCAGCCTGCTCCTCCTCAAGGCAGCCCCTTCCTCAGGGCTCAGGCTGGCTTTAGGCTGCTCACTGTGGAGGATAAACAGGCTGTAAACAGCCTGGGAGTGAGCAAACATGTCTGGAGTTTCCAGCCTCCTGATATTCCTGTGCAGACAGATGCGATCCCCAAGCTGGGACGCTCGGAGCTTCAAACCTGAGTGCAGCCCCATCCCCTTCTGCACTGGCTGCATCTGCACAGTAACTGCTGCAAGATGCAGACTTCCATGGCCAATTCATCACTTCCATTTCACTTTTTGCTTTTATTTTCCAGGCTGATTTAGGCCCCACTTCAATAGAACTTTCTGCAGAATTAATTCTTTGCGTGGGGTTTTTCTCAGGCTGGGACACGAGAGTGGGATTCATCTTGTATCTATGTAGGTGATATCATCTATCTATCTATCTATCTATCTATCTATCTATCTATCTATCTATCTATCTATCTATCTATCTATCTCTATCATATCTATTTCATAGATAAAAATCAGGATACTTTTCTATTTCCCCACTATTCTGTAATGAAATCTCATCCCTTCTGCCACCCATCTGTCACAGCCCCTGGGGATGTCTGGGGTTCATCCTCCTCACTTTTTAGACAGAAAGGGAAAAGTACAACAGCCCTGAGATCAGGAATTGTGTGTCCTAACAAAACCAGGACATTTTGATAAGCAGAGATTGAGATTCTCTCTCCTAACCCACTTCTCCTGCTGCTGCTCCAAACTGCAGGCCTGGAGCTCCTGAAGATCTCTGCTCATCAGTGGTGGTCACTGTTCTGATCCACTGAGTGGCTGCTTTGGATGATAATATTTGGATAAAGGTTTGAAAAATCCCAGCCCAAATAAACCCTTCCTGTGCTGGTCACCAACACACATGGTCATCTCCCTCCAAATTAATTTATACATTATATATTATTATACACTCAGATGCTCTGTATTACAAACTTTAAAATGCATTTATGTGAGGAAGGCTACATTTCAGAAAACCTTTGAAAAAACAGTGAAACAGCCCAAGGAGCTGTGTTAAGGCCAAATTTCTGCAGGTTCTAGATGAAACAAAAGGCATTTTCAGTGTCCCCAGCACAGCCCTGACCCCGCCAGGCCCTTTGGCAGCACGAGGTGCCTGTGCTGTGTCCCCTGGCTGCCCAGGGCCAGGCTGGGACATGAGCTCTGCTGGCTCCCAGTGAATTACAGAGCTGGCCCCTGGGGTCACCTCCCCCTGCTCCTCATTGCAGGGCACCAGGGCCAAAGGGGACAGGGCACAGGAGCTGCTTTCCAGCCATCCCAGCTGATTACTGAGGCATCTTCCACGTTCCAGCTGGGGAACACCAAGTTTGTTGTCACCTTGTGCTGACCCTGTCTGTAAATGATGCTGTGGTGCAGCAGCTCACGCTGCAATGTTCCATTAATTCCTGCAAAGCCCTGAACCCCCTGAGGGCTCTGCCCACACAACTCCAGGCCACCTGCACTTTGGGTGAGGTGCTGACCTGGGACCCTCCTGGGAAAATTTTCTCTAAGTAAAAATTAAAATGGTTTTGTCATCTATTTTTTTTTTTTTTTTGTTTAGACTGGACAAAGGGATTTTTTTTTCCCTGGGCATTTTGAAGAAAAAATTTCCTCCTACCAGTTATTTTGTCATTTAACTACTGAAAGGCTGCTGTGTGCCCACTGCCCCCCAAAATTCAACCTGCTGATTGAAACCAATTTTGATGGGCATCAAAAGCACATAGAATGTGTTTGATTCAGGAAAGCAGAAATAAAGACCATGATTCTAAAAATCCCCGGCCATAATCAACATTGAACCTCCTGGAAAGGCTCAGCCATGAGAACAAAGCTGTAGAATCACAGAATCATGGAATGGTTTGGGTGGGATGGGATCCCAAATCCCACCCCAGCATGGCAGGGACACCTCCCACTGTCCCAGTGCTCCAACCCCAGTGTCCAACTGGCCTTGGGATCCAGGGGCAGCCACAGCAAACCTGGGCAATCAACAAAACCAATTTTCCACAACACCCCAGGCTGCACCAATGGAAACACAATGCCTCTTGCTGTGCCAGAGTTTTCCTTTTCCTCTCCAGAGTTTTTAAGTCAAACGTGGATCCAAACCCACTTGGGATTCCTATCCTGGTGTCCAGCCTTGGATCGAAGAAGGGCTGGGAGGGGCTGAAATGCCCCAGTTTGGAGGGGGAGAGGAGATTCCGTGTGGAATTAGGTCATCCCGGCGCCCAGGAAATGAAAATTACATGATGGAGCGAGGCTGCTCCTCCCGGCGAAGGGCTGCGGCTGTTCCTGCCAGCTCCAGCAGCGCTGCCGGGTCACGCCGAGGGTTATTTCAATTAAACACAACCTCGCCCAGCCACGCTGGCCCCGCCTGGGGCTGGCAGAGCTCCCTCGCCTTCTTCTTCATTCCTCCCTCACCTTCCTCTTCCTCATTCCTCCTTCGCCTTCCTCCTCCTCATTCCTCCCTCACCTTCCTCCTCCTCATTCCTCCCTCGCCTTCCTCTTCCTCATTCCTCCCTCACCTTCCTCCTCGTTCCTTCCTCACCTTCCTCCTCATTCCTCCATCACCTTCCTCCTCGTTCCTCCCTCACCTTCCTCCTCTCGTTCCTCCCTCATCTTCCTCCTCATTCCTCCATCACCGTCCTCCTCCTCATTCCTCCATCACCTTCCTTCTCATTTCTCCCTCACCTTCCTCCTCCTCATCCCTCTCCTTCCTCCTCGTTCCTCCCTCGCCATCCCATCATCTCCTCTTCCACCCGCCCTGCAGCGAGGATTTCAGCAAAAAGAAAAGATTCCAGTTGGAATACCGTCCCTGGCAGGGATGGAGCAGCTCCCCCGTCCTGCTGGATGCTGACGGATCCAGGAGAATCTCCCTTCTCCTCCAGGAAAACCCACGGCAACAAATAAAAAGCCCTGTTTAAAATAACTAAATAAGGCACTTAAAGAGGTTTTAAAAATTGATAACTCCACGCACGGGATCGATCTTAATTACTGCCCAGGTGGATTTTTTTTAATTTTTTTGGTGGAGTCTTCTGGCTTTATTCAGCGCGGAGAACTCCGGGCATTAATGAGAAACGCTGAGGGCTCGTTCCTGCCAGCATCCCGCTCCCGACAATTCCCGCTCCCGACAATTCCCGCTCCCGACAATTCCCGCACCCGACAATTCCCGCTCCGACAATTCCCGCTCCGACAATTCCCGTTCCCGACAATTCCCGCTCCGACAATTCCCGTTCCCGACAATTCCCGCTCCGACAATTCCCGCTCCGACAATTCCCGCTCCGACAATTCCCGCTCCCGACAATTCCCGCTCCCGACAATTCCCGCTCCCGACAATTCCCGCTCCCGACAATTCCCGCTCCTGCATCCCGCGGGGATGGAGCGCAGAGCCCGCCTGGGCACCTCCTCCATCCCCAAATTCCCCTAAATTCCCCCGAATTCCCCCAAATTCTCCCGAATTCCTGCCACGGGACGGGATCAGCGCTGCTTCCCCATCCCTGCATCACCGGCTGCTCCTTTCCCTCCCGGTGATGGGACCAAGGATGCTCCTCCTTAATCCCCCCCCGAGGAACAATTCGGGATTTTGGGAGGGTGGGAAAAGGGAAGAGAGGATTCGAGGATGGATAAAGATGGGAAAAATAGGGGTGGGAAAAAGGAGGAGAGTGGAGAGGCAAGGGTTAAGGTTAGGGAGGGGGTAAAGGTTTTGAGAGGGTGTAGATTGTGGGGGAAAAAAGGGAGGAAAAGAGGAAAAAATAAAAAAAAAAGAGAGAAAAAGTAAAAAAAAAAAAAGAAAGAAAAAAGGAAAAAGCGGAAAAAAAAAAGAAAAAGAAAGAAAAAGATAAAGAACAAGAAAAAGAAAAAGAAAAAAAAAAACAAGAAGAAGGAGAAGAAAAGAGAATAAATAAAAAATGGAAGAAAAGAAAAAAAGGGAAAAAAGAAGGAAAAAAAGAAAAAATAAGAGTAAAGAGAAAAAAAGAAAAAAAAGAAAAGGAAAAAGGAAAAAAAGAAAAAAAAAAGAGAAAAAAAGGAGGAAAAAAGAGAAGAGAAAAAAGGAAGAAGAGAAAAAAGAGAAGAAAAAAGAAAATAAGGGGGGGAAAAGAAGATAAAAAAGTAAAAAGATAAAAAAAGAGTAAAAAATACATAGAAAAGGTTAAAAAAAGAGGAAAAAATATAAAATTAAGGACTAAAGAAGAGAAATGGAGCTGTAAGGTTCCTGCTGGGAAATGATTTTTGAAATAGTCCCTAAATCTTCCAGGATTCCCCTTGGAATACTGTGCTTTAAGTTTTTAAGGAATTTTTACTCATTTTTGCATGTCACCTCTCCCAATAAATAACCATGTTAATACCAAGTTGCTTGGAGCTGGGTGCAACACAATATTTATAGGTAATACAAATTTAAAATAGTGGCTGAAGTGATTAAAAGTAGCAATCTGTGATTTTTCTAGAAGAAATAATAATCATAGTGGCAGAGAACGGTGTGGGGTGAAAGGGACCTTAAAGATCACAATAGTAATGATGATAATAATAAAAATAACAACCCCAATAGATATTAAAAGAAACAAAAATTTAAAACCACCATTCATTTATAACTCAACATAATTTGGAAAGTGATGTGTCCAACCACATCAGCAATTCCACTGATAAAAAAAAAATACCAATTATCGCTTAATAAAAGTTCCCAATGCTTGAGAACTGCTTTAAAAAAATGAAGTGGAAACTGTGAGAGGCCAAATCTCTCTTGCCCCTCTCAGATGACTAATTCCTCTAATTCCAAAGACCAGGAAATTTGGGGACATTTCGAGCAAGGTCCCCCCACAGCATGAATTGGTTTTCTGTTCGAGATGCTTCAGTGTGAGCTCATTACACTGCAATGAGCAGTGCATGGAGTGATCTGTAACAATCCTGAGCCTGGGGCCCTTTTCCATGGGGGAAATACTTGGGGTGGAATCTGCATTTTTCATCTGACAGTACAACCAGTGTGGCTGCAGTTCTGCTGTGAATCCGATGCAGGAAATACAAGAGGGTCCTTCAAAAATATTCCCATTTGCCTTGGACTGGCTGCAGAGTCTGTTTATATGGGAGGAAAAAAAAAAAAAAAAAAAGAACCTGCTGCAAAATTCAGCTTCTTCCTGGTCAAGGGCATCTATTTCATTCTCGACGTGATTCTGCCAAAACAAATATTATTTCTGAATCTTTCATTATCCCTGGGAAGGGCTGGAGCAGTGTGCTGGTCAGGGGTGCTGCAGGCCAGGATGTGCCACGATGGATGGGGGCACTGGCAGGGCAGGGAAACCCAAATCCCAGGAAAAAAAGCCAAACTCTGCTGCCTGCCAGGGGCAGAAGTGGATTGGCACACACAGAGAGTGCGGGGTGTTTGCATCAGCTCCAGAACCTGGGGCATCTGTGGGGGCAGAGACTGACCCAAACTCAATTGTATTTTATTACCACTCTATTTATATACACAATATATGATAGATATCATTTATATATTGGTAGAATTAGTCTTTTATATATATGTGTGTGTATATGTGTATATATGCATATAAGTATATAGGTATATATATATATATATATGTGTGAATATGTATATATGTATGTATATATGTAGATATATAATTGTGTATATATCTATATATATGTATGTATATATATATATGTATTTATGTATGCATGTACACATATAAATACATGTATTTATAATGCCAAGTGTGTATTTAAATTTTCGGGGTTATTTCTGTTCAAAGCCCCCCCCAGACCCCCCCAGACCCCCCAAACCTGGGGGGACCCGGCCCCGCAGCGCCCCCAGCGCGCCCTCTGTGGGGCAGCGCCGGAACTGCACCGCCTGTCCCTGTCCCTGTCCCTGTGCCTGTCCCTGTCCCTTTCCATGTCCCTGTCCCTGCCCCTGTCCCTGTCCCCGTCCCTGTCCCTGTGCCTGTCCCCCTGTCCCTGTGCCTGTCCTTGTCCCTGTGCCTGTGCTTGTCCCTGTCCCTGTCCCTGTCCTTGTCCCTGTCCCTGTCCCTGTCCCTGTCCTATCCCTGTCCATCTCTGCTCAGCCTGTCCTGTGCCTCTGTCCCTGTCCCTGTCCATCCCTGCCCCTGTCCCTGTCCCTGTCCCTGTCCCTGTCCCTGTCCCTGTCCCTGTCCCTGTCCCTCTCCCCCTGTCCCTGTCCCTGTCCCTGTCCATCCCTGTCCCTGTCCCTGTCCATCCCTGTCCCTGTCCCTCTCCCCTTGTCCCTGTCCCTGTCCCTGTCCATCCCTGTCCACCACCACCTGCTCTGTCCCCTTTTCCTGTCCACTCTTTGTTCCTGTCCCTGCCTGTCCCTGCCCAGCCCAAATCTCTGCCCCAGAACAGGATTTCCCTCCCAAAATTGGCTGTTTCCCTGGGAAAGGCATCACCTGCCCCAAACCAAGCACTCCCCATCCCCACAGAAACAAAGTCACATCCCTGAAAAAGCCTGAAAAAAACACCCATGGAGGGATGCAAATGTGGGAAAGGTTAAAGTTGACGTTTGCTGCTGCCTGCTTTTGGTGGCACATGTATTAGAGATATAAAAAAATAATAAAATACACCCAAACTGTACATATTATAAGGCTGTATTTTTATCTCAGGGTTCTGGTGACACGTACAAACCACTTGAGCTTTGCTTCTGTGGTTTATATCACCAGGAGAAACCCTTGATAAAAATACAGCTTTATATTGTACAGTGGGGTATAGTTTATTTTCCCCATATATCACACCCTGTGTTTTATTTATAAACAGACCCAAAGACACTTGTACATGCAAAGCAGTTTTTTTATTGAAGTAATTCCGAGGTATCAATAATCCTGGATTAACTAAGGAACTGCCACACAATAATTTTTGGGGGGTGGCAATGGCCTTTCTAAAGAGACATCCATGAAAATATGATAAAACACATAAAAAAATCAGTATTTCCATGTTACAATTTACGATTCCCATACTGGAAATTTCAGCTGCTGGTGGCTGGTACTCGCAGAGAACTCTGCTAAAACCACCTCAAAATTTAATTTTAATGTCTCTTGAATCCTTCCAATGGAGAGGCTACAGGAAATAAAGCTTTGGATAACAGAGCAATGCAGAAATCTGAAGGAAAACTCAAATGATAAAGGAATGTGCACTGATAAGGAAGCAACTGTGATGAGCTTTTCAGTATTTTGCCTAATTTGGCTAATCAGACTGCTTATCAAAAATATACAATTTGTCAGCAACATCTCTTCCCTTGCTCTACCAAAAAAAAAAAAAAAGAAAAAAACAAATATATTCCATCTCCCCATCCAAAAAGAAAAGGCAGGAGTTTTTTTGCACAGATCTCCCTGTGCTCCCTTCACTCCTGTCCAGGTAAAACCCAATTTTCTGCCCCAGGGAGGGGAGGGGGAGCTGGGCAGAGCCTGCTGTGCCAGCCCGGGCCAGACACCTCCTCAGGGGGAAGCTCCCACCTCACATTTGCCACGTCCCTCCCACTCCCTTATCCCTGCTTTAATGGACATTAAAAATAGAACAAAACAGGGCTGGAGATGGGAACAAAACCCAGCACAACAGGCCTGGATTGCTGGAGCCATTCTGCTGTAAAATGTAAAAACAAGAAAGGGCAGCCGAGCTGCCTCCCCCAGGACACATCCTGCTTCTTTAATATAGTGGTGCCACCACACATTTCACTTTGGATGCTGCATTATATTTCTGTGTCACTCAAATATTTACCATTTTCTTCCTGAATTCTGCTGGGTGTGCTCTGAGAGCTTTGCTATGAGCCAAGGCTGTGTGGCTGGTTAGGGATGTGCCAGTTTCTCCTTCTTCAGCTTCTCCTCCTGCATCTTCTTCTGCAGTTTCTCCTTCTGCAGCTTCTCATGGGACAGCAGCCACTCCT
Organism: Erithacus rubecula; assembly: GCF_903797595.1. Lineage (NCBI taxonomy): Eukaryota > Metazoa > Chordata > Aves > Passeriformes > Muscicapidae > Erithacus > Erithacus rubecula. The sequence continues at coordinate 33,813,746 of NC_136660.1, read as the reverse complement.
TCAGCAGCTGTCCCCCTCCGTAGTTGCCACTGTCCCCATTGCTACGGATCACCCTGTGGCATGGGATGATGATGGGGATCTGCAAAACACCCCCCAAAACCCAGGAGAAGTCAAGGCTGAGCCCCAGCAGCAATGGGATGTGGCCCTGCAGGGGATCTCTGGTGTTTTCCAGCCTGAGTGATGCTGTGATTGCATGTCTGTAAACCCAGCTCTGTAAAATCCAGCACTGGGATTGCAGGGACAGGGAGCAGCCACGTCAGGGCCAGCTCCTGGCAGGGCACAAACAGAAGAAAAACTGAGAATTGGGAGCAATGGTCTCCACTGTCCCTGGAGACCACCCCAGCTCTTAGGAAAAAACAGGCACAGGCAGGAATTTTCATACATAAAAATGATGTAAAGTGCTGAAAAGGATAAACCTGGGATATTAAATCCCATATATAAAATCTTCCCTGCAGCACCAGGTTCTGCTGCCAGCTGAGCCCTCAGTGCCCAGGGTGGGGAATGAAACCTCACAGACCCAAAATACTCATGAAGAACTATTTAAACTGGACATTGGGCTGGAATTGTTCCCTGGCAGGGTGGGCAGGGCTGGGATGGAATTCCCAGATTTGCTGTGGCTGCCCCTGGATCCCTGGCAGTGCCCAAGGCCAGGATGGACACTGGGACTGTGTCCCTGCCCTGGCAGGGGTGGGATGGGATGAATTCTGATTCCTTCCCACTCAACCCATTCTGGGATGCCATGATCATCCCAGGACTAGAAGATTTCTGGGAAAAAAACAGATTATTAAGAGGAGATCCCAGAGCCTCAGCTCCTCAGCAGATCCTCTCCTGCTGCAGCACCTCCATCTGCACCCTGCAGAAACTCTCTGCAGAACCAAGGCACAACTCATTATTTAGCAGCAAGTCAATCCAAAATGGGCTGTGAATTTTTCAGGAGAAGTTTGATTCCAACCTAACGAATTTTAAGAACTCTTTCCCCCCCACTTCTGCCTTCTACTCCCTATAATTTATAATCACAGATTCTGCAAAATCAATGCCAGGAGTTGCATAATGGACTGATAATGCAGAGGAGAACATAAACGTGGAGGTTTTTTTTTTATTTTTTTTTTAGATTTTTTATTACAGGTGATTATCATAGCTGAAGTACACACCATAAAAACTGCAATACATCATCTCTAATCACGGGTGTGTTTTGGTAACTGCATAGTAATGGCACTGCAGCCAACAATCACTCACCCAGAAGGGCAGTTCTCACAAATCTGGGTATTTCGAGTCAAAAATTGCAATTTATTTCTGTGTAGACACACAGACAAATCACACACTTTGCCCTCACTTATTTTAATCCCATTTAATCACACAGTTCAAGCACTGTGGTACATTTGAGCCTGGGATACACAAACCCCAAAGTAGCTGAGCAGCTGCTGGCCAGACCATAAACTGAGAGGGGTTTTTGGGAGGGTGTTCTTTTAGTTTACTTAACTAATTTCAGTGCCTGAAATTTAAAATCTTAATCTCAGCCCACATTAAATGGGAATGCACACAAGTGCTTCTTGTTGATTAAGGTTTAAATAAAAATTGCTTCCAATATCTGCTTTATTTGGAGGAGGCAATGCCTCAAGTGATTCCTGCATCTCTGACAACTCCAGAACCAATAAAAGCTTTGCTCCTTGCCAGGCCATCCCATAGTTGGTTTATGGCTTCTTCAAAGAAATTTGGGCTTTTTTTTAACAAGTGTTTTTCTGGTTTGGGGTTTCTCTGCCTTTGCAGTCCCTGCAGTTACTGCAGGAGGCTTGGCTTGAGTGACAAAACCATAATAACACACTGTAAAACATCTCTGAGGTTCATTTGCAATTCTTTAAAAATACACCCAGCAAAGCAGCAGATTTGGTGGCAAGGCTATAATCTTGGTGCAGGGAAAAAAAAAAAATAGCCAAGCAAGAATAGCCTTTATTTTCAGGTGTGGGGTTTTGGATGATCCCTGGGTGGGTGCAGGACCTGTTCACAGCACAGGGAAATGGGGCTGAGCTGCCAGCACCAAGCAAAAAGAGGAGGAATGAAATTAATGTCACTTTTCCCATGCCCAAAACCAGAGAATTCCATGCTGAGATTGTCCCAGCACAAGCACCCATCTGTCACCTCCACAGCTCTGGATGCACAAGTGGTGCAAAGACCATACCAGTGCAGTAATTTAAAAATATTGAATATTGCTTCAGTTTGGCTTAATTGTGGTGACAACGTTCAGCCTACTAAAATAATTAAACCTGCTAAAATTTATTAGGGCCCTAAGGACATTTTAGAGGGAGAACTACCCTAGTCTGGAGCTTTAATGCCTCAGCTACATTTAATGCAATTTTTATCAATAACCAAGCAGCTCATAATATTATAGTGCTGCTGAAATCTTCATGCTGTGAAATCTAATTCCTCTCCTCCACGAATCCATCACACACACAGCCCCTACCTCAAACACTGCAAAAACTTCCAAACCCAGAGATTTGTCTCCAACAACAAAAAAAAAAATCACATGAAGGAGCCCTGGGATCGATGCTGGAGTCCCTCTGATTCAGGCACCAGCTGAATATTTTCTCCAACTTCTCTTTTGTTCTTCTAGGGAGAGGCCCACAAGGGAAAGAGCTTGTTTTCACTTGCAGCCTCATCAATACCTAAATCCTGGTGAACAAGTGACACTGAGAAGCTGTAATCAATAGCTCCCTGTGCGTTTTTTTCTTCTGGTCAAATGGTTCAACACTACTGACAGCCCTGACACTGGGAACATGATGCTAAATCTTTATCAACAGCCATCTGGGTGAGTGGCAGAACAAGGCTGGGCTGGGCATGAAAGCTCCTGGTGATCTGTGAATAAACCAACTCCTCCACAATGGGTTTGTTTAGTGAAATAAAGGTGGGGGGGGGGAACTCCCTGCTCATAGGATTGATCACTCTGAACTGCTTTTAGGAAATTTCAGTGCTCTGGTTGTTCCCAGTGCACAGGCTGAGGTGAGGGAACTGTCCCATGGTGTGGCTGAAGGGCTGGAGAGCTCCTGAATCCATCCTGGAAACAGCTCAGGGATCACACTGAGACACACTCAGCAAAAATCAGTCCTGTGGTTTGCTCATGCCACAGAATCCCAGACTGGCCTGGGCTGGAAGGGATCCTAAAGATGATCCAGTTCCACTCCCAGCAGAAACAAACCCTGTGATGTGACCCAGGGTGGATCTCAGGTCATCACTGGCCACCAAAGGAAGAAAAGGTATTGGAATGAAAATAGCAGGGCAAGGTTCATCCCCAGGGAAGGGGCACAGCCCCAGAGCTGCAGGAGCTGGGACAGCAGGGATGCCCAGGGTGGGGCTGTTGGGGTCTGGGCAGGGCCAGGAGCTGCAGTGATGATCCTGTGGGTCCCTTCCAGCCCAGCCACTCCCTGATTCCAGGGATGAACACACAGGTACCCTCTGTGCCCACAGTGCTTCAGATCCACCCACCACAGTTTTCTCACAAATGCATCACTGCTCCCCCAGTGTTCAAAACATTTTGGTTGAACATCCATGAGTTAGCTCAATGTTATATCCATGACTCAGGATGGATTGGTGTAATATCCTCAGTTTTGGACAGACTGGTACCAGGACCAGGCTGGGGTGAGCCCAAGGAGCACAGACCCAGCACAGGCAGCTCTGAGTGCTGTGATCAACACTGAAGACATCTCACTTAAGGCTCAGAACACTCATTCAGGATGGCCTTGGACTAATCAGCCCAACATTCTCCATTTCCCACGAGCTCCTGTGATTTCTTTTTGATCCTCCTCTACCAGTCTAATGAGATTTTTAATTGAACTTTCTGGGTTCCCTTTGAGGACCACAGACCCTGCAATCAGTGTGAACCACAGCAAACTCTGGGAAGTCTCTCCTGCAATAGGTGAGCCATCCCCACCCTGTCCTGGGCATAAAATGAGGCAGCTGCTGCTGGCACCTCTTCCAGCTTCTTGTAAAACTGAAGGGCAGCCCAGGAATGATGTGAATGAAGCATCAGAGCTGCAACCTGTGCAATGCACACTTCCCAAATCAAAGACTAAACCTTGATTCACCAAGCTGGTGGAGAAAGGTGAGTTTGTGATTTTATCCAAGTGTTTGAGGGACACTGTGATGCCCAGCTCAGGGTTATTTCCAAGGGTCCTTTTTCCTTCCTGCCACCCTCACTAAATGATGTTTATCACAAATCCATCCACCCCAGGCTGCTCCAAGCCCCATCCACCCCAGCCCTGAGCACTTCCAGGGATGGGTTTGGGGCTTGGCCTGAGGGTTTAGACCCTGGCTGGCTGCTGAGCAATCCTTGACCTCTCAATATTTTCTTTAATCAGATTTCTGTGAGGCTGCAAGGTGGAGTTGCAAATTGGGTCAGAAAATCTGTTTTTGCAAGAGCTGAGGGTTTATATACAGAAATAACCAAGGTGAGGGGAGGGTCTGCAGTGCCACATTTTATCTTTCCCCTCATGCATAAAATCCCTGTGTCTTAGGCACAGGCCCCCTGCTCTCAGCTGAAGGGCCACAGAGACATTTCTGTGCAAATGTGAGGAGCAGGGAACAGTTGCTCACACTGAAGTGCAAAAGGAGCATGTGTGTGTGTGTGTTTGCATGTGGAATATGGATGGAATTTCAGATTACCTCCAGGAGATGAGCAGTGGCAAAATTGTGGTTTGAGATGGGCAGGACTCTCATTACAGCACTGATTTTTTTTTTTTTTAATCATCAGCTTTCTATGATGAAATATTGAGGTGGTATTATATTAATACAGCTCCTTTTCCCTACAGCTATACATTATTATCTATAACTATAGCTTAAAAATTTTTCTGCTGGGGACAGAAACCACTGCAGCCACGGTATGGGCGGGAAATGGCAATAATAACTAGGACCCCATTTAAAAAAAAATTGCAGGAGCTTTGCTGTATATTTTCAGAACTATTTTCATCCTTCCTCACAGGGGAAAAAGCAGGAATTTTCACACACCACAACCTGCTGTTACCACTACTTGGATGCTGCTGCTCCACTGCAGCCTGAGGGCAAAGCTGGGTACATTTCTAGGCAATAGCAATTACATCTCCTTTTGCACAACACTGGATTGTTATTCTTTGAGAACTGTTTCCTGTAGGTTTGCATTGGATTGCCTTATCTTAATGTACACCAGATTATATTGGAAAGCATTCCATCACATTAAAATAGTTTGTATTGTCAAGTACAATGTGGGGTATTGACAAAACACTGCTGATGCTGCTTGTAGGAAATGCTTCACAGGGAGAGCTGAGGGATGCTGGAAATACCAGGGTGGGCTCAGAGCTGAGCCCCACATGGAATTGTGAGGGTCCCCCTGGCTGGGTGCTACCCATGGGGAATTGTGGAATGAGGTGGGATTCAAGGTCCCTTCCCACCCAAATGCTCTGGGGTTCTGGGATTCTGTGGGTTTGGGGACTGAACTGCTCCTCAGACAGTGCAGGAACAAACATCCTGAGCCCCCAAACCCCCTGAGCCAGGATGGGGCTGGTCCCAACAGGCAGCTCAGGATGCAGCACCCACTGAGCAGCACACCAGCCCCAGGCACCAACCCAGGGGACTCAGCTGAAAAATGCACCTGAAGAGCCAAACCAGACAAAAGGGGAAAACACAGATCACTTGAGTGTAAGGAAATATTATCCCCAAATCCACAGGGCTGACCTAGAGTGCTGCTCCCTCCAGCTGCTTCAAACTCAGACAACTCAGCTCCAGAATCCCAGACTGGTTTGGGCTGACCCAGTCCCATTCCACCTGCTGCCATGGGCAGGGGCACCTTCCACCACCCCAGGGTGCTCCTGGCCTTGCTGCAGAATTGTCTTTGTGCCAGAGTGGACAGAATGCTTTTAACACAACCAAAACCACTCACAACCTGCCAACTGAGGTCCACATGGAAGACAAAATACCCTCCTGACCAAAAAACACACAAGGAAGTTTGACAACAACAAGAAGCTGCTGAGGAACAGAAGTATTGCTGTTCCCAACCCCATAAACAGTGGGGCATAAATCACACTAAACTGGGCTGTGATTATTGCTGATTAGCAACACTCCCTGACCTTATTCCTCATGGCAGCCCAGTTTCCAGAGCAGATAGGTGGAACCCAGAGCCCTTCAGCCTGCAGAGCTGCCAAACCCAGCTCTGATATTGCAGAGGACACAGTAGGGAGCTTTAATCTAAGCTAAGAGTCTCAGCAGCTCCATGCCCCTACACAGTTTCCTCATGATAAGCTGTGTTGCAGCCACATACCTCCATGTGAGCAATAAACGTTTGAGTTGAGAGGGTCTATTTAAAACCCAAATGCACCAAACTGAATCAATTAACAAAGTCAGACTGCAGCAGCTCTGGGCTGGAAGGTGCTGCACTCACCGGGTTGCTGCTCATGGCTCCTCCCACGGCTCTGGCTGCTCCCCTGTGCCCAGCCAGATCTGCCAGCTGCTTGTAGGAAACAGCCTCCCCAAACTTGACATCGTTCAGCAGAGTCCACAGAACCTGCCTGGTGAAGGAATCTGCAAGGGAGAAGTGCTTGAGTGCAGAAATTGGGATGGAACAGCCAAAAAAAACCCAATGCAAAGTCAGCCCCAGTGGCAGTTTTCTAATTTAAGCTGCCCTGTTATTGTGCCCTGTATGACTACATTTAAATACATGATTATTAGAGAGAGTGCTTGGAGTAACTGATCACTATAAAAAAAAAAAAAAGGATTTAAGGCTTTGATTTTCCCTGTATTTTTAATTTGCTTCCAGTACAATTATCCTGTTAGCTCGCACAATGTGGCTTTTCCCATTAAATTGGCAGAGCAGAAATTAGCATAGAGCCAAATTAAAAGGGAAGGAATAAGTGGCTGCACCTATCTGACAAAGGCCTGGCATCTCCAGCTAATTCCCACTTCAGCTGGGAGGTGGCAGAGACACCCTAGAGCCAGCACACTCTGATTATTTATAGTGGGACCCCCAAGCTACTGCTCTGCCCAGAGCAGTGACCTTGAATGTCCTGCACATCCCTAATGATACAGGGGGAAAAAATATAGAATGTATCAGCCATTATTTTAATTTTAATCCACCAACAAATTGCTTTTAAGTGTTCCAACCTGCTGAAATAATGAATAAGCAAGTGCATTAGGAGAGGTTTCCCTCCAGCATCTCAGGGTGTCACCCAGCCCAGGACTGTTTTAAGGAAGGAAAAGGAATTTTGTTTGGGTTTGAGTTGGGTTTGAACACCTCTAGCTCTTTCAAAGCACTTGGAAAAGCTCCGAGGAGCTAAGTTGTGGAAAACTTACTGAGAGGAGTGAGCTGGTGACTAAAAAAGGGGAATAAAAAAGGAAAAGAGACCCCTTCCCCCAGCTGAGAGCCTCAAACTCCCACCCTGGCAAAGAAACAAACTGATTAAAACCATTCTCTTTCTTTAGTTGTCAAAAAAGACATCGATTACCTTCTGTGGGAAAGTAGAGAAATGTGATTTTGTTCTTAAAGGAAACCCATACAGCGTTATGTGTGTGTTAAATAATAAAAATCACTTCTTAACTGAAGGGAATGATAATCACTTCATTGAAAAAAATCTGTTTAGTCTTTATTATAACATTAAGCAAATTAAACATCAGCATAATCCAGGTGATACGAGAAAAGGGTCATCAAAGAAATTAACTTTGTTGTTCATTAATTTACATGGATTAGTAGAGGGCAAAGAGATAGCAAATCTGCTCTAGTTTTTTATGATATAATTTCAAACTGTACACCATTTGTGGCAGTAGGGTGACTTTGGGGTTAATCAGACTGATTTGTCCTTTTAATTGCTTTCTATTCAAGAAAAATTCATTAGGATAATTGTTCTCTTCAAAATTCATGAATCAATTTAACTGAAGAAACCACATTAACAGCTTTGGGTTCATTAGCACAAGCAGTTGTGTTACTGGCTGATTGCTACGAGGGTTTCCTTAGGCAAACAGATTTTGTTTACTGTGATTCCTTCACAAAGGTTTATTTCAAATCCAACTGGTCCTTATTATTATTTTTTTAACCTTTTTAATCTGGCAGGATCAGCTTTAATCCCCCTGCTCAGGGGTCTTGGGGAGTCACTGCCCAGTGGGTTCTTTTAAATGGCCAGAAAATCTCTTTTTTATCCTCAATTTTGGCAGGTTGGGAGGGGGATAGAGCTGAAACTTTTGGGAACCTGTTGGAATCAGGGAGAAAATGGAGCAGAGTGCACCTGGACATGGAGCAGCTGAGGGAGGATGGGGCAGCTGCAGAGAAAACAGCCCCAGAGAGCCAAGGATGCCCAAATTCCTGGCACAGGCACAAGCTCACCCTCCTCTCCCACTGACCATCCTCTGCCACAGCCACTGCACATTTTTCACACCTCTGCTCCCACATAAAACACTCGTGGAGAGTTCAAAAAAACGAAATATTTCACCATCATGCCCATCACTTTGGAAATGTATATGAAAACTCAGTTTCATCCTGAGCAGAGGCATTAACTAGTTTAAGAGGCAAATGCTGTTATTAAAGCTCACATGCCCAGCTCACACTGCCCATGCTTTGTGCTCTTGAATATCATCATCAAACAAACACACAGGAATTCTCTGGTGCCCCTCAGTGTCCTGGGGAGGCTGAGCCATCAATGGCAGCACCATGAAATTTTTCTCCCTTCCTGCAGCAAAAATCCCCCTCCAGGTGACCAGGGTGAGCCCAGGGACACCTTCAGCATCCCAAATCCCAAAGTCCATCCTGGCCCTGGGCACTGCCAGGGATCCACAGTGCTCTGGGAATTCCACCCCAATCCCCTCCCCCTCCCTCCCAGGGAAGAATATTTACAGATAAATTCCCCTGTTGTTAATGGCTAAATGCACAGAGTTCCCCCCACCAGCCCACTGGGCCTTCCATCCTCCATGCAACCATGTTAAATCCACGGGGATGATGGAGAGAAAATCAATTTTACTTGAGCACACAGCTGTATTGTAACTTTTACACGTGTAACTGAAGGTGGGAATTAGTCCCAAAGAAGTAAAATTATTCACTTCTAACTAATAACCATGGAGTTACGAAATGGTCTGGAAGGCACTTTAAAAATCATTTCACCCCTTGCCATGGGCAGGGACACCTTCTGCTAAATGTATCTATTATATTTATTTATATATTTATGTTTGTATCTAATCTCTGCCAAGGGTTTTGGTGTTGGTGAGGGGCTCAGCCCCTGAGGATTCAGGATGGATGAGGGAAGAGCAGAGGGACCAGTTCCAGTCCCTTCCTATCCTTCTACCATCTCACCTTGGGGCCAGAAAGATTCAAAAAACCTCATTTCCCACCCTTTTAAATCTCTTTGATAAGAGGAATTAAAAGGCAGACTGATTTTTCCTTCCCCTCAACACTGATTGCTGGGAATGTTAGTTTTGTTTGCTGTGTTGGTTTATTTTTGGTGGGTTTTTTTCTTCTGCTTGTCTTTTGTTATGTTGTTTTCCCCCCAGAGTTTTGCCAAATGCAAAGACAGTTATAAACACTTTTTTTTTTTTTTTTTTTTCCACAGCCTGCCTGGGGTAACACCACCCAACTTTTCTAGTTGTTTTTTTTTTCACTCATTGGTTCTCACTGTTATTACTATTAGTAAAAAAAACCCCAAAACATTCAAAATCCCCAAATCTGCCTGAAAACAGCAGAAAACTCAAACTGGCCCTTGGATCTGGGAAGAAAAAATTCACACTCAAATTGCAGATTTTCCTGACAACAGGCAGTGGTGAAAACCATTAACCCAAGCATGAGAGAGGATTTTCAAGCAATTCTGAGACTTTTTTATTACTAAAGCCATGTTAAACTGTCACCCTACCCCAGACGACCCAGCAAGTGATATGCAAAGAGAAAATTGTTTATTCAAATGTTGTGCAGGGCAAGGCAGGACAGGGCTTGGAGCAGCCTGGGACAGTGGAAAGTGTCACCCCATGGTCCCTTCAAATCCCTTCCAGCCCAACCAGGCTGTGATTCCATGAAATATCTGCCACTTTTATTAAGATTTTATGCATTGCCTGTGCATGCATGTTTGCAAAATGTGATACAATAAAACAGGAACAGGGCTAGGATGTATAAAACTTGCTGTCTGCCTGCCATCACTTCAGTGAAAATGGACCAAAATGCTTCCTCAGAACACCTGTGACACTCAGGCTGGCTCACATCTGAGTGAGAGCTACATTTAAAACCCAATTAATGGGAGCTGCTCCTGATCTGTGCTTTAACACAGTTTCACACATGGTTCCCTTCAGATTTCTGAGGGGGTTGTGGGGCCAAATTCTATCCTTGGAAGCAAGGAACTCTCCCTGGACCCCATCCAGCAGTGTTCCTGCAGTGAAACTCCCTGCAATTCAGGGGCTGCTTCATTTGAGCAGTAACTGATATTCTGACCCATTTTTTTACACAGCACCTCAAAGCACTTTGCTACAACCTGCAGGAGCAGGTGGAATTTCAGAGCTGATGCAAATGAGGAGCTCCCCTGGATCCCCAAACCCAAAATTCCAAACCCAAACCAGGTTTTATTCAAACCACGACTCCCTTGACACCAGCAGCTGAATTTTCACACCAGATTTGGAAAGCCAGGACGGGCTGGGGCTGGATTTGGGACTCTGTGGATGGAGGAATTGTAAAGCACTTTGCCAAATCCCTGCTGGATGCCCCAGCACTCCCTGGCAGGTGCTTTGTGAGGGTCCATCAAGGAGCCACCTGAATATCCTGAGCTGCAACTGCTCCAGGAGAGGAGGAATAAAAGCTCTGGATGAAGACAGAGGAAATCTCAGTCTCTGTGCAGCCAAGGTTTGTGCTGCAGAGGGGATGGGGAGAAGCACAAAATCAGCCCCAGGGAAAGCCTTGAGCCCCTTCCAGTGCCTAAAGGGCATCAAGAGACTGGAGAGGGACTGGGGACAAGGGGTGGAGGGACAGGACAACGTGGAATGGCCTCGAGTTGCACCAGGAGGGTTTGGGTTGGAGATTGAAGGTTTGGGTGGAGGTTGAAGGTTTGGGTTTGGAGACTGAAGGTTGGGTTGGAGATTTGGGAAAATTCCCCCACCCAAAGGGATGCCCAGCCCTGGGGGGATGTAAAAACCCTGTGGATGTG
>NC_136660.1:33775126-33797626 GCF_903797595.1 Erithacus rubecula | reverse complement strand
AAATGGAATTATTTCCTCACTGCTTGCAAATGAAGTCAGTATCAAAGAACTGGTTTTTAAAATTTTGCATTAATTTATTGTCGAGTTATAAATGTCTAATGGATGGAGCTGAGATATACACAGCACTTTCCAAACACTAATTCCCAACATCCTTCCAAGAATTCTGCAGCAGCAGCAAATAATTCCCAGAATCTTCTGGCTTCAGTCTCAAAGTTGTATTTTTGCTTTTTCTTTTTCTTTTTTTTTTTTTTTTTTTCTTTTATTTTAACATTTTACAAACAGAACAACTGGGAAGAGGTGAAGTGGGATCCCATGAAGTCACTCAGATCCTGGTGCCATCACACAGCACAGATTAAATGAACTGCAACTGGAACTCCCAAAATCCAAATTATTTAAACAGACATCCTGGAAGCAAACAGAGGAGCAGTCCTACCAGTGACCCCTGATGGGATTTCAGAGGCTGCTCAATTAACAGGCAGCCCTAAAATCAGTGCTTGGAGGAAGTTCTCACAGGTAACCTGCCAAGGCAGGAGGAGTCTGTGAAGGCACAGGCAGAAATTTGGGTTTTTTGGGGAATGAGAAGCAGTTGGGGTTGGGGAAACACCCCAGACCTGCACCTCTTAAACAATGATTTGATTTTCCCAACCATCTAAAGGATATTACAGGGCTTTCCTCAGTTGGTAAGGTTCACAACCACACATTTAGCTGATGTAACAGCCCTGGTGTTTTACATAAACCTGCAGCATCAGGAAAATCCTCCTCACCCCCACCAAAAAGAGGCAGCTCTTCATCCCCTGCTCTCCTGCCAAACCCAATGAAGTCAGCACAGGCACAACATGTTTATACAACATTAAGGGTTCACATTAAGCTGAAAGCAAGGAGGAAATTTGACTTTCAGATTGACAAATGAAGAGTGCTGGTGGATTCTGGAGCCTGCAACAAAGGAGCCGGTTGTGTTGGGATCCCTAACAAACCCTCCTCCCTGGAAGGATGGTCAGAGCTAAGGTCACAGCACCCTCCATCTGCATTTCAGATCTTGACTTTTGTTGGCTTTACTACTTCTTTTTGGCATTAAATATGAATGATGTTCCCCGAAACATTTGGAACGTTAATGATAAGGAAATAAAGGCAAAGCGCCGGTCATTGTTCACCCATGGAACAACCAGGAGCTTCCAGCAAAGTGCTGAAATATAAAAGGGTGGTGTTCATTCATGTATTGGTCCAAGCTGCAGCACTAGAAAGTACATCAAAAGGTGTTAATGGTTTCAATATTTATCTGCTGCAGGGAAGCACTCTAAAAAGAAGACAGAAAAAAAAAATTTCTGCTAATGGCTGTGTCTCTCCATTAAAATGAAAAGCTTAATGCATCTTATAATCAGAGGACAATTTGCAAATCATTAAGAGAAATGTAAAATTCCATTAAAATACAAATCAAGAGTCCCTCACTGGACTAATAATCTTTTTGATATTATTTTGCATTTCACTATTTCTCTTCCCAATATCCAGGCACCACAAATGATCAGTTCTTGAACACGCTATTTACCACAGCCTACTTCTTTAACGAGAGACTGAGAGAAGTATAATCTGCTATTCAGAGCAGGTACTAATGAAGAATTCCATATATTCTGAAATTTAATTAAAACCCCAAAGATTTCAAATTAGATGCAATTTGAAATGCCTGGGGCAGAAATACATGCACTTGCGTGGCAAGGGTATCACGCTGAAAGTTGATACCGTAATTGGTCTTGATGTATTTTTGTGTTGCCAGGCTGAAGCACAGAACTCATAACCATATAAAAATTCTCTGTAGATTACCTGCTCATTGAAAATGCCATCACTCAGGTAGTTCTCTACTAAATTACCATGCTACTAAAATGCACAAAGTGATTCGAAGAGAAGAGTGGCACAGCTGGTCGACGCTGCCAATGAGTTATGCATGCGTCGACTCTGCCTTTTTTCTTAGTAAAATATGCTCAGTTGAATATTAAAATATAATTGGCATTCAACCTAAGTAGCTTAAACCATTTTGTTATCTTCTTTTAAACCGATTTGGCTCCTCCACAGTTATTTTCGAGGATGCGATTCACAAACTAATGACACCATCACATTCAGCTAGATTTGTGCTATTTTACATTTGTCATAAATAGGGAACAATTTCTACAGCCTTCTAGGGATGTCCTTTAATACTGGCTCCTCTTGAACATCAAAGGCCCAATTCATGGGGAAAAAAAAAAAGAAAGAAAGGAAAAAAAAAAAAAGGAGTGTGCCATTTATGTTGTTCTTGCATATTTTATTCCGAGAAGAGTGCTGGATGCAAATTTCCAGTGAGAAGTGTGTTTTTCCAGTTAAGCGTGTGTTTCCCTCAGGATAAAATGGTCAGCAAATAAACTGGTCAGGAGATGTGGCCAAACACCCTGGAAATGGGTCAGAAAGGGGCATCCTTAGGTCAAGAAGCAGCAAAATACCTTTATGATAAAATTTTTTTCCCTCGAGCAAATTTATTTATGCGCCCCTAATATAAAGGCTGTCAGAAATGTCACTGTATTGTCATTTCCTGAAAAAAAAATTAACAATATTACTTAGAAACAAGGTGCTCACCATAGTAACAGTCCCATTAAGCACATTACCTTTGGAACACCAAACAGGTTAAATGAATGTGAGTATTGATGGCATTTCCTATCGATAGGGGGGTTTTAAGGAAACTCGCCTGAAAGTTCATTAATAAAATGGCTGTATTTATAAAATCCTTTCCTTTTATCTTGATTGCATGGGTTTTCATTAAGGAGGGGTGCAAAGGTTATGTGGGGCTGCATGTGTGGCAAGCCAGCCAACAAATCAAAGGAAAAATGAATTAAATTAAACTTATTCCTCCCAGGTCTGCAGTGAGAGCAGGTGCTGAGGTCTGGGGCTCTGGGTGAAGATGAGCACACCACTCTGGATAAAAAAGTCATTTTCCAACACTGGTGGGGTTTTTCCACCTTCAATTCTTACCTTTTAATCTAAATCTCATCTACAAGCAGCAATGTCAAAAGTTACTGGGTTGGTCAAAATGTTTCTTAGATCGGGGTCAACTGATTTCTTTTCTTTCATGGGGAGAAAAGGGATGTGATTTTGAGTAAATTCACTTTATAAAGAGGCCTCACATGGCTTTTAGAGCTGCTGGGTTTAGAGTGAAGCTGCTCTGGTCCAACTGCAGTTCTGTGGAAATATTTACCATGGAATGATGGAATGGTTTGGGTTGGAGGGACCTCAAACCCCTCCAGTGTCACCCCTGCCATGGCAGGGACACCTTCCCTGTCCCAGTGTCCAGCCTGGCCTGGGACCCTTCCAGGGATCCAGGGGCATCCACAGCAAATCTGGGAATTCAATTCCATCCCCTCCCCACCCTCACAGGGAACAATTCCTTCCAGTACCATCATCAAAACACAAACTATTTTTGTTTTTTGAAACGAAAGTTTGGAAAAATTTCAAAACCCACATATTTCTGCAGCTGTTGCAGAGCCTTGTATATTGAATATCCTCAAATTCTCAGAGAACAAGTAAAAATATTGCCATTGCACAGGTGAACACTGACTGTGCACCTTTTACCTGAAAAAAATTCTTTTTATAAAATGCTCCTTTATTCTAATTAAGGTCTACCTGTCATCATGTTAACAATACTGGCAAGAAAGGATTGCCTGCTGCAAATATAATTAAATTTTTAAAAGAAATGACCCTTTCACTGCTTTCCCCATGACAGGACAGACACACTGGTCACATCAGGGATGGACACCCTGAAAGGCTCCACCAAAACCCCACCAGCATCTGCAGTCAGTGCTGCCAAAATGGAAATTTGCACCTTAGAGGGTCTGGATTGTCCTAAATGGCCACATCAATTTATCCTATGAACTTCCAATAAAGTATTTAAGACACACTTAAAGCCACATGGGCTTCCACTGGAAATTATGGGAATTTTTGGTCTGAATTCAACAGGAATTGGGTCAGGAATTTTGCAGATATTTCTGTCCAGAATGCATTTGTATTGATTTTTTTTTTTTTTGGTTTAACTTTGTTTTTAAATACATATAGTTGATAGGAAGCAATGGGCCAACTGGGCTGGAAAAAAGAATTAGAGGTATAAAAGTGACTGGGCTATTTTGGGGTTTTGCTGTTTCCATTTTTGAAGGTTGGAGAGGATTGATTTCTGTTTGCAGAAAATTGTAGGAAAGTACTGGATTGTAAAAATCCATTAAATGTCTCACAAAACAGTGACTTTCTGCTTATCAAAACTCCTCTCACATGAAATGGTAATAAAAGAAGATGCCAGTCTCTGGAATTTGAATTTGGAGTTGGCAGACAGAAATAGGAAAGCTTGTCAGCTCTCTGCACTGGAATCTGCCATGTCCAGATATCTGAACACCAACGTTCCTGAGCAGATTATTTCATATTTAACACTTTCTAAAAGCCTAAATAGAAATGTATTTGCATGTCTGATGAAGCTGCAGGGTTGAGAAAATCAGAAACATATCTCAATTTTTTTTTTTCCTTTAATGAATTGAACCTCTGGTACCAAATTAAAAGAATTTCTCAAACTGCAGCAAAAATCAGGGGTAAAAATGACATTTTGTATTTGCCAGGAAAGGGCAAGTCCTGCTCCCTCCTCAGCAAGTGAACAGAGCTGATCAAGACTGCAAAATAAAAATACAGAATGATTTGGGTTGGAAAGGAGCTCAAAGCTGATCCAGTCCCACACAGACTAAATACATTGAACCTGAACATGTGTGTGCTTGAAAGATGAAAAGATGTATTTTAAAAAGTTGCAGACAGTTTATCCACAAACTGGAACCTGAGGCTTCAAACCTTCCAGCTTTACTTGAAAATATCTCAACCAAGTCAATGGGTTTTACAGTTTAACTGCAATTTAAAGGAAGGCAAAAGAGATCTGCAGTTTATTTTAGTAATGTAAATGCTTTTCTCATTGAAAGAATTTTTATATATTGGAAAAGTCTATGGATAAATTTACTCTCAGGATACCATCAGGGTGAGCAGCACAACCACTGAAATCCCCTTTAAATGGGAGCATCAGGGGATGTTGAATTTATCACCTCAGGAGCAGACAAATTAACAGCCCCACAATCTTGTGATTTGAATATTCTGACCACAAAAAGAATAAAAAAAAAAAAAAACAAAACTTTGGCCTTCGCTGAGTCACAGTCAGAAAACACAGACAAATTTACTTTTCTTTCTTAATTTGCTGCAAACTGGGATTTTTTTATAGTTTAGAAAGTGCAAAAGAAGGAAAAGAGAGGTGCTGGTGCTGCTCCTGGAGGGTGCAGAGCTCTCAGGGGGGGCTCTGGAAGGGTTTTCTCCAGGGGAGAACCCCCAGCCCCAGGGGAGCCAGGGATGCCTCTGACCCCATGGAGGTGCCAGAGAAAGTTTCAGTAGCTCAGGAAATCACAGGTAATTATTGATCACAGGCAGGAGAGTGGAGCTGCTGCTCCTTTGAAGGCTCCTTCAGGAATGAGCTGATCATCAATATCCCCTCTTGGATGAATAACCCACAGCACAGCTGGGGAATTCCAGTGCCAGCTCTCCTGTCCCACTCTGGGCTTTCTCCTTTGCCCAGAGGGACATGAGGTGCTTCAAACCCTGGTTCTCCCTGAAGCAGCCAAAGAGAGATTGCCAGAGAAGGTTTTCTCTTGTTCCAAGGATTGTTTATTATTTTTTATCTCAGGGATTTTGCCTGGCCAGCAGGGTCTGCCCAGCCTGGCATCCATGGTGGGATCTGCCTGGGCTTATCTAAGATAGTTTGTATCACATATTACATGTTTACAGAATTTTCCCAATACAATTTTATTAAATGGTCCAGCCCTGACCCCATCCAATCCAAGAGGCCAACGTGTCACCCAGCATGGATGACATGGAGAAGAAGGAGGAAAAGGTGTCCACCCCCCAAATTCTCCATCTTGGCCACGTGTCCCTTTTCATAAACATTCAAAAAAACCTATTTATCTACATTCTAACAATCTAATTTACACTTCACTAATTTTGATAACCTGTTTCCATTCTCTCTGTGCTGACAACTTCCCCCAGGGGTCAGAACTCAGCACCTGTGACACCAGGGTCTCACTCAGAGTCTTTGAGACCCTCACCAGGGGGTTTTGAGACCCCCAAGGAGGCCAGGGGTAGCCCTGGGCTCCCACACTCTCCATCCTCAGCTGCTCCTCCTGCATCTTTTGGGCTCTGCCCTTGCCCTGGAGTGTGACACAGGCATGGAATGCTTTGGGCTGGGAGGGACCCTAAAGTCCATCATGGTCCTGTCCATGGCAGGGACACCTTCCACTGTCCCCAGTGTCCAACCTGGGGCAGCCACAGCAAATCTGGGAATTCCATCCCAGCCTTCCCCACCCTCCTAGGGAATAATTCCTGTCCCAAATCCAACAGAAATTGTCCCTCTTTCAGTTTGAAACCATTAATGCCCTCAGTGCCCCTCCCAGACCTGTGGCCCTGCCACAGGAATTCTCAGCTCATGTGAAGGGACAGGACTGAGCTGGACTGAGGACAAAGCTCAGCTTTGCACTGGACAAGGACTGGGTGGAGGAACTCCAGCCCAGGGACCTAAAGGGTTTATTCCAGAGAGGAGAGCACAGCAGGCAAGGAGCAGAACCCAGGGCTGCTGCTCATCACAGGGCAAGGAAAATTCTGCTGTGCCTCCAATTTCCTCTGCTCCTGTGCTCTAATGAGCCATCTGGTCTGCAAACACAGCCACAGCCAGCCCTGTGACACCCAGAGCCAGCCCTGTGACACCCAGCACCCTGAGTCAGCCAGTGCCACCCAGAGTCACCCAGACCAGCCCAGTGCCACCCAGAGCCACCCAGACCAGCCCAGTGCCACCCAGAGCCACCCAGAGCCACCCAGAGCCAGCCAGACCAGCCCAGTGCCACCCAGAGCCACCCAGAGCCACCCAGACCAGCCCAGTGCCACCCAGAGCCACCCAGATCAGCCCAGTGCCACCCAAGCCACCCAGAGCCACCCAGACCCACCCAGTGCCACCCAGAGCCACCCAGACCACCCAGACCAGCCCAGTGCCACCCAGAGCCAGCCAGATCAGCCCATGCCACCCAGAGCCACCCAGATCAGCCCAGTGCCACCCAGACCAGCCCAGTGCCACCAGAGCCACCCAGCCACCCAGACCAGCCCAGTGCCACCCAGAGCCACCCAGAGCCACCCAGTGCCACCCAGACCAGCCCAGTGCCACCCAGATCAGCCCAGTGCCAGCCCAGTGCCACCCAGAGCCACCCAGTGCCACCCAGACCAGCCCAGTGCCACCCAGAGCCACCCAGTGCCACCCAGAGCAGCCCAGTGCCACCCAGATCAGCCCAGTGCCAGCCTGTGCCACCCGACCCAGCCAGTGCCACCCAGTGCCACCCAGACCCACCCAGAGCCACCCAGTGCCACCCAGAGCCACCCAGAGCCACCCAGCTAGCCAGTGCCACCCAGACCAGCCCAGTGCCACCCAGATCAGCCCAGTGCCACCCAGTGCCACCCAGAGCCAGCCAGACCAGCCCAGTGCCACCCTGCCACTGCAGCACAGAGGGAGGGCAGGAAGCTCAGGAGTGCCCCAGGCATCATCACCTTCCCCATGAGACAGAGCCACAAATCCCAGCCCAGGCACAGCCCCCAAATAACAACAGTCCAATTTGCTTCTTTACACAGAAAGGGAGCTAATGACCAGGGTTCATTAAGAGCAATTAATCATTTCCCATTAGGAATGTTCAGGGATTTTTCTGAGAAGTCCCACTCAGGAGTGGGAAAACCCAAATTTGTCATTGCTCACTGAAATCCCACCTTGATTGCTGGTCATGACACAGGTTGTTGAAATTATGTTCCACATTTTCAATGATGTTTAAAAATAAATATATTGGCTGCCTATAAACTGGAGAGTCAGGAAGGAAAGAACTCCTGGAGATGCTGGGAAACAACTTTTCCCTCTCCACAAATCCCTGAGAGGGAGTTGGGGGAACCAGGGACAGAATTTGGGGAAATGGCCTCAAACTGTGCCAGGGAGGTTTGGATTGGAGATCAGGGAAAATTTCTTCATGGCAAAGCTGCCCAGCCCTGGCACAGCCTCTCCAGGGCAGTGGTGGAGTCACAATCCCTGGAAATGTTCAAAAACCTGGTGGATGTGGCACTTGGGGACATGGATTAGTGCAGAGCATGTGACAGTGCTGGGAATGGTTGGGCTGGATGAGCTTCAAGGTCTTTTCCAGCCCTAATGGTTCTGGGATTCCACCATTCCCCAAGATTCAGATTCCACCTCTGCCAATGCCAAGTTAAAAAAAAAATGTTGATTTTGTATTTTAAGTGCTTTTAAACATATATCCCCCATTTAACAGTGATTTAGAAAATTAAAGGCACTTTAGAAAAATTGAAGATATAGGAGGAGCCACTGAAACAGCAAATGCTGAATTTTTATGGCATTTCTTAATAAATATAAAGCAGCTCATCCCTACACTCTGAATCTGCAAACCTCCCTGATTTTGTTATGCCAGAGTTGATTGTCACAGTTTTTCTCTCCATGAGGAACTGTCTTCAAAGCTGCCACAAAAGCAGCTGCAGAACACTGACCATGAATTGAGAAGTTCTTCATCCCAAAAGCACTTCACTTTTTTTTTTTTTTTTTTTTTTTTTTTTTTATATGAGAAACCTTTTAAATGTGGGAGAAGAAAAACCCTTCTGATCCCCAGATGAAATTAGTGCATAAAAATAAAATAAAATTTGATAGAAAAGATGCAACAATCAGTCCTGACTAGAAAATCACTTGAGGATGGAATCAAATCCTGCACATTTACAGGGGAGGGGTACAAATGATAATGATGGAATCACAGAATTCCAGCCTGGTTTGGGTTGGAGGGAAATTAAAAACTCATCCAGTCCCTCCACTGTCCCACCCTGCTCAGGGCCCCACCTGAAGAGCTGCTGCTGAACAGAAATGTAAGAAAATCAGAGTGATGAGAAAAAGCCTCTCTGGCTCTGGATCCTCATGCTCCCACTGATGTTTGTTCTGCAGTTTTAAGTGCCTGGAGAAATGAGCAGGCACTTTCAAATGTAAATGTGTAAAAGTAAATAAATACCAAATTCCTAATTTGGCAAAACTGCAATGCTGATGTGCAGATAAACTGAAGTGCAATCTATCATAATTTGATTTTTACCTCACCCTTCTCCTAAATAACTTTTAAAACAAATTCCTCCCAATTTTTGACATCTCTTTCCACATTCCTCCCAGTGTAATTTTTATTCTATTTTATGAAAGCATTAGTAGGAGAAAGTGACAGAAGAACAGAAATGCTCTCACATAGTTGTGATTTGAGCCAATTAATTTTTCATTAGTGTTTCCATAATGTGGGTCCCTACTAATAAAAAAAATTCCTCAGTACCACCTTGGAATTTGACTGTGAAAGATCTGGCACTGGGAAATCTGCATAACCTGGGGAAGGAAGCACAGAAGATGCTCATGGAAACAAAGCTCCCAGATCCTGAAATTCCCTTTTCACCAAGAAATGATGGCAAGAAGCACTGCAAACAGCAGACTTCTGAGGTTATTATTATTGTTATTATTATTATAGATAATGGAACCTAATTAATTTCAAATGTTTCATTTCTGTTATGAAGCTTTCAGGAACACAGTCAAGAAATGGGAAATGATGAGCAGGAACTTTTCTCAAGTGTTGCTTTTATCTGAATTCATAAATAGCACAACTCTGTGGTAACAATTCTCTTTGTTTAGAACTATCAGTGTGTTATCTATGATAACTTTGAGGAATAAAACCACAACCTAGCCCTGACTGCTTCCCTGGCACAGAACCACAGAATCAGGGAAACTGAGCCATCAGTTCCAAGCAGCACTGCCAAGGCCACCCATGTCCCCAAGGGCCACACCCAAAGTTTAAAATGCCCCCAGGGCTGGGGACTCCAGCACTGCCCAGGGCAGCTGGAGCCTTTCCAGGAGGGAATTTCCCCAAATCTCCAAGCCAGAGCTCTGCTGGTGCAATCTGAGGTTATTCCCACTCTCCCTTTCCCTGTTCCCAACCAGACTCTCCCTGGCTGTCCCCTCCTGCCAGGGAGTTGTGCAGAGTGATGTCACCAGTCTTGGTGGCCAAAAACCACTTGAAGTAGCCACCAGCTGACTGAGCAGCTCAGAACCTTCAGGGGTGACCATACCCCAACCCCAGGGCTGGCAGCTGAACCATTTCACAGAGCAAGGGTGGGGAAGGGAGCAGAGCCTGGGGCAGGGGCAGGGGCAGGGACAGGGACAGGGGCAGGGACAGGGGCAGGGACAGGGACAGGGGCAGAGCCTGGGGCAGGGGCAGGGGCAGAGCCTGGGGCAGGGACAGGGACAGGGACAGGGACAGGGGCAGGGGCAGGGGCAGGGGCAGGGACAGGGACAGGGACAGAGCCTGGGGCAGGGACAGGGACAGGGGCAGAGGCAGGGGCAGGGGCAGGGGCAGGGACAGGGACAAGGGCAGGGGCAGGGGCAGGGGCAGAGCCTAGGGCAGGGACAGGGGCAGGGACAGGGGCAGGGGCAGGGGCAGGGGCAGGGACAGGGACAGGGGCAGGGGCAGGGGCAGGGGCAGGGGCAGGGGCAGGGGCAGGGACAGGGGCAGGGGCAGGGACAGGGACAGGGACAGGGGCAGGGACAGGGGCAGGGGCAGGGCAGGGGCAGGGACAGGGGCAGGGGCAGGGACAGGGGCAGAGGCAGGGGCAGGGGCAGGGACAGGGACAAGGGCAGGGGCAGGGGCAGGGGCAGAGCCTAGGGCAGGGGCAGGGGCAGGGGCAGAGCCTAGGGCAGGGGCAGGGACAGGGGCAGGGGCAGGGGCAGGGACAGGGGCAGGGGCAGGGACAGGGACAGGGGCAGGGGCAGGGGCAGGGCAGGGGCAGGGGCAGGGGCAGGGGCAGGGCAGGGGCAGGGGCAGGGCAGGGACAGGGACAGGGACAGGGGCAGGGACAGGGGCAGGGCAGGGGCAGGGGCAGGGGCAGGGGCAGGGGCAGGGGCAGGGACAGGGGCAGGGGCAGGGACAGGGGCAGAGCCTGGGGCAGGGGCAGGGGCAGGGACAGGGGCAGGGGCAGGGGCAGGGGCAGGGACAGGGGCAGGGGCAGAGCCTAGGGCAGGGGCAGGGGCAAGGGGTGGCACTGAGCTCTGAGCAGCAGGGGGGGGTGCAGGGTGTCACAGGGGGTGGCAGGGGGACACAGGGGTGTCACAGGGTGTCACTGACCTCTCAGCAGCAGGGGGTGGTGCAGGGCTGGCACAGGGGGGGTGCAGGGTGACACAGGGGATGCAGGGTGACACAGGGGGGTGCAGGGTGACACAGGGGGTGGCAGGGTGACACAGAGGGGACACAGGGGTGTCACAGGGTGTCACTGACCTCTCAGCAGCAGGGGGTGGTGCAGGGCTGGCACAGGCAGCCCCTCTGTGCCCCCTGGCTCACTGAAGTAGGCTCTCAGCCAGGCTGTGCACTGCTGCAGGGGCTCTGGCAGCTCCTGCTCCCCCGGGCTCACCTCGCAGCTCACCGAGCTCTCTGCCCTGCTGAGACACACAGAAATTAAAAATTTCAGGGTGAAAATGGCAAAACCAGGCTGGGCAGGGCTCTGGACAAGCTCAGGTTGAACAGCACAGTCTGTAAAATCCCTCCAACACAACAGCTCTGTGATGCTGGCATTAAACTGAGTATTCACACTCTGCATCAGCAAATAAAAACCTCAAAACATTTAATCTGGAGTCAAATCTTTTGTTTCCTCAAAGTAAAGGGATTCCTCATCACCTCTACAAATGCACAGTGTTACAAACACCTGTAAGAAATCAAGGTGTGGTCACTGGCTGCACCAGAGGGAACTAATCAAAATGTTCTTCAAAAGGAACTTCTGAGATCATGTGGTGCAAAGTTTTAAAACTGAAATTCTTGTGCCAATAACCTGCTGTTGCTTTTTTCCCTGTTTCCATAGACTGCAATATACTTGATAGTTCAAAACTTGTGTCAGTTACTGAAGAAAAAATGATCTTTCCCTTTCAGTAAAGATTTACAGGAATGAATAAGAACAAATGGCAATTAGAGGGGAATACCTGAGTATTAATGTCACCACTGACTATTTAATCCTAAAGCTCTGAGTTCTTAAGGAATTCTGCCAATGCCCACTGACTTTAAAAAGCATGTCTGGAAATGGTTTGAAACATTTCCTATAAAGTATCAACATGTCTTTTCTTTCTTTGGGTGAAAAAAAAATTTAAAGAAATATTTGAAATATACTTTTTTTTTTTTTTTCCCGTGAACAACAGCATCCAGGAGTCAGACTGTTAAATAAAAACCTCAAAGATGCCCAATGTTACAAACACCTGTAAGAAAACCCAGGGAAGATTGGAAGGAGGAAAAAGCCATGTGGGCAATGTCAGGAGCAGGAGCAGCAGCCCAGCCCACGGTGGGTGGCACATCCCTGCTCTCCCAGGATGGATGGAGCTGAGCTGCCCCTCTGTCCCCTGGGGTGCAGCCCCTTGTCCCCAGGGGTCCCTGGGGAAGGAGGGAAGGAAGCAGCTCCTGCTCCAGGCTCCCTCAGCGCCCTGGCAGGTCTCTGCTTCCCTCCCCTGATTGAATTGGAAGGAAGCAATTGAGAATTCATTTGATTTTCAATGGTAGCTCGTGCTTGCAGGGGCTGAGGAGCAAAGTGAGCGAGCAGAAAGCACCTGGAAATAAAAATGTGATTCTTCCCTTGCTGCTTTTGCCTTCTTTTCCTCTGGAAACACCCAACATCAACATGTGGATCAGAGTGCTGAAGAAGGGAACCTGGGATCTGCACATACCCAGCTCAGTTTTCCAGGCTGGATGTTTCCAGGGGTGGTGATGCTCTCCTGGGGCTGGGGGGGTCTCTCAGAACTCAGAGACCTGAGCAATGAACTCTGGCCAGAACAGCAACCCTGGCAGAAACCTTCTTATTCCAGAACTGAGGGGACACCCAAAGCTCCCTGATTCTCCCAGCTGGAAATAAAGCCAGAGCCAGAAGTTCTCAATGCCAGAATCTGTTTTGTATGGGAAGTAGCATCAAGTTGCTTTTTAAAACTGGTACCTTATGCTGTTTTTCTGATTAATGATATCTTTGCTAAAAGAAAAAAATGTAAGAATCCATGCACAAACTTTTGGACACAAATGCCCATGTCATGGACTTCAAACCAAGCTCCCAACACCAGGAGTAATCCATTATTTCACACAGGTACAACAGCAGGATCTGGCTCTGTGTTACTGTGGATTGTCAGAGCTACAACAAAATACGAGAGAATATAATGACAATAACTCCTATGAGAGAAGTGGGGAGACTTTTCTGCTCCATTTATCCAGAAGAGCATGAGGAGTGCTCCTCATGTTTTTCACATCATCCTGTTTCCCATTCTTGGGAGTCTGGAAATCATTTGGGCTGTAATGTCACCAATAAAACAGAAAATCTCCATCTCCTCGTGGCTCTGGGAGCAGCAGCTCCAGGTTCTGCCTCCATCTGAGCCCAAGGGCACTCAGCCACCATCAGTCACCCCCAAAATAAATGGGGAGCAGCCAGGGAGACCCTGGGAGCAGCTCCAGAGCCTGAAGGGGCTCCAGAGAGGGACTGGGGACAAGGGATGGAGGGACAGCACACAGGGAATGGCTTTGAGCTGACAGTGGGAAGGTTTGGATGGGATTTTGGGCAGGAATTGTTCCCTGGGAGGAGCTGGGATGGAATTCCCAGAGTTGCTGTGGCTGCCCCTGGATCCCTGGCAGTGCCCAGGGCCAGGCTGGACACTGGGACAGTGGGAGGTGTCCCTGCCATGGCAGGGGGCACTGGGGGGGATTTGGGGTTCCATTCCAAGCCAAACCATCACACACACATTCCTCACTTCTCCAGGTGTTCCCTGGCAGGACTGTTTGGAGAGAATTTATTTTTCATTTTCTTTTCAATTGCTGCCTTTAGCAGCAGTGCCCTGCCCCTGCTGAACATCTCCAGATGTTTTTGGTGGGGCCACTCTCCCAGCAATCCAACACCAGAGCCTTTCCCAACACCTGCCACCTCCACCTTGGCCAGGAAAGGGAATGCCTTGCAGGACAGAAATGAATTTGCTCTCCAGAAATGCACTGACTTCTCTTTTCCTCCATGTGCCAGAGCTTCAAACTGGCAGCAAGTTAAAAAAAACAGAAAAAAACCTTCATGTTAATTTTGCTTGGCCAGAGATGACAACAGCTATTCCTGGGGATTTGACAGCTTTAATAAAGAAAAAGAAAGCACAAAACTCATGCAGGGGTGTCTCCTGCTGCTCCTCCTCCCCTTCCCCTTTCCAAACTTGCACAGCAGAACTCCCTCAGCATTAAATACCCGACTGAAAACACCAGCTGCCTTTTAAAGGATTTTCTCAGGCTTCAAAGCCTTAAGTACCTTTCAAAAAGCAGAGTCCAAGTGGTCTCAAAACATTGTTAAGAAGAGCAGAGGAGTTACATCATGGGAAATTCCCTCCTGGAAGGAAATCCCTCTCTCAGTGTCAGATTTCCTGGGAGGTTTCTGAACCAACTCCAGGCACGGATCTCTGAGCACCTCTGGAGATGTTGAAATTTAGAGAAAACCAGAGTTCTATGAACTACCTGAGGCTAATTTTAGGAATGAAAACAAAAAAAGGGTCTTTGTTAATGTCCTGCCCTGGGTGACCCCAAGGAAAGGACCAGAGGCACCAGCAGCACACAGAGGGGTCACAAAGTGGCCACTCACTGTTTCACCTGTGCAAAGTTTAGGTCAACTTGTGATCAACAAGATGCAATTTTGCTTTCATACAGGAAAATAATATAGGTGTGTTCATTGAAAAATAAAAATAACCCCAAACCCTAAACTGACTCCTGGATATTCCTGCAATCCTATACAGTCCTGCAGTCCTATACATTCTTGCAATCCTATACATTCCTGCAATTCCATATATTCCTGCAATCCTGATATTCCTGCAATCCTGTTTATTCCTGCACCCTATACATTCCTGAAATCCTATACATTCCTGCAATCCCATATATTCCTGCCATCCTATAAATTCCTGCACCCTATACATTCCTGCAATCCCATATATTCCTGCAATCCTGATATTCCTGCAATCCTGGATATTCCTGCATTCCTATACATTCCTGCAGTCCCATATATTCCTGCAATCCTGGATATTCCTGCAATCCCATTTATTCCTGCAATTCTATACATTCCTGCAATCCTGGATATTCCTGCACCCTATACATTCCTGCACCCTACACATTCCTGCAGTCCCATACATTCCTGCACCCTATACATTCCTGCAATCCTATACATTCCTGTATTCCTGGATATTCCTGCACCCTATACATTCCTGCAATCCTATACATTCCTGGATATTCCTGCACCCTACACATTCCTGCACCCTATACATTCCTGCAATCCCATACATTCCTGCAATCCTGGATATTCCTGCATTCCCATATATTTCTGCAATCCTATATATTCCTGCAATTCTATACATTCCTGCAATCCTGGATATTCCTGCACCCTATACATTCCTGCAATCCTATACATTCCTGGATATTCCTGCACCCTACACATTCCTGCAATCCCATACATTCCTGCAATCCTGGATATTCCTGCATTCCCATACATTCCTGCAATCCTGGATATTCCTGCATTCCCATATATTTCTGCAATCCTATATATTCCTGCAATTCTATACATTCCTGCAATCCTGGATATTCCTGCACCCTATACATTCCTGCAATCCTATACATTCCTGCAATCCTGGATATTCCTGCATTCCCATATATTTCTGCAATCCTATATATTTCTGCACCCTACACATTCCTGCAGTCCAGGCTGGCTGCTGCACCCACACTGAGAGGAATCTTCCCCCCAAAGCTCCATCCCAGCCCTGCCCCTCCTGTGCCTCCTCCTGCTTGCAGGGGATGAAAGGAAGGAAGGAAGAGCTGCTTGGAGCAGAGGGGAGCAAAGCAGCAGCACCTGCTCCACTTTTACAGGCTCCTTCCAAAGCCACTGCCAAGAATCTGCAGCTTCTAAGGGGCTTCCAAAATAAACATGTGAGCAGGGGATTGGCTTTGGGACCATCCCAAATAGCTCAGCCATGATGAAACCCAGGGAAATGCTGGGAGCAGCTCTGTCCTGAAGTGACAGGATGTTCATTCCTCATTTCCCAGCTGCTTTTTGCCTCACTTCTTCAGGAGCTGGAGGGAAATAGGGTGAACCTGGAGCTGTGCTAAAGGAGCACAGTGACCCTGCTGGCACATTCCCTGGGGATGAAAAAACCACCATGAGAATGTCAGCTCCCAGAACACAGTTACTAACTAGATGGCTGCTTACCAAATATCTGTGTATATAAATGATATATAAATAGAATGGATTGGCTGAATGGAACATCCAAACCCCACATGCCACACACACCTGAGTGTTTCATCCCTGGAAAACCATCTCACCTTCCAGTGCTGTGCCTAAGGACAGGTTTAGAAACTGAGCCAGTGAAGAACTCCCCTTTAATTTGAAAATTTTCACTTTGTTTGAGACAGAAATGAAAAAAGCTCCTCAACTAAAAAAAAGATTGCAATCCTCCCAGCCTGGAGTCAACAAAGTGCCATTGATTCATCATTGATTCATTGATTCAAAGTGTCATTGATTCTGGGTATCAGACTCAGATTGCATTATTAATTCTAGTATTTAATTTTTATGGCAGTGTTTAATAATTTAAAATTTGTCGTTCTGTAATTTTACCTTATTTTAAATTTTTTTGTTTTTGTTTTTGGTTTTTTTTTGTGATTTTCTTCCCCAGTGGTAGGAATAACCTGGTGATTGTTGGTACAATGATCTATGAGCGTCATTAGTAGAGATAATTCTTAATATTGATATAAGTTCTATATATATATGTCTATATATGTAAAATAGTTAATAACAGAGCTCCTAAACCAGAGTAAATGTTTACATTTGCAGAAGTCACTGTTTATCCTGAATGATAACTCTTGCCATGAAATACATACAAGGGGACAGAATAATTTTAAAATTATTGGTTTTTAAATGACATTTCTTTGTTTTATCAGCAAATGACTGAAGACAAGTTGTCACATAACTCTCATACATTTGAATTTGTAACAGAAAAAAAGTTGCACTCCCTGAAAACTGAAGGTTGTCATTTTCTTACAATTATATACATCTGTGCTTATCTTCCCACATTAATTTTCTGTTAGAGAAATAACTGGTGTGTCACCTTTCAAATGGAAGAATCAGAGATGATTAACCCACAAAAATTAACATTAAAATGGGAATTAGTGAGGCAGCATTATTTGTTCCACAACCACACAGAGTGAGTCGATGTTTTCAGTGGAACCTTCCTCGTGAAATCAACTAAAAATGTGTTTTATCCCCACCTAAATGTCATTTAAGCAGCATTTCTTTGCTAGATGAAGGCTAAAGCCACCCCAAAACTGCAGCTGAATGATCAGCTCTCTAATGACTCCAAACTGATTATGGGATGCAGAGCAATCTCATTACACTTTATTCCAAAGCTTACCACACTGGTGTTTCCTCTCCTTTTCTATCAATAAAACCCAGGAGGTTTAAGGACAATTCATTATGTATGAGACCCAACTTACAGTGCTTGACTGTTGATTAATAGCAAAGTTTGCTGGCTGTACATTTGCAGCATTAGATGCATACAATATGCTAACTTATTCTTCCACCCCAGCTAATTATTTACCAAAATGACTACTTGAGACTACAATTTATTAAATGCATGCATCCAGTCTCCATTTGGCCCCAAAAGACAGCCTGGAATGAAGATCTTTTACTTGATGTGACAACTTCTGGAAACAGTGTTATTAATATTGTAAATGTGGCAAATAAAGAGTTCAAATAGCCGGGTGGCTCTGCTGCATTTCTTCCCCACAGCTGAAGCAAGGAACAAAGTCCCTTTTTAGGTTTAGAATTCATGGGGAAGCACATCTTGACACAGTTTAATTTAGCTGCTTGTAAATGAAGTGGCTCTATGATGGGAGGGAGAGATTAAAAAAAGGGATGAGAGCTGCAATAAACAGCAACAAGCCCCAGTTCCTGCTGAACAGCCCCCACACTGCTGCTCTTCAGAGCTCTTCAGAGAAAATTGATGCATTTAGGGAAGAACACAAGAAGCCAGAGCTGAGTCAGACTCGGTCCTTGCCATACAACCTGTGCAATGTTTTCTTTATTCTGTTTTTATCTGTTCTGGAGGATGGAAATTCTTACTGATCTGACTGGGGAGGAATTCTGCATCCTCTCCTTAACCCTGGGAAAGAAGCACCTGCACAGAGATTTGGGCACCATAGACATGACATAAATTCCAAATAACAAATTAATATATCATTAATAACATAATACATTAATAGATTATATTATTGATACAATAAGTAGTAAATAACCTCCTGAGTAAATACAAAGGTATCCAAATAGCCTCATTTTTTTTCCTGACTTCTGCAATTAATGACATTAAATTTGGGGGCCAAACTGGGCTTGGCCAAGCCCCTGATCCCTGCAAAGCTGCTCCCTGCTTATTCCCTGCTCCTGGTGTGCACCAGCAAACACTTCAAAGGATGGAGTGAGACTCCTGTCTCCACATGCCAAGATAAGGAAAATCAATGTCAATGCCCAAAAGACTCAAGTGATAGCACTGAAGGTCATTAAATGCTCCTCACTGCCCTGCACCATTAAAGTTTTGATTGGAATCCTATACAGGGAGACACAGATTTCAAACAAGATCCTGCCCTGGGATGTGGCACTGCCAGAGCACTGAGGTGACTTCCCAGGAACACCTGAAACACATCCAAGGAAAACAAAGCTCTGTGTGTGTGGGCTTGGCTCCCTTTCCCTGAGCATTTATTGTGTTTGCACAGCACTGAGTCCCATGAGCAGCAAAGATCTCTGTTAAAGCAGCAGCCAGCTGGAAGGACAAGCACAAAGTTCTGGTTCTTCAGGCTCCTCCTGTGCCTGCCAGTGCCTCCATCCCAGACTGGTTTGGGTTGGAAGGGACATTAAACATAATCCTGCCATGGCAGGGACACCTTCCAGTGTCCCAAGCTGCTCCAGTCCCAGTGTCCAACCTTGGGCACATCCAGGGATGCAGAGGCAGCCACAGCATCTCTGTACTGGGCTCCCCCACCCTCAGGAAGAATTTCTCCCCAGTATTCCATCTATCCCTGCCCTCTGGCAGTTTGAACCATTCTCCTTTCCCTGTCCCTGCTGCCCACAGTCCTCTCCTGGGACAGGGGAGTCCCTCTCAAGGACTGAAGCCCTGTCCTGAAGTGACAGGATGTTCATTCTTCATTTCTCAGCTGCTTTTTTTGCCTCAGTCCTTCAGGAGCTGGAGGGAAACAAGGTTACAAACTAGACAGCTGTTTCTCAAATACCTGTGTATTTTAAATAGAATGGATTGGTTGAATGGAACATCCAAACCCCACATCCCCTGCCTGCAGCCACACACACCTGAGTGTTTTATCCCTGGAAAACCATCTCACCTTCCAGTGCTGTGCCTAAGGACAGGTTTAGAAACTGAGCCAGTGAAGAACTGCCCTTCCATTTGAAAATTTTCAATGTTTTTACTTTAAGACAGAAATGAAAAAAACTCCTCAACTAAAATAAGAAAACAACTCCTTCTAGCCTGGAGTCAACAAAGTGCCATTGATTCATTGATTCATCATTGATTCATTTATTCAAAGTGTCATTGATTCTGGGTATCAGACTCAGATTATATTATTAATTCTAATTTTAAATTTTTTTTTGTAGTGTTTAATAATTAAAATTTTGTCCATCTGTAGTTTTACCCCCTTAGGCCAGCAGTAAAGTTTTGCCCTTTTGCTTTGCTGTGCCCATGGTCTGGACATCTCTGGGCAGCCCAGTCTGACCTTACAGCTCTGCTCCACCTCCACACTGGCCACCCATTCCACTGCTGCTTCCTTCCTGTCTGCCACCCACAGCTTCTCCAGACTAATTCCTGCTCTCTCCAGATTCCATCCTGCACTTTCCAGCCTGTTTCAGTGAGCAGGAATCACCCAGGCCAGGACAAGCCCAGTTTGCTCTGGAGCTCATCTTCTGTCAGCTCAGAGACCTTCCCCAGAGAGACCCATCCCCTCCATCAATGAAACCCTTCAAAAACCAACAGCTGGGCCCTGTGAGAGAGCACAAACATCCCTCATATCACACTGACCTCTGCACTAATATTTCCTTTTCAAATCAGTAGATCTGGCAGCAGAACAACCAAAAAAATCGCCCAAAAGATTAAAAAAACCCAACAATTTCTGTGCATCTTCTGTGCTGGAAAGGACCACCCTGTTCTAGATTGAGAGCAGGGGAGATGGAGCCAACCAACAACTGAGCAGATGCTTCCCATTAAATGTTTGAAAGCAGGAAGCAGAACTGGAGCCAAGCCCCAAGCAGCAGCACACTGCCCAAGATGTTCAGCAACATTAAGCAAAGGTGATATCATCAGTCCCAGCTTTAATTAGGTTAAAAGAAAGTCAGTTAATTTTAGCACTTACAAGAAATTGTTACAAAACATTTTTTTCCTATATAAAAGAAATCTCCCACCAGACCTGGGAGGTTGGTTTTATCACAGGCAATTAACAGTGCTGGGGCTGGCTGCAGGGGACCCTGGAACAGCACACAGGGCATTCCCTGGGCTGTGCTGCTGTCCCTGCTGCTCCT
Source organism: Erithacus rubecula (assembly GCF_903797595.1). NCBI lineage: Eukaryota > Metazoa > Chordata > Aves > Passeriformes > Muscicapidae > Erithacus > Erithacus rubecula. The sequence continues at coordinate 33,776,908 of NC_136660.1, read as the reverse complement.
GGGGGTCATCTCCATCCCACAGCTCTGCAGAGCTGCTTTTGGGGGTGACCTCTATCCCACAGCTCTGCAGAGCTGCTTTTGGGGGTGACCTCCATCCCAGAGCTCTGCAGTGCTGGTTTTGGGGGTGACCTCCATCCCAGAGCTCTGCAGTGCTGGTTTTGGGGGTGACCTCCATCCCAGAGCTCTGCAGTGCTGGTTTTGGGAATCACCACCATCCCAGACCTCTGCAGTGCTGGTTTTGGGGATCACCTCCATCCCAGACCTCTGCAGTGCTGGTTTTGGGGATCACCTCCATCCCCAGAGATCTGCAGTGCTGGTTTTGGGGGTGACCTCCATCCCAGAGCTCTGCAGTGCTGGTTTTGGGGGTGACCTCCATCCCAGAGCTCTGCAGAGCTGGTTTTGGGGATCACCTCCATCCCAGAGCTCTGCAGAGCTGGTTTTGGTGATTCACCTCCATCCCAGAGCTCTGCAGTGGCCACAAACCCACCAGCCCTACTCAGCACCCTGCCTCACAGTGATAACCCAATTGATAACTGGTATCTGAAGTAAAATTTAATTTTTTCTACGTATCTCACACAGATACAATCCAAATAATGCATGGATTAAAAAAAAAACCCAAAAAACCCCCCAAAAAACAACAAAAAATTCACTAAGCCCAAGGGAGTTAAAATACACATTACAACCCTTACACTGCAGGACCCAGGGCTCTGATCTGGTGCATGGGGACACTGAAGGACAAAAACTTCAGGCTGAATTTTTGGAACTGGGCCCTGACTTTGGATGTCCACCTTGACGTGTCAGTGCATGAATTCCAGATGACAGTGAGCACCAGGAATTATAATCAACAGCACCTGCAGATCCTCCAGCCTATTAAAATGAATTAAGATACAGATAAATCAGGAACCTCTTAAGAATTCAACTCGCCAGGACATTTTTCAAAGCGAGTTCCCAGTGTGGGTGTAAAGTCTGTGACCCTGAGCATCTCCTGTTGAAGGGAGTCCAGGGGCCACAGAGATGCTGCAGCCAGGCTGGGAGAGCTGGGGGTGCTCACCTGGAGAGGAGAAGACTCTGGGGACACCTTAGAGCACCTCAGAAAAATGAAAATATCCCAATTAAAGCACAGTTAACAGAGATCTCCTTCCCAAAGCCTTTCTGCAGGGTTTTGAGAATCTCTCCCAACATGGCATCACCCACTCAAAACTGGCTCCACAAAAACACAGCAGCAGGGAGAACAAAGAATAAAGAACATTTTCCATCATGAGGATCAGCACTCCTTGTTTGCTCTTCCCAACACTCCAGAGTGCCTTGGTCACTCTGGGCAGGGTGGGCTCAGAGCAAGAGCCCTGCAGCCCCTGCATCCAGCAGGAAAAGCTTTTCTCTCAGGTAACCAAGCAGGACCCAATCACTGCATTGGAAAGGCAGCAGGGCACATCGATAAAACCAATCAAAATACTGTTTCAAAAAGTGCTGTTATAATTAACTGAAATAAGAGTCTATAAACTGCCACCCCAGAAGAGGCTTGTTAAAGGCTGAGCATAGGAGTGGAATTTCATTTAAACACAGTTCATGGACCACCCTGGCCACAGCATGGCTTCTGCTTCTCCCACCTTCCCACACACCTTTGGATCCCAGGGGATCTTCACACTGGATCCAGGAATTTTGGAATTTCTCTGTGCAGAGGGATGCAGAGTTGCTGTGACCTTAAAATCACACCTGAACCTCCTCACAGAGGACAAAGTGGGATCTAGGAATTCCAGCCCCATCAGAATCCTGGGATGGTTT
>NC_136660.1:33765126-33770126 GCF_903797595.1 Erithacus rubecula | reverse complement strand
AGATTCTCAACCCACAGGTAAATCTATCCCCAGCACACAAATATCCACTGTAGGATATCTGAATTCTCCAAAATAAATGAATTTTAGGAGAGCTGGTTTTATCTGCCCTCATCCTGTCTCACTGACACTGCATTTTTCTTCTTGAGTCTTACAGAACAAAAAAAAAAAAAAAAAAAAAAGAGCTGATTACTCATAAGAAAGCAAGAAAAAGAAAAAAAAAAAGCTTCAAAGTGGTTTAAGGGGTGAGCAGAGAGGTCAAAAGAGGGAGAAAAACATCTATTCCTAACAGAAAAACACACAGAAAATTCTGTAGTTTCTTAAAAGCAAGAATGAGTCTTTCTCCTTCCAGAGCATTCAGCTCCCCAAAAAGGAACTGATAATAATAATAATAATAATAATAATAATAATAATAGTAGTAGTCAAGTCACCTTTCCTCAATTTAATTACTCCCAAAAATACTCTCCTCATGGCCTAATTGTTCATTATGAAGTCAATATATCAAAGCCATGGGTTTTGAAATTAAAAACCAGGGAAAGCACAGAAACTTTACAGCTCCAGACAGTGAACTACCACAGGCATCATGCAGAATGAAAGATCAAAATACACAATATTTCTTTTCTGCCACAAACACACACATGAGGCTGTAGTTACACATTTTAGGTTTAACTCTGCAGGAAATCAGCATCATTAGTTCTGCATCTGATGCAAACTCAGATTGCAGGCTATGTAAAACATGGATTTCAGGTAGAAATTTGCCTTTTTCTGTAGTTCCCTCAGTGTGAACGATGCAGGGAGTATTAGATTAGCTGCATCTTGCTCATATTTGCATGACAAACAACATTTTCTGCTTCAGATCAAGTATTTTCCATTTGAAGAAAACAGTTCAGTCCTAAAAATCGTTACAGTTAAGGGGGGAGGAAAAAAAAAAAATCAACAATTGAGGTCACATGTTCCTAATTAGCAGCACAGAAATTTGGAAAGTGTCCCTTCCCATGGCACAGAGGGTGGAAAGACATGAGCTTTAGGGTCCCTTCCAACGCAAACCATTCTGTGATTCCATGAAATTGGAATTTTTTTCTGCAAAGAAAGCTGCAGGTTGAGCATCCACAGCCCCCCAGCAGCCACTCCCCAGGTGCCAAGGTGAACTTTTCTTTCTGAAGGCATTTAAACCCCAAAAAATCAAGGGTTGTGAGATGGAAACATCCTCAAGCTGTGCCAGGGGAGGTTTAAGTTGGATATTAGGAAAAATTCTGCATAGAAAGGATTATCCAGGACTGCAAGGGCTGCCCAGGGCAGGGAAGGACTCACCTGAAATTCTCCAAAAAGTGGAGATGTGGCACTTGAGGAGTTCAGCACTTGGAGAACACAGTGCTGGGTGATGGTTGGGATTGGTGATTTTAGAATTCTTCCCCAACCTTCATGATCCCACAAGGAAAAGCAAGAGGAAAGGCACGACCTGGGCACCAACACAAACCCCAAATAATCTCATTATGATGTGCCCTGGAAGGATCTCTCAGCCCTTTTCCCTGTCCCTCCTCCATCAGATCTCCCTGCTGCAGCACCAACCCTCTGCTTTGTGCTAATTGCTCCTTTGAACATGCTAATAACACAACCTAACTCTTCTTTATGCTCCCCCATTTCTCTGGATTAAGTGTGAATTTTTATTGTGTTTTTTCCCAACAAGACATCTCGCTTGTAAATAACCCAACATTAAGTGTCACGATATAATTGATTTTCTAATGAGGTTTTCAAAAAGCATTATATTTCTGCTTGTCAGGAAATCTTTACAGCAGAAATAAGTCCTTCCATTTGCATTCCTTAGAAACTCAACTTTTTATTCCTGCAGTGGGGTTGAGGTGGATTCAATCCCATGGATTGCCCTGAAATAATGCATTGTACAGATGTTTTTATGGCTCTCCACATTTTCCTGTTGCACTGGGGAATTGGGTGGGAATTTATCCCAGCAGTGTGCCTGGGGTGGGATAATCTCAGTCTGGGATGGGCAAACCCAAACTGGAATTGATGATCTGAAAGGACTTTTCCAACCTTAATGATTCCATGAGTACAAATGGCACTGAAGTGAACTTGATGTTGAGGTAGGTGCAAGCCCCAAAAGGATTCATCCTGATCCTCCAGAAAATAAAATACCCAAGTTTTGCTAATTTGGAAAATGTTGGGGATGATGAGAGCAAATCACTGATGTCAGGGTTGCTTTAAGTATTTATTATTTAATGTGTATTATTATGGTTTAGTGGGCATGGTGGTATTCAGGTGAAAGTTGGACTTGGTGATCTTGGAGATTTCTCCCAACATTAATGGGTCTGTGATTCTACTCTAAGATTTTGTTGGAATCAGGATTTTCCCAGCTGGGCACCAGGATTAAGAAACAAGTAGGAGCCTCCTTACAAAACACAAGTAGTTAAATTATAAAATAAAAATGAATATTGTGCTTATGCCAGAGAGAATGTTAATTTTGAAGCCTAAATATGATATAAATTTATAGTTTCAAGAAGTGTTGGCTTGCAAATACTACTGGAAAAAGAAAATAACCACCTCTGAAAACATCCATTGATCCCTCAGTGCTGAGTCTCCCCCAGAGCCTGAGACCTCACTAAGAGAATATCTGGTTCTTCTTCTTTTTTAATATTTCACTTGCAGGACAGAAAATACAAGTTGAACACTAGACATGCACCACTGGACACAGAATATTTTGCAGATCAGCAACTCAATTAGGTCCCAAATGTGGACAACAATCCATGGCTCAGTTCTGCACCTCTGCCAAAAATAAAATTCTGTCATTTCTTTTGAAGATTTTATACAAGACACCTGATATTGGAGGCAATCTGTGTCTGCCTTATGAAAAGCAAGCTCATGCTTTTTGCAGGTCCAGGATTCCCCCTCTATTGACAGCTGAAAAGGAAGCAGGAAGATATATATAGATATATAAATACACATATACACACACACATAGAAGAATGGGGTGAATAAAAAAAGATATTCCTGAAGTATCACAATAAAGTGGCACAAACCATCTTGCTGAGCCAGTCTCAGCCTCCAAACCCAACAGGAAATATGATTTATAGCCCTGAATTACCATGGGCAGTTTCACTTGTGGCTCCCCCTTCCCCACGCCAGGGTGATGCATTATTGATAAGCCAGACAAACACACACTTAGGCTGGGATTTGCAATTTAGCACAGGGTTTATAAAAGGACCAAAAAGAGACAGAGGATGGCTGATGGAACTGGAGAGCACAGCAATATTTGGTGGGATTATCAAGCTGCCACTGGCAGGAACCTGCTGAGAAGGGCTTGGGAAATCCCTCCACAGCTGCTGGGAAGCTGCTCCATGAGTATTGCAATTAATGGATTAATAGATTCATTAAATTTGATGCCTCTTGAAGCACATTCCCCAGACTGAGTGTCCACAAAGGCTCTCCCCACCCATGTCCCCAGAGAGGGATGGGTGCTCCAGGCTGTCCTGTCCTGGCACCAGCCTGCCTGAGGTTTGGAGGAATATAATCATGTTCCTAGCCCTTGGTCACACTGGGCTGAGGCCATCCATCAAACTCAGAAGTGACTGGAAAAAAGGAAACGAGAAGGACCTAACAGCAAGATCACATCAGCCTTAATGCCACTGGAAGCCAGACAGCAAAACAAGAAAAAAAAAAAGGGAATAGAAAGTCTGCAGTGCACTGGGAGAAGCTTTGTCTCTGTGGAAAAACAGCTACCCCACTTTCTGCAAAGTGTGATTCTGCCTCATCCTTTGTCTCTCCAGTGCCACCATGGGATGTTTAGGAAAAATTCCTGCATGGACAGGGCTGCCCTGCCCTGGCACAGCTGCCAATGCAGTGTGGATCCTGTTCCCTGGGGGGATTAAAGAGCTGTGGATGTGGCACCTGGGGACACAGGGCAGTGCTGGGGAAGGGGTCTTGAGGGTTTTCCCAAGTGATTCTGGGATTCTGTATCCTGGTGCTCTGTGAGCACTGTGACCAGGTGTCCCCACTGTCCCCCTCATTCCCCCTCCCAGCCCCAGCTCCTCACTCTGCCCATGGACCCCTCACCTGGAGACACCTGAGCCCCCCAGGGTGTCACAGACAAACAACACTCCCAAACAACACTCCCAAATCCTGCCTGCACCTAAGCCTGGCTTCCCTTACTGGGGCTGCACATCCAGCTGGAGCTGGATTTCTGCACAACTCTCCTGCTCTGACAGGGGAATCCAATCCAACCCAACCCAATCCAATCCAACCCAATCCAATCCAATCCAACCAATCCAATCAATCCAATCCAATCCAATCCAATCCAATCTAATCCAATCCAATCCAATCCAATCCAGTCCAATCAATCCAATCCAATCCAATCCAACCCAATCCAATCCAATCCAATCCAACCCAATCCAACCCAATCCAATCCAACCCAATCCAACCCAATCCAACCCAATCCAACCCAATCCAACCCAATCCAATCCAACCCAATCCAACCCAACCCAATCCAATCCAATCCAACCCAACCCAATCCAATCCAACCCAACCCAATCCAATCCAATCCAATCCAACCCAACCCAACCCAATCCAATCCAACCCAACCCAACCCATTCCAATTCAATCCAACCCAATCCAATCCAACCCAACCCAACCCAATCCAATCCAACCCAACCCAACCCAATCCAATCCAACCCAACCCAACCCAATCCAATTCAATCCAACCCAATCCAATCCAATCCAACCCAACCCAATCCAATCCAATCCAACCCAACCCAACCCAATCCAATCCAATCCAATCCAACCCAACCCAACCCAATCCAATCCAATCCAACCCAATCCAACCCAACCCAATTCAATCTAATCCAATCCATCTAGAAATTCCCTGGACTCGACCACGAACATCATCCTGTCCCCTCAGCAGCACACCCCAACTCGCTGGGGAATGCTGGGTGATGCTGGTGATGCACCCCAGACCCCAGACCCCAATCCCCACCCTCCAGCACAGCACCCTGTCC
>NC_136660.1:33745126-33760126 GCF_903797595.1 Erithacus rubecula | reverse complement strand
TTTGCAAGGCCTCCATATGTGGAGGGCAGAGGAAGCTGGCAGGGATTCCTCCAGAGGAGCACCAGGGGCTGCCTGTGAGACCACAAAAACATGGGATGGGTTGGGTGGGCAGAGACCCCAAATCCCCCCAGTGCCCCCTGCCATGGCAGGGACACCTCCCACTGTCCCAGTGCTCCAACCCCATGTCCAGCCTGGCCCTGGCACTGCCAGGGATCCAGGGGCAGCCACAGCAAATCTGGGAATCCCATCCCAGCCAGGGAACAATTCCTGCCCCAATCCCATCCAAACCCACCCACTGTCAGCTCAAAGCCACTCCCTGTGTCCTGTCCCTCCACCCCTTGTCCCCATCCCTCTCCAGCTCTCCTGGAGCCCCTTTAGGATCTGGAAGGGCTCTGAGCTCTGCCTGGATCCTTCTCCTCTCCAGTGTCACCTCAGCTCTCCCAGGCTGGGCAGAAACAGCTCTATTGATAAAATGAGAGTATTCCCAGTTCAATCCCAGTGCTGCTCCTGCAGGGATTCACAGCAATGGAACTCACCTTTGCAAGAGTGGATGGAGTGGGATTATTATCTTTTTTCTCTAAGTTTTTTTTTTGGTATTGTGTTTTTAACACAGAGCCCTGAAATAAAATAAAGCAAAACACCTGCCAGAGTCACCACCAGCCACCAGCCAACTTCCTCCAGCTCCTCCACACACTCCCCTACTCCAGCAGCACTGTCCACTCCCTGGTAAGACAAAATGTGAAACCCCATGGAAAAGAAGCTGTTTCCTTCATTAGAGTAAATACAATAAAGCATCCAGCTGGTGACAGTCCTTCGTTTCATCCTTGCTCTTGTTTGACTGTTGACAATCTCTGTGGGGTTACTCTGTTTGCTTATTGCAAAATAAATCATATTTGAAGTTATCACTTCTAGGTCAGGTTTTAATTTGCTGGACTTCATTTGGGAAAAAGAAAACATGTGTTTTCTGCCTGAAACATTTGCAATGCAATAATTAACAGGGTGCCAATATTCCAGTCCTAATGACTATCTAATCTTAGTGGTGCGTGGATGGAGGATTTTAATATTTCATCATGTTTTATTTCAATTGCACTGGAGTGAAGCTGCAGTTGCATTACTCCACAGACTAAATTGTTTTAAATCACTGAAGTAAAAATATTACTTCATTTCTCTGTCTTTTTTTCTTGACAATGCAAAATTAAAAGAGTCACTCATTTTTAAAGATCTGTGGGGAAAAAAAAAAAGTTCCCTCCTGTTTTGCTTTGTAATGCAGAATCCTGGCAGAGATGATCCCATGGAAGGTTTGTGCTCTCCAGGACAGGTTCCCTCTTCACCCCACTCCTTCCTGGGCAGAATAAATTTTAGGGAAACTTTCAAACCCCTGGCAGAGCCTAAAGGGCACCAGGAGAGCTGGAGAGGGATGGAGACAAGGGATGGAGGGACAGGACACAGGGAATGGGTTCCTACTGGCACAGGAGAGGTTTGGGTGGGATTTTGGGCAGGAATTGTTCCCTGGGAGCTGGGATGGAATTCCCAGAGTTGCTGTGGCTGCCCCTGGATCCCTGGCAGTGCCCAGGGCCAGGCTGGACATTGAGGACAGTGGGAGGTGTCCCCATGGCAGGGGGGCACTGGGGGGGATTTGGGGTCTCATCCAGCCCAAACCAAAGCTGTGCCCTGAGTTTAACACATTTCTTAAATGCAGGACAACAAACCCAGCTGCTTTCTGTAGGTCCCCAAAAATGTCACAGCACCATGCTGGAACTTCTAATCTACCCAACAACAGAGCTTTGCACATTCCTTCCAAGTTCTGAGACACCTGTTCTGTGTGAAGAACCATGGTACTGATAATAAAGCTTATTATGAGAAGTGTTTAATATTCCTAATGGTTTAGTCATTAGGAATCTCTTGTCAAAACAAGTTAAAACAAGTTAAAACAAGTTAAAACAAATATGACCACTGACCATAGCAACTCTTTGCTGAGGTAGAACCACACACAGCAACACAACTGAGACATCTGGCTCCTGCTGGGGTAGTTACTGTGGTAAAAACACTGCTGTGGTGCACAGAGCATTATCATGGAGATCCAGTTTCATTTTTTAAGCAGATACACAACATATATGCAGAAATGGGCATAGATTCGCTTCTCAATAACCTGCAGCACTGCAGGTGCTGGGGCAAGATGCAGATTTTGCTGCACAAATGGAGAGGGAAACAGATTTTAAAGGGTAATATGGGGAACCCTTCACTGAAATATTTATGGGCTTTATTTATGGTAAAGTCTAAATGATACTTGACATGAATAGCATGCAGGATGGACTACAGAATATAAATCTTCCCCTTTTTCCCTTGCCTTAGGACAGCCAGGCTGCAGCAGCATGGCCTAACTGGGATAATGCACCAGCTACATCCCCTGGAGATGTCTCCAAAAACTACCCCTAGATACAGTTCAAGCAGCTTATCTAAAAGAATCAGAAATCAAAGCTATTTTGAAGAATTGAGAGAAATAATCCAAACCAGCAACACAGGAGGGTCATGATCAGGTGCAGCTCATAACCATGAGACATGAAAAAATCAAATGTTCACCCAGCAAAGCTCAGAGTCTCTTCCAGCCTCACCTGCTCTGTGCTTGCTGCTTTGGAATATTGGAACTAATTGACAGTTAGGTAATGAACATGATAAAAGTGACACAGAGCTGAGGACAAGCCCTGCATGGGCAGTGCCCACAGCAGTGGGACATCCCAGACTCCCAGGGACAGAAACACTCAGTCTGTAAAATCCAGATGTTGAGTGCCCCAGGGGTCAAAATCTGCACCAGGACAAAGGGCAAAGGCAACCCAGCTTTATCAGTGGGGGCTTTGGACAGCCAAAACTGCCAAAATATCCCCCAAATTTACAAAATGGCTAAGAATGATTCCATCACAGGATTTTGCATTGCATGCTGGCTGCATAAAATCACCCAGATGAAATTTAATTTATAGCAATCAGCTCGAGGTGAAGGTGCATGGACTGGACTTGATGTGGTGCATTCTGTGTTTTACTGGGCAATGTACTTTCAAATCCTTATTAACACATCTCTGCAGGTGAGAGATGTGACAAATTAAGATTCAAAATTGTAGTTACATACACATTAACACACTGAGCTCCTCCAACCCCTCCTGCTCCCTGAAAGAACCCACCCACTGCTTCTGATCACAAATATTAAACCTTCCCAAACATCACTGTCATAAATAAACCTTATGGATGCCCCAGGACTTTATCCTGAGACCAGCCTCAAGTTCCTAATTGCTGGTGTAACAGCTGACTGGAAGAGGATAAAGCAGTGAAGAGTTAGTGACCATCTCTGACAGCTCCTGGAGCACAGACAAGGCCCCTGGGGAGTTACAAAGCTGGGGGAAAAGGAGACAGCAAGAAATTATAGACCAGTCAAACTTTGATATTGGGAGCGATAATGGAACAAATTATTAAAATATTTATAAGCATCTCAGGTTCATAAGGTTATAAAGCACCAAACAAATCTAATCTTTTCCTTTGACAAGATAATTGGCCTCATGGATAAGGGGGGGGCAGCAGTAGGGGAAATATATACTGACTTTATCAAGATTTTTATATAGCTTTGCTGTGACACTCTCATAAAAAAAAGGGGGAAATACAGTTTGCATTAACAGAGTCTAAGGTGGACACCAAGAAAAGTTTTTAAAAATTGAAGCAGGGTTTTTACTGCCTGCTTCCAAGGGAGCTCAGGGGAAGCAGTGCTGGAAATCCCAGTCTGTGTTCTAGTGCCAGCAAGATGAACCCCAAACACCAAGCCAGGATAGGGTCCAAGCAGCTTTTGTGAAAAAAAAAATCAAAAATCAAAATCATTTTGATGAATTAAGAAAAATATTCCAAGCCAGCAAGACAGGAGGGTCATGAACAACTGCAAAATGGAAAAAAAACAATTATCCATGCAGCAAGCAGTTCAGAAAGTCCCTTCCAGCCTCCCCTGTTCTGTAATTGTTGTTGTTTTTCAAATTTCTACTTATTAATAATTAGGTAGAATATTAATGTGATAAAGCTGACAATTAATCATGATGAGAAAGAAAATAATTATCTGCAAGATTAAAAATGAGCTTCACAGACAGGACAGCAACATACCCAGACTGCAGAAAAAAACAAATTTTAAAATTTTCTCACAGAAGCTTCAAAATGAGAGGAAATATGATCTAAATAAGCAGTGAGTGAGAGATACCAAGAATTTTGCAGAATGCAGCAGCAGTCATTGCTCACTCTGAGGAGGAACTCCCTGAAACACTGCACCTCCCTCTGCATCCAAAAAATAAAGATAAATTCATGAAGGCATAATTACAATTAAATTAAATACAACAAAAAGCAGTATTTCAGACAAATCTCAGTGCTGGAGGAAATGTTAAAGTGAGTTATGAGATGTGGGACAACCAAGTGTTTAAAGGTTTTGATGAGTGGGGACCAACCACCCCAAGGAGAGCAAAGTCTGTAGGAACAGGGGGATTGATGGGACTGTCCTGGGCAGGACAGGAGTTGGACTCCATGATCCATCTGGGTCCACTCCAACTCAGGATATTCTGTGATTCAACAAAAATGGGCCAAAATAAAAAAAAAAAGAAAAGGGGGAATTGAGACAAAGCACTTAATAATGGAAAATAACTCTACAAGACCTACTCTACACCAGCTTTGGGCTTCATTCAAACTCAGGAATTCTGAAATTGTTCACTCAGGCTGCTGAATGTTGTTTCTTGGTTAAGAAAAATGAACAGAAGGAGTTTTCATTTGGAAGAGGAGAAATGTGGAATCACTCCTAGTTTCTGCCTTAAGCCGTGGTAGGACTGTAGGAATTATCTCCTTGTAGCTGTGATTTAGATTGGAGCAGTTTCTTGAGGTGCTGAAGAAACAGGAGTGAATTTGGGAGCAAAATGCTGCAGTTTTGGCAGTGCAAAGGAGGCTGGGCTGGACCCTGAGCCATGGTGTGTCCACAGAATCAATCCCAGCCTGGTTTGGGATTGAAGGGACCCCAAATCCCACCCAGTGCCCCCCAGCATGGCAGGGACACTTCCCACTGTCCCAGTGTCCAGCCTGGCCTTGGGCAGTGCCAGGGATCCAGGGACAGCCACAGCAAATCTGGGAATTCCATCCCAGCCAGGGAACAATTCCTGCCCAAATCCCACCCAGCCCTGCCCCTGGCACTGGGAGCATCCCCTTGGCACTCCAGGCTCTCATCCAAAGCCCCTCTCCAGCTCTCTCCAGGCTCCTCCTACACAAAATTCCATTTTATGGCTGCTTGGAGCCTTTCACTGCTGAAAACCAACACTGGAGGGCTGCTGCCAACCACCACCACAATAAAATGTGTTTATTTCTGCTGTGCCCAATGGGGCAATGGGGTATCCCCAGAGCTCCCAGCTCTGGAATCTCCCTCTGCCCCACACAGCTAAATTCATGAATTAAAACACATCTGTCCAAATCACAATGCAGAAGAGCTCCTAAAATCCAGCAACTCCTGCACTCACCTGTCCACAGTGCCTGCAACCCCAGCAGCCTTTATAGAGAAATAAAATACACACAATTGTGATAACTGAGACCCCAAAACATATTCTTATTTAAAACAACTTACACCTTGCAATGGGTATTTGAGAAAAAGGAATGGCTGGCTTTGATTACAAACTGAGGCACAGGCACCAGCTTGGCAGGAGCAGTGTGAGCACAAGGATCCTCCCAGGTGATGGAATAATTCACAGGAACACATCAGGTTCCATCAGAGCTCTTTATTTACTAATGCAGATCTACTGGGCTCTGCACTGGCTCAGCAGCAGCTCCTCTGCTCTATCAACCTTGTTTTTGCAGATGCCAAGGAATAGTTTTACTTTACATGGTCCATCCTTGCATTTTATGTTTAATTTTGAAGAGCCCAGTAAATCCACATTGCAAATGGAGAGTTTTTTTACTGTGCTCAGAGAGGGAGATAAACACTAAACCAAATTCATCTTCAAGATGACTTGAGGAAATCCTGGGCTGGCAAAGGAGGCTGACTGGAGATGATGCCATGGGAAGGAGGTGGGGCCCCCTGGCAGCCACAGGGTGTCCTTAGAGAATTAGTGAAAGGCAATTAATCAATGTTTTGAGCTGGCAGAGATCTTAAACTCATCCAGTGCCACCCCTGCCATGGGCAGGGACAGCTTCCCCCAGACCAGGCTGCTCCAAGCCCCATCCAACCTCCAGCACTTCTCTTTAACAAGGGCAGATATTATTCTGATGTCTGGATTTGAGTTTTTAATTTTTTTTTTCCAAACTTATCCTTTTTAAAGCTGTTTTTTTTTCTCCAGAGGTAGAGGCTTTAATATCTTCTTTAAAAATAGGAAAAACCTGAAACCCAGACACACAATGCCATGCAATGAGATGATTTTTATGGTACCTTCCAACCCCAAATATCCTGTGATTCTACAGATATTATTTGTGTTCTTTGGGGCATTTTGGCTGGTTTGTGGTGGCACCATGGGCTCCAACCACACCTCCAGTGTGAGGTCTCTGCCAAAAACCCCCTCAGAGGCAGCCTGAAAGGTCCCCTCAGCCACACAACTTCCATCTCCACCAAATGCCACCTCCAAATATTTGGAGTCTGATTCTCCAAACAGGATTTGTCAAAACAACCCAGGGTAGGGCAGCCTGCCTGAAGAAAACCCCTCTATAAATAGCCTAGCAGGGATAAAAAAAGGGTTACTTTCTCTGCTGCATGGGAGAGGGAGTTAAAGCTAAACAAACTTTCAACACCAGCTGAGTTTACATATTTAAACTTGGAGGGTGCCAAAGTTGCAGCCGAACTGGCACCAAAAAGCCTAACAAAAAAAGTCATATATTGACAAAACACACAGTCATAATAAAACCACATCCAGTTAATAACTTTGAGAACTAATGTTAAGTCCTAGCACAATAGAAAAGTCTCCTTAAACACAATAAAGCACTGATATAATTTACTCTCAGCTCCTTTTCAAAACATTACTCTCTGCCCACAATCACATTCAGATTACAAAATTCCTTTTGTAGTTTTCTCCTAGCTGTGGGAATAAAATAAACCACTTAGATGACAGTAAAGTGTCTGTAAAATATATAACAGCAATAACTCCTGGTGGAAATGCAGCAGATATTTATACAAGAGCCAAAGCAGGGAGCACTGCTAATGCCCAGGGAGGTGTTTGGGGAGGCTCTGCTGGGTGAGATGCTGGTGCTGCAGCTCTGTCAAGAATCAAGAATTAATGCAAGGATCTTATTTATCAAATGCAATATCCATCCTGCTCAGGTGCTTGAACTTCCTAGTGATTTAGATGAGATATTAGGAGAAGTGTTTTCATGGAAATGTTCACAAATGTTTTAATGGTGACCATGGTGCTGGTGCTGGTTGACAGCTGAACTTGATGATCTTAAAGGTCTTTTCCAACCTTAACTGCTCTATGTTCTATCATTTTACCCAGTGAAGAAGTCTGCATTAGTAAAAAACTAATCCAAGATGGCTAAAGGAGGCCATGGCAAGGTGGCCACCATGACCACATGGACAGAGGAGAACTCACCAACATGTGAATCCTGTTCCCATTGTGGAAATCCTGACTGCCCCCAGTCCTGTCCTCTCCTCTACACAACCACCCAGGGAGAAACAAAGAAGCCAAGGGTTCCCAAGACTTCTCTTTTTAAAAGCTGTCTCATGGCAGATTGAACTGGGGCTTGGGTCAGTATTTCTGAAAGCAGAAATACTTTCATTGAGCAAAGGAGAACTATTTTATGTTCAGTGGTTCCAGTGCTGTTGAAGGGCTGGATCTGGACCAGAAGGTGAATCAGAATTTGCCCCAGGCAGACCCTCCCCACCTGCACCCCACAAGAGGGGCACACAAAGCACCTTCCCACCAGCAGCAACATCTGCCTGCAGCTGGGGACCCCAGCCAAGTCCTGCCCACCAGGGTCCCTCCAGGAGTGCAGAACAAATGCATTAATTTGGATATATAAAAACTTACATCCAATTTGAGGTCAGGCAATGTAAATGAAAAGCCCCAATGCCCGAAGCCCTGCATGGCCACATTATTATGGGCGTTAGGGGGAATGTACTGGGTACATCTTTCAAGATGTTTAAATATGTTCTTGTGGAATTTAACTGAGTGCTTAACTCCTTGATGAAAGAAATTAAGCTTCCAGATCAAAATCGACACTTTGAGAGCTGAAAGAAGGAAACTCTGTTGGATCTCCTACTGCAAAGCCCAACCCTCTGCAGATTCCATGGCCTTGGCTTTTGGTGAGGGCTGTTCCTGCTGGTTTGATTCTAGTGTTGGCTTTCAGGGGGTTTGCAAACATCAATTTTGATGTGGAGTCCACGTGGTCAAGGAAAAACACATCAAAATATGGAACAAATGATGTTAAATCATGTAAATCCAGAGTGGTTTGGGTTGGGAGGGACTTTAAATCCCACCCAGTGCCACCCCAGCATGGCAGGGACACCTTCACTGTCCCAGTGCTCCAGCCCCAGTGTCCAGCCTGGCCCTGGCACAGCCACAGCAAATTGGGAATTCCATCCCAGCTCCCAGGGAACAATTCCTGCCCAAAATCCCACCCAGCCCTGCCAGTGGGAACCATTCCCTGTGTCCTGTCCCTCCATCCCTTGTCCCAATTCCCTTAATGCTGCCTGTTAATTGCAAAGGTAATTTTAATTTACTATACCCATATTCTATATATAACCACACATTTGCCTAGTGGAAGGTGTCCCATGGCAGGGAGTTGGAGTGAGAGGAGCTTTAAAATCCTCCCAACCCAGCTCAGCCTGAGAATCTGTGATTTGTAAGAACTTTCAAAATCTTTGCAAGCCAAGACATGGCAAAATTGCTGTTCCTAAAAGAATGGCCACATAACCCCCTAAGACCCTTGAATTTTTCTCCATCTCATGGACAGCTCTCCTGGAATGTGGTGAGGAGCAGGAGGAATTTGGAGGAGTCTGGAGGGCAATTCCAGTTAACAGAGCTGTGGATGCAGCCTGGGTGCAGAGGAGCCTGAGGAGCCTCAATCTGGCAGCCAAATGGAAATGCTGGGAGAGTGACTCCAGCCCCTGGAGATTTTACACCTCTGAAATGCTCTACCACAAGTCCTCCATGGACAAGAAACCTCATTTTTGGGTTTACAACAATATGTGGCCAAAGAAGTGAAGGAAGCTGCAGGTCAGCAACAATCCAGCCACAATGCACTAATTAAAGTCAAGGCTGATGGACATTTTTAAGTGGAGCAAAATCACCTCCCAAGTTTCAATGTCTAAGTTTTACAATCTGTAAAAATTATTTTCTCTAACTTTCACTGCATGTTGTTTTCAAAGTTGTTTTACTGTGTATAAAACCATCAGGCTTTGGAACCACACATGGGCTTTCTGCATAAAATATCACCTTATCTTTGTATAAGCAAACTATTTTAACTCCCTAGAGCTATTTAGGTAACCATTTGCCATGACCTCTGAATTCTTATCCTGAATTATATTTTTATGTGCTATATAAAGGTACTGTTATGTTACTGTTTTTATTTCAGGTGCCAAAAAGGACAAGTTTATTGCCAACTGCTTGCTCTGTGTCTTTTTTTATTTTTTTTTTTGTTTTAAAAACTTAACTGACCCAGCAGTCGAATTTGATTTTAATTCACGTGGGAATGGTTTATGAGGAAAATCACATCCACTACGGAGAAAGAAATAAACAAATCAGTAATATTTGAGGAAAAGTAATCATCAGCCAAAAGTGACACCTTGCTGGCAAGACTGAAATGCCCTGTACCAGCACAAAAGTGCTCTTCTTGGTGTTATGTTTCACTCCATCCCAAAAACAGAAGCAAAGCTACAATCACAGAATCATACACTGGTTTGGAAGGGACCTTAAAGGCAAATGTAAAGTATTCACACAGAAAATGAAATTAATAATAATAATAATAGTAGTAGTAACAATAATACTGTCCTTAAACCACTTCAAATTTCGTGTTTCCTAAATGACTCACAAGTTGACATGGAGCCAATGATATATGGAGATGGTTTTCCCACACAACTGAAAAACCACATGAGGTTTGGATGGGATTTTGGGCAGGAATTGTTCCCTGGGAGGGTGGGGAGGAGCTGGGATGGAATTCCCAGATTTGCTGTGGCAGGGTGAGAGGAATGTGCCCTGGAGAAGCTGTTGGCAGCACAGGATCAGCACGAGGGATGCTCGCAGTAGGTCAGAGCCAGGAAACTCAGAGTAAGCCAGACCACACTGCTGGCTACCAGGGAGGATGTTATCTGCCAGCTTTTCTCATCCATAATGAGAATTAATTTAAATAAAAGAGGAACTGCATATCACAACCCATTAATGAAGGGATACAATAAGAACAGATCTCGACTGCAGCCTATGTAACGGCGCAGAAAATGTGCTGCCCACAAAGGTTCCACTATCAACATTTCTGAATAATTAATTGGAAATAAAAGCACTTTGAAGCTTAGCAAGGTTTCTTTAATGCTTTTTGAATAATTTGCAGTATTCAGCAACTTGTAGCACAAGGATGTGCGTGGAGTTGTGTTATCACATCACACTCAGGTGACCCACGGAAAGACAGAAATCCACTGGAACAGTAAAACATAACCTCCTACACGAAAATAAAAATCAAACATCCTCCTAGATGAAAACTAAATTTAATGTGCGCTCCTGAGGGATGGAAAACGAACCCTGGGAAGGGCTCTATTGCCTTGGATTGGTGGAATGAGATGCAGAATGCATATGAAAGGTTTCCATTTGAGCTGATAAAAGCGCACGGAGCTCTGCAAGGAACAACACTGAGGTCTGGTGTCAATTTAAATGCACTGAACACCAGGAAAATGCCCCCAACTAAGGCTTCAAACTTGTACAGCACATTTCCACTCAACCCAACTAGATTGCCTGTCACATCTGACATGGCTTGTCAAAAGTTATCCTTCACTGCTCATGGGCAACATGGAAGGTCAAAAGACCAAATACAATGGTCCAACCCATCCCATTTTTTTTTCCTTCAGAGCAGCAGATATTGAACTCGAAGATGACAAGACAGAGCAGGTTGAAGCGGCTGCCAGAGAAAGAGAAGCTGTCCAGAGGCGCTGATCTGAAGGAGAAAAACCAGCTGGTCTGTGCATGTCATGGCCGGGGCTCGGGCGCTGACAGTCACACAAAAGGCTCTGAAAAGCTCAGAAAGATGAAGTGGCCTTGGCAGAACCATCCCAGCTGCTAAAACAGAGAGTGCTGGTCACCCCGCAGTGCCAGATGGGGTGGGAGGGGAAGGGGATGCCCTGCCTCTCCTTAATCTGCAGCACACACAGGATTTTTCACTCCCTGAATTTTTTTTTTTTTTTTAGAGTAGCTTTTTTTGCCCAGAGTTTATTTTTATTTCACAAAAAGCAACGTCATTCTAAAGCAGATCAAAATCTTTATCGTGTTTTCAGCCGGCGCTTGCTGGTCCCAACAGAAGACATGAAATGATAATTTAGGAATAGCAACTGATTAACAGCTGCAAATAAAGTGCCACCAAATACAATTAGCAGCGTTATGTGAAAGAACAACTGCAGAGAATTTTCCACAATACCACTAAAAAATTGTGACCATGTGCTGCAAACATGTCACTGTTACCAATTTCTGTGCAAATTTCCTTCAGGTGCCTGGCACCCTCCTTACCCCCTCACTGTAACAGTGTGAACCTTCTCTATTTCTAATTTGAACCTACAAGGATCCCAACTCATTCCTGTTTTCTTTCTCCACAATAATTGGAGTTTTGTGATTTCTCCATCCCCACACAGTGACCATGACCCTGGTTGAGATCCCCAACCCTTGGCTTGCCCATGGGCAGCTCATCACTGAGACTGCCCTGAGGAGCAGCCACATCCAGGCACAAGTTAATAACGGGGTATTTCCAGCCCTAATCCTTCCTTTGTGTCACCATCTTTGTGCTTTAATTACCTCAAAAGCCACATCAGCTTCAATTAATGAGGGAATCTGGAGTTGCCACCTCTGAGCAGATGTAGAAAGTTCATGTTTGCTATTGGTGGCAGAGCTGGCTGTAGACTAGAGTGACATTTTTAATACCTGGGTGGCTAAAATATCAGTATTTGAATAGGAAATCTCGCATTTTCCACCCTCCTGCAAGTCAATGTTTTTCAATCTTTCTGGGCTGCGCTCAGTTTTGTTGGATAACCTTTCCATCTAATCTACCATGTGTCTCACTGAATTTGAGCACCTTATATGTATTCAAATACTTGGATTCAAATGCATATTTTCTTTCACAGGTTTGGATTTTTGTTTGGGTTTTTTTTTGTGGTTTTTTTTTGTTTTTCTTATTCGTAGTGGTAAAGGTTCTTCAAGTCACTTAAATCCACATATAAATTCATTTATGAACCTGCTGGAGTGTGTCCAGAGAAGGACTGTGCAGGTGATCAATCCTGGTGCTCCATTCATCCCTGGAAGTGTCCCAGGGCAGGCTGGATGGGGCTTGGAGCACCCTGAGATAGTGGAAGAGAAGAAAGTGCAAGAACACCATGGAAAGGGGTGGCACTGGGTGGGATTACAGCCCAAAACATTCTGTGATTCTAAGATGTAACAGCAGTATTTCACCTTGCATGAATAAACAACCCTCATGAATGAAAAAAGAGAATATTTCAGATGCTTGAAGATCTTCAGTTCAAGAAGCAAAAAAATAATAATGAAATCTAATTTGCCAGGCTCGCTTCCCATATTTACCTTCCCAAACTGCTTCTCACTCCCTTATTTCCCTATCCTGTGGTTGGGGGATGAGGACAGGGAGCTGCTGGCCCTGCCTGCCCCACCAGCCTCCCTTCCCCTCAGCATCCCAGCACTGTCCTGGTATTCATGAGCTGCAATTTAATTCAAGTGCACTCGAGTTCCAGCAAACACGGAGCTCCGGGCGAGGAGGGGCCCTGGGTAAATATCAGCACGGGGCTGGCCTGAGAGCATAACCTGCCCACACATACACCAGCCCAATTAGCTGAGGCAAAGAGAGCTCTTAATCCCCAAGGAGTCCAGGAAAAAAGTCACAGCAAGGCTCTCCAGCATCCAGAGATGAAGCTACAGCGTGGCACCCAGCATTAAAGCTACACCCACCACAGCATTAAAGGAAATTTGGAAAGGGAGGCAATGCAGAAGATGAAATTTTGTTGTGATGGATTCAAAGTGATTTTCTACAGCACAGAAAAACATGGACAGAAACAGCCTCACCTCTGGGGGTGAAGGAAGAAGCACCTTGACCTAGGCATGACTGGAAACCCACCATCAGTAAAGCTTCTGCTGCTTCAAGTCATCAAGGAGATTTTAATGTATAAAGTCAAAAACTCTTTCACTAGAGAAAAGAGGAATCTCAAACTTAAAAATAAACTGAAAGCTATTAAATTAATCTGATTAACAGGCTTTTCCCAGGATATTGTTATCAAATATAGCCCAATCACAAAAAGTCTGCAAGAATTCCAGGCATTTCAAGTCCACAAATAGTCTAACTCATTTCCAATGACTGAGTCCATCCTTGATTTATTTGGTTTACCAAATCATTATAATAATGGTTATTTTCAGAACTTTCTGAAATACAGAATACAAGGAAGCTCAAGGAAGAATGAGACAGATGAAGGAACACCATCAAATAAGAAAAACACGAGCAGTCAAGAAATTAGGAGAAAAGGAAACTCTAACAGAAAATTGGAAAGACTACACTCAACAGAGTTCCTTCTTTTAATAGAAATCAAATTCTAATTGGGTGTAGGGCCTGACACTGTAACACTTTGGGTTTTCACAGAATCAGAGAATGGTTTGGCTTGGAAGGGACATTAAAGATCACGTAGTTCCAGCCCTCCTGCCATGTTTTTCAAGAAAATATTGCAGTTCAAAGGCTTTCAAAACCAAAATTATGGTTTAGGAGGAAGAGAGCGTGCATTTTTATGGCGTGCCCATTAAAAAGGCTCAGGGATTTCTGAGCCAACACAGCTTTGCCCAAAACATGCATTTCTTTCCCCGAGTGGTGGCTCCCCTGTCACCTCCCGGCCGCCCCAGCCCGTGACCACCTCGGTGAGCAGCATTTCCCTGCTGCTCCAGCCTAAACTCTGGCTGTGGAGAGAACCAGGAACTCCAACAGCCTCTTTAACATCCCACAACGAATCACTGACAAGTCATTTTTTCTGTTCCATATCACAAGTCAATGAACGTGGCAACCCCAGTTTTTTTTTCCCTATTTACAAACACGCACCGCGCCTCAGCTCGGAGCCGTTTGGATGCTGATACCAGATTCATAATGGCTGTCAGAATCTGCAATTTTTCCTTTTGTTTTATGAGGTCAGGCAATATTACCTGCTCTGATGTATTCCATTTCCCCAGCTGAAAACCTTCTCATTTGAGCACGACAGGTTGAGGGAGTCATGATTTTGCAACCTACCATGTGAAACACAGCGCGAGGGGGCAGGTGCCTAACCCCACGTTCTCCTTTTGCTCTTGTCCACTGGCAACAGTAAATTAAACTGTCAAAAACGGAATTGTCCTGTCATCAACAAAGCTATAGCTTCACAAGTATTGCAACATCAGATATATTTCTAATTCTGCATTTCCCTGCACCTGTAATTTCATCAGCAACTGGCACTGGCCCATGGTGAGAAGCTGTCCAGGGGACACTGGTGGGCTCCTTGAGAGGCTTGACATGGCATTTTGGAGACAGAAATTAATGAACAATACCAGCAATTTGTTATATAGATATAAAAAAAGGGCTCAGCTCGAGGTCCTGACCTCCTGCATTGCTCTGCAGCTCGGAGGAGAACGGGGTGCTAACAGGGTGGGACGTGAGACACAAGGAGCTGCAACAAAGGACCAGAACTTAAAACACATTTGTAGGTAGTAATTGCAAAGATAAAGTGGATTTGCACCCACAATCTGTGCCTTTTGGCCCCTTTGGAGTTTAAAAATGCCTCTGAGAAGTTTCCCACCAAAAGGGTTTATCCTAGCA